>NW_027466077.1:2692500-2912500 GCF_046127955.1 Nelusetta ayraudi
AATGTGGCCAATGAAAAAATAAAGTTAAATACCTCAAAATGTTATGTTATATGTATTTTATATGAAGGGTGGCTATTCCAGATCATCTAAAATATAAAACTTGTTTGAGTTACTTCACACTTTTTTGTTTAATACATATTCCACATGTGTTCATTCATAGTTTTGATGCCTTGAGCGACGATCTACAATGTAAATAGTCATGAAAATGAAGGAAAAACCATTAAATCAGTGTACATACTTCTCACTGGCGGTGTATATTGCGACACAATATTGTGACACCATACATGACACCATGTAACTTGTTAGAGGACCCGCCCTTCTTGCAAATATTAAATTGTGTATCGTCGGCAAACAAAACCCCAGTGGCTGTTTCTGTGTTCTGCAGCGATTTTATACAACTCGTGCAGATACTCTACTCCTCATTGTCATAGTCATCGCCGGCCTTTTCAAAGGTCACTGAACTCATCCCTTCTATCTCTATATATTTTCCCCACCTGGGTTCCTCGGTCGTCTCCCGGGCCCTCCGATCGTCTGCCTGCGTGTTGTTTTTGTTCCAAGACGGCGCCGCCTTCCGCCGGTCGGACATCAAAGAGCGTGTTTGCATAGAGGGACGAGGCGACGCTCCGTGTCGGGATGAAGCCGGGGGGAGAAGGGAGGAGGGGGCCGCGGATTCTAAAACGGAAGCCTTTCACGCTTTCCGTGAACCGTTGACGTTATTGTTTCTCTTCTCTCGGCCCAACCTTAAAGTCTTTGGGCGAGTTGGGAATTTAAAGTCGCTCTGTGATTTCTATTTGCGGCGCGTGAAAGGCCATTTTTGTATGCGATGTCGCCGACCTCAGCGTTTTTGAAAGGCGGCCAATTGGGACGCGCGGCTCGACGGGAGATTCTTGACACAGTCAAACCTGAATGAATATGTTTGAGCCCCCCTCAAACTTTAAAAAAAAAATGCCATTGAAAGCTAACAACGTCATTAAGACTGTAATTTATTCTGGCAAGCCCAACCGTGACGTGAATAAATTACAGGGCGGCTGAAGGCTGTCAGGTAGCGTTGCTAATAAACATGTAAGACAAGAAAGGAGGCGACTCGCGCCGCCGCCGCCAGTCATTTCTCATGTTTTCATGTCTGTCTCGTCTGCGCTATATGGATCTCCGCCCGTTTGAAATGCACTTATTGAATTCGACTCGCCTTTGCATAAACATCTCCGCACTTCATTTGGCAGTAAAAGCTTCAAAGTGCTTGACATGATTAGGCCACGCCAGGTTCCCAGCAGTTTTTTTTTTTTTCTTTACAACTTATTTCTTTTAATAACATTATTTATATGGCAACGCTTCGCTAGGAATGCATAATGAATGTCACTCATGGCTGATGAGCTCTCAGGCATGTATGCATATCAAGAGCTCATGGTTTAGTAACGTCCTAATGCAAAAATCTGATTCCAGTCGAACACCTGCAGCGTGGCACGCCCATCGCTTTGTCTCCGACGTGTCATCGGAGGTAGCGGCGGGGAACATTTCCTAATTGTTAATGGGCCTCTGTCAGACATTTCGGAAAAGGGGAAAGTCATAAGTCTCTCAGGGCGATGAGCAATGGGACGATTAAGAACGTGATGTGCCAGCGAGCGTTCTTCGTCCTTGGCTGAAGCCCGGAGCTTCTCCGTTCAGGCTTCACAACTTCTCAAAGCAGTTAGCGTTAGCGCTAGTTAGCGCTAGTTAGCGCTTCAGTTTCTCCGACAGCGATCAAGAGCTGAATTGCAGACAAATGAGTGAAAGTCCGTCTTTGGCTTCTTCCTCGTCTATCAGCCAGCGTGAGCTACAGCCCCTTCGCCAGTTGTGATGTCACAAAGGGCACTATCAGGGTGCGTGGCAACACCACCAGCCAGGTGGTTGGCTCTGCCTTCTTTTTTGTCCCCTCCCAATTATGTCGTAAGGTCAAATGAAGCGTCAGCCTTAGCAGGACGTAACATAACAAACTTAGATCTGCTATTGGTGTAACATGGGGCCTTTAATTATTGACATCCTTCCAGAGGGTTTCCATCCAATCCAGCATCCAGTCACTTGCTTTTCTAAAAACATTTTCACCTCTCTAGTAGATTCGAGAGGAAGCTGCCTCTGCCGCTGCAGCTGTTTGCAACCTGGCAGTCTATTTTCCGTCCGGCGGCACCGGAGCAAGAGTGATGTATAAAGTAATGGCTGTTATGGGATCCGACTGTGTTCCCCTCGTCCGACACTAAAGTGACTCTGTGGCTGAACGCCGGCTGCTGGCGGCTCCGACAGGAAGGAGAGACAGCGTATGTGTGTGTGTGTGTGTGTGTGTGCGCGTGTGCGCGTGTGTGTGCGCTCCGCAGCTGTGAATGAAGCTTGACAGAATAAAAGCTGCCGACGTGGAGATGCTTCATCCGAAATGAGCACCGGTGGGTAAAAATCTCACACATTTTTTTTTCATTCCTGCCTCTCTTTCTCTCTCTCCCTCTCTCTCTCTCCCTCCCTCTCTCCCTCTCTCGTGTTTTTTATTTTTATTTTTATTTTCACTTGCCAGTCCCTCACCCGCGGCGGCCTAATGAGCTTCGCCCTCACTCCCCTCACGAGTTGCCGCCGCCGTGCGAGTCCTGATTTCTTTTCAAAGCGCTAATAACTCGGCCCCTCCAGTACATCAGAAACTCCCTGCAGCCGCGGCCCACCAGTCCAAACAAATCTCCTCTCTGCCTTTGATTAGAGAGTTTTACATTTATTTCATTTTTTTTGTTCTAATCATCAGCCTTACTTCATGCTGCATGTGGGGGGGGGGGGGGGGGGGGCGAAGGCATTAGCATGTCGGATCTGTATGCTTGAGTGTGTGCGTGCGTGTGACCGCACGTGTCGCCTTGGTGGCTTTCGTGGCAGGGACGACATTCAGGCGATTTACGAGTCCGACGGGACGAGGATGAGGAGGGGTGGGAGCGGGTGGGCGGGGCCAATCCCCAGGCCAATCCCGGGGCCTGCCGTCAGCCAGGCAGAGTTACGACCTGCGTGTGTGTTGTTGTCGCCTTGCACACACTCGGAGCCGGAGGCCCCGGGGGGGGGGGGGGGGCTGCTGCGGGTGTCTCTCAATGTCATCATCCTCTGCAGTAGCGAGAGAAGTGAGTGTGTTCGTGTGTGTGTGTGTGTGTGTGTGTGTGTGTGTGTGTGTGTGTGTGTGTGTGTGTGTGTGTGTTTGCCAGTCACTCTGCAACATTAAGCAGCAGAACTCGGCTGTGGTGTCGGTGCTCCACTGCAGGCGGGAGCTGGCACGGCCACTTTCTGCGATGATAAAGGGATAATTCGCTCAAAACCGAGGCCTGACTGAGGCCTGTCGAGACTTCCCCATTGATGTAACCATTAGGGACGGAATTTCACTCTTTGCCTCTCCTGGTTCTGCTGTTTCTGCCGTCGCAGGGGGCCCGGCACCGGATTTGCCCTTGAGCGTTTGAGCGGAAGAAAAGACGTGAAGGGGAAAGTTGATCAAGTGGCAAAGACTCAATCTGTGAAGATTTCATTTCCGCTTTGATGACACGCCAGGGAAACAGTGTTGTGACTCGGCCTCGCTGCCCAGCTTCGCCTCATTTGAGGCGCTCAAAGGAAATTTCAACCTTGATTGACCTTGACACGCTGTTACACCTCGCCGGGTGAATCTTATCTGAGCGGCCGCCTCCTTCTCGGTGACGCGCGAGGACGGCGGACGGAGCTTTTCAACTCTTGATTCAAAGCCGCCTGCCTCTGTTTCGGCCGAGCGGCGGTCGCCAAGGAGGCGGAGACTGCGAGCGGCCGGCTGCCAAATCAGATTAGGGCCCCTTTTTAACTTCTCACCTTTCGGGGGGTTTGATAAGCCGGCTTTCATGTTTATCCAGTCCAGCCGCCACCGATAGATAAAAGGCCTCTTATTTACTCCACACCAGTTTGGACAAGGCGGGCCGTCTGGGTTTAACAGCCTCTTACAGCGGATCAGGTGGAAAGGGGCGGGGCCATCGTCTGATTGTAATCTGAGCTCTTAGCTCTCCGGCTGCTTCCTGCGAACTCAAAAAAACCCAAAAACCAAAAGCAGCTGTGAGATTTGATGACGGGGTTTAATCACCTCCTTTCTCCTGAGAAGTCAGAGACGGATTTGGTTTCTTTTCGCCCTGCGGTGAAACGATCTGGGATGTTCCCCTTGTTCCTCCTCTGCAATTCAATTTTGAAACGCGTCGCGTCGAGGACTTTCAAACCCGACGTCCTCGCCGCCGAGCCAAAATGCTGCTACGAGATCGTTCGTGCAGACGCCGCTCCCACTCACTCACGACGTGACAGTGATACAATCAAATCAAAGGCTGGAGACAGTGTGGGTTTCTGCGCAGAGGCGAGGCGAGGCGAGGCGAGGCGAGGCGAGGCGAGTGGCTAAAAGCGTCTGCCAGGAAAGGGAGAAAAAAAAAAAAAAACAAGTGAAAAAACACAGGGAATCAAAGACTCCCGGCTCTTCCGAGTTCACGCGGCTTTATCTGTCTCACTCAGGATTCCGGCGGGAAAAAACTGGCTGCCGAGTGTCAGAATCCGAGTCTGAGGAAAAGTCACTCGCTTTCAACAGACGGGTGGGCGGCAGAGCGCAGCTGTGCGTGTCTGTCTTCTGTGTCGCCTCTGCCGGGTGATGCAGGGCGCGGGAGGGGCGGCGGGGGGTTGGGGGGGGGGGGGGGGGGCGAGGCGGATAAAAGGAGGACAAAAGTGACTTTTCCTTTCTTTCCTTCTTTTGCCCGACTCCGATCGTCTCCGTCTGTCGTCGCTGCCTCTCAATCTGGAGGGGTGGTGGGGGGCGGTTGTCGGGGCGGTGAGGTGTTCTGGGGAGTGGGAGGTGGGGGGCAGGGGGGAGGTGGGGGGTCGCCGGCCGACGTCGCTTAACTCGACGGGTCGCGGCGAGAAAATGAGGTCTCTTAACTCTGACCCGCACCTGGACACAATCCACCGTCCCCATCCAAAACACACAATCGCAAATGAGATCCTCCGCCTGCCCAACAGCGCTTCCCCCCCACCTGCCCCCCCCACCCGCTCCACTCCCTCCACCCTGTCCGTCCCCTGCTGCGAAACATCCAATTCTCCTCGGAGCGGGCCGGGAAGGCCGCCGCCGTCTCCGCCGACACCTTCCATTGTGTTCAAGGTGGCGGCGGCGGCGGCGGCGGCGGCGGCTTAATGGGGAATTTCGCACAATGGCGCCCGTTAAACTTGACTGAGATTAATCGCCGGCCGGCCGACGGCAATAGAGCGACTTTACCATCACAATGGCTGCTATCCATCAGCGGCGCCATCCGCTCGCGTGTTTGTATGGAGGAATCCATTGGAGCCCAACAAAAGGCCGCACCCGCTCCGCCCCCCCCGCCCCCCCATCACCACACCCCACTCCTGAGTGTCTCTCCCTTAATACCCCGGTGCAAAGACAAAAACAATAATAATCAAATATATATATATATATATATATATTTCTGGGCGCTACCTGCGCACTGCGGACCCGCTCTGTCGCCTCCTGCGGTTTACAGATTGCGGCGCTGCATCAGCTGTGACGTCCCCCCGGTGTAATGGATTAGCTTGTCGCGGCACATTATCAAGCTTGTCTGTACACATGAGATGCGAGCACATGACCCCCCGCAACCTCCCCCAGCCCCCCGACCCCATCATACTTTAGCATTAGGATAAAAAATGGCAACCGTCCCCCCCAGTGAAATGAAGCTAAATGACTTTATTCCTGACAGGTTTCATATGCACTGGATGTACATATACATGCAGTGTGTACGTACATGCAGCGCCTGATGCTGTGCATTAAAGAAATCAAGCGGGGGTGGTTTTTTTTATTTTTTTATGGAGGGATGCTCGTGTTCCCTGCTGGGGATTTTGATGTGGGATTCAGCGCGCACGGACTGGCTTTGCGCAGTAAAGTTTGACAGAGTGCACGGGAGGTGGCGCCGCAGAGGACTCCCATTGCGAAATAAGGCAAATTAAATCTGAAAATGAGAAAGGAAACGATAAGAGTGAATAACGCAGCAGAAGTCGTAGAAAGGAAAAAGTAACTTTTTTTTTTTTTTTTTTAGCCAAAGCGCGTTTTTCAAGCTGATATTTAACGATAAGCAGAAAATAAAAGTTGAGCAAGTCGTGGTTTTATTAGCATTTTTTATTTTTCTTTCCCTCCTCCCAGGCAGGCATTTCTTTGGATTGCATGTGTCAGAGCACCGTTGCCAGAGCTCGGAGCCGCTGCCAGTTTGTTTATGGTGCAAAAGCGGCTCGGAGGCAGGAAGCCGCGCCTGCGCTCGCCGGGTTGCGGGTTTTTCTTTTTTTGGAAGCCTGTGTGTGTGTGAGTGTGTGTACGTGTGCGTGCGTGTGTGTGTGTGTGTGTGTGAGGTGGCCGGGCTCTGGAGAGCTCTTAATGAGCGCTGATCGTGTTAGGCACAGCGTCGGTTGGAGGAGAGGGAGGAAAAACAGAATAAAAAAAGAAAAGATTTCCATCGCTGCATACACACACTGCAACACACACTGCAACACACACTACACTGCAACACACACTGCAACACACACTGCAACACACACTGCAACACACACTGCAACACACACTACACTGCAACACACACTGCAACACAAACACACGTTTTCGCAGCGTGGTACACACACAGTGAAGCCGCGCTTGTGAACACCTCCAGAGCCGAGGCCTCGCTATCTTCCCAATGATGACTCCCCCCCACCCCCCACCCCCCACCATTCGCTTCTTAAGTGTGTGTGTATCTAAATGGGGAATACTCAGGCTTATATCCCTACAAATCCCTCTCAATCCCGCCTCCCTCGGCCCCCCCACCACCACCGCTCCCCACCCCCCCACTCATATCTCTCCTCGCGAGCGCCTTCTTCAAACAGCCCCATATCTCCTGCTCCGTCGATCTCTATCTGCCGTCTCTTTGCTTTGGCTCCCTCCTCGGCGATGCCCTCTGTTTTCCCTTCTCCCGTCTGCCGTTCCCCCACTCCCCTCTGCCCCCCACCCACCCCTGTACTCTCTCTGTGTGCCGTTTCTTCAAGCCGTTTCTCCAATAGGTGACGGCGGAGAAGAGGGTGCGTTGGTTTTCGTCACTGCGCTGCCCTGGCGGTAGCCGTTGCCTTTTGTGTTGTGTCATTTGTGTTGGACAGAGTTTGAAATCTCACTGCTGGCCTCCAAAGCACTGAATGGTCTTGGACCAAAATATATGCTTGATCTACTAGTTCCTTACAAACTCTTTTGTTGAACCAAGGTCAGGCAGCATTCAGTTCTGATGCTCCTCATCTGTGGAACAAACTTCCTGAAGATCTGAGGTCTGCTCAAACTGGCAGCATCTTTAAATCAGGGCTGAAAACATTATTGTTCACTGCAGCGTACTCGTAGATTCAAATCCTAATTACTCACCACAGTTATTTTTATTTTATTGTATTTTATTACTGTTTTGCTGCTTTTAATGTTTATAAAGCACTTTGAGTGACCTCGTGTTGAATTGCGCTATACAAATAAACTGGCCTTGCCTTGCCCCTGATATTTGGGTTCAGTTGGGCACCACTCAAGTCACTTTCTTCATCAATCATCTCCACCTGTTCATTGTTTACTCAGGCGATTCATGGATATGTAGTGGAAATTAGAAATGTTTGACTTTTGCTCGGGGCTCAACAAGTAGCCGCCTCCGCACCAAGAGAACTTCCTTTCTTCTGCCGTCCTTGAACCGCTGCCCCGCTCTCTCTCTCTCTCTCACACTCACTCTCTTTATCACTCTCCCTTCCTGTTGCCATGGTGCTTCCGCCACCCTCAGCAACTTGTTGGTGCGCCACCCGTTATGGAATCAGAGCCGCCGCTCTCTCAATTTGTCTCTCACACTCCCTCCCTCTCTCTGCAGTGCTCTCCAGACAATGTGTCATGATTTTCTCCAGGTTCCCGCCCACTTCCTCCTTGACATCCCCGCCACTCCCTTTGGGTGGGTGTGTGTTCTTGAACCAGCGCTTCTTACTGCCATGCAGGAAGTAAATCCCCACTCACAGAACTTTGAGGGCTCTTATGCAATCAGTCGCTTCAGTTTGTGCCTTTTTTCTAGAATGATTATTACACGATTATTAACCAAGGTCACAGTGGAGTGCGGCGGTTGCCTTACGTCATCCGCCCTGAGAAGTCAGCATCACCCAACATCATCATCATCATCATCATCATCATCGTCATCGTCATCGTCATCATCATCATGGTAGCGACTGTGCAGTGGTGAAAGCTTAAAAAAAAGCGCAAAGAAGCCAAAAACGTTATCTTGATTGTTGTGCAACACGGCCGTTGACCTCGCGACCTGCCTTGACCTCAGAGCAGAGCAGACCTCCGCAAAGAGCTGCAGGCAGGACGTATGACTCATCATCGGCACCTCTGGTAGCAGCGTGTGATCAACTCCGCTGCCGCGTTGATTTCCGCTCGCCCAGACTAGAGCTCTCGCCAAAGCCTGCTGTCTTTTTTTTTTTTTTTTGGTGTTTTCTGGCCGGAGCTCCGGCCTCTTGATTACGGTCTGGCTCTCCACCTGAGCCGAGGGGGCTGCCGTGCCGTAGCTCACGGCTTGGAATCTGCAGCGGCGCGCGGCTCCGCTTGGCTGTATTTAATTGAAAGCGCAGAGCGAGTTCTCCTGCGAGGCCTCTCGGCCGTCCTCGGGGGAGCCGTTACCACAGCACCGTTGCTGTTTTCTCTCAGTAGATTGAATTTGAATTGAACCGGCACCTGACTGGGGGTAGGGCGAAAAAATAGGAAAGTGAGTGTAAGCGTAAAAAACCCTGTTGTAAATTGCAGTTATTTTTGATTCCTTCTGTGGGTAGGGGACCGCGACCGCGGTCTTCAGAGACACTCGTGGTTCCCATGCAGAGCTTTAGAAAGCCTTGCCTTGTCGAGTGTCCATTTCCGACAATTGTTGGTGTCAATAATTGCCGTCTCCGTGTAAACGGGGCCTTAGTCCCACAGCCGTTCAGACAGGATGTCGAGTCTCTGAAGTAATAACCGGGCAGCCTCGCCTTCTCTTCAATCACATTCAAATATGTAAATATTCAAAAACTGTCCTCCTTCTTCGATCCCTTGACTTTTCAGTCCTACTTGTGTCTGCAACAAAGTGTTGCATTCATTCATTTCTTTTGAAGAGCGCCACCGCTCTCATGGTGTGTGATATCAGCCAGTATGACCCAGAGGTCAAGGGCGAATATAACCTTCTCAGTTTGAACTGTGCTGGAGTCCCTACCTCCTGTGCTAACACTTTATCTGTTTGTGCTTTCTTTCAAGCACTCCTCAACACAGCATTTTCCTCAGAGGGGTTGGGCCGCTCGATGAGGATCTCCCTAATCTGATCTCCTCTTCTGTTTTGCTGAATGTTCAACGCGCTCTTGCTGTGTGTGTGTGTGTGTGTGTGTGTGTGTGTGTGTAAGAACAAGCAATATATATCGACGTATGAGAGTTTAGCGTCTGCACTTTCATTTTATAGCCGGAACGTTGGTTATTCTCCATATTGATACATCCGTAGCTGGATTGTCGCGCTTTGCCCCCTCCAGGTTGACGGTTATTAAAAAGCTCAAATTTTCGGGTTTGGATGCTAAGGCGGCTCGACGGCGTGTGAAAATGTTCAGTAATGGCAGTTAAAACTCTCAAATAGAAGAGAAAGAAAATCTTTTATAGCACCAAAGTGTTTCCTCCCCGGATAAAAACAAACTTTTATAGCCGCCGCTGGTTTTTCTGTACGTGCTGACGTGTTTATACCAGCCCCGACACATTGTCATCCACCCCATCCCTGCTCCACTGTCCCATCCACTCCAGTCGTAAACCACAGTCTCCCAGTGTTACTCTCCCCTTTATGGGCCATTTCTGTGTCGCATTATGCGCACACAAGAAAAGTTTTAGGGACTCAGCGAGCACACGCAGTGCAAAGTGTCCATTGTACGGCTTTGTTTTTCTAGCAGTGGGACCCCAGACACGACGTGAAAGAGGAAAAAAAAGAAGACAGGGAGAGCGGACGACATTCATAAAGTAAAGCATTCACGCGCCCTGTAGAAGTAACCCTGTAGAGTTTTTCTTTGCTTTACTCTGGAGAGTCCGGAGTTATTTTCTGTTCCGGTTCTTTGGACGGTCTGCTACAGTCTCCCTGCCGTCTGAAAACTGGAGACGGTGAATCGGCAGGTCGCGCCGCCTGAACCCAGCCGGAACAGACTCTTTCCTCGTTGACCCCCATCGGCGCCGACGCCGCAGGCGCGATCCAGTGAGTGAAGTACGAGGAAAGGCACCTGTCTGGTGCAGGAGCCTCAACGTGTTTCCACTGCTGCCCACACCGAGACTCCTGCACCGCCATTTCCCCGTCAGGCCGCTTCTTCTTTCGTGCCTTCTCCGGCTCTCTCGTGGGTTTCCCTCCTCGACCGCGTTGCCTCTTTTTGCAGGTAGGCAGTGCCGGTCTCTCACATGGTACACGGCGTGCACGCCGGCGAAGGAACGCACATCGATTTAATTATAATAAACAGGTAGGGGAGCTTTGCGCCGACTAATCTTAGTCTGCTTGATTAATGATGTTTGCGTAGCTTGAGTCTGAAATTAGCCCGAGATACAGAAGAGCACCTCGCTTCTCTCTCTCTCTCTCTCTCTCTCTCTCTCTCTCTCTCTCTCTCTCTCCGTACGTTCGTACGTGCGCGAGTGCACTTGGTCATGTTTTGTTTACAGTAAGTGTTGTAAAAAAACAAAACACAGGGCACAATCCAGTTGAGTGGGCAGCGGCGATGCCTCCACCCCCCGACTGCCCCCCCCCCACCCTCACTTCCCATTTAGAAAACAATCTTTGTGCACCACTGATCTCTGGGAAACAACCCATGAATCATCATTAGTTATTATGATAATTACACACGTTGCCTACCAGAAAAAAAGACGAGAAAAAAAACCAAACTATAGCTGCCCTCCCCCAATCTGCTCTGCGTAACAGAAAAAGTGTTGACCGAAGCCTCGTCGCAGTCGTTTTTAGGCAAGCAAATTAGGGCTGCAGCTATCGAATATTTTGGTAATGGATTATTCTATCGAATGTTTCATCGATTAATCGGATAAAATATATGTTTGCTTGATTAAAGCCCAATTATAAGTATACAATAGAAAATAAGACTGATCACATAATAAAAACAAGCAATTTGTTTGCTTTTTAAGAAAAAATGACATTTTATATCAGTTCAGTGAACGGTTTCAGTCAAAAGAAATAAAATGAAATCAAAAAAATGACTTAATTATTATTATTAATAACTTAAACTTTCCTGAGACACACAGAATCAACCTGTCCATTATAGGCTGTGACGGTTTACTGAAAAAGAGGTGAAAGTATAAATAAATAAAAGTAAGTCATTTTTTAGGTTAAATGTCTTAACCATACAATAAGCATTACTGACCCAATACACTGCAAACAAAAATTAATAGGCGTGTGATATGGCAATATGGTAATGATATGGTAATCTGTTAATGGCAAATATACACACTCACAACGTATGGAATATATTTTTTTCCCTCTTCATGACTAATTTTTTTTTGACAGATGCAACTTATTTTACGGAGCATACAGTAGTAACTTTCCACCACTTCTTGGCGTGAGTCATAATTCCTAACAACAATGTTTCGTGGACTAACGCGACGTTCACATATTTTATAATGAATTTAAGTTGTCTCGGGTCGTCCGTCAATCGGATGTTTCCTCTTTTTTTTTTGTTCTGAATTTTTAGTTTAAAGTGCTCCCAAACCCTTGACTGCTTTCGTCTCTTGGAACGCTGCAGCGTTTGTTCATTTTGATTATTGTCGCTCTCGGCCTCTGCCATTCTGTCGGCTCGGCTCGCAGGCACCAAAATACCTCTCTCACAAGTTGACGAAAGACCGCAGTGCTTTCGTCTTCTCCCGCTTTCCAGGGGCGCATGGCATGTGACGGAGGCACGGTGCGTCACACTAAAGAGTCCCTGACGAAACGTGCGCTTGAAATTTGATTAAACGACGCTTCGAGGCAGATAAAAAAAAAATCCCCGATTATTTTTTGTAATCGATGTACTCGAGTTACTCGAAGAATCGTTGCAGCCCTAAAGCGAATGCAAATGAGACGCTCCTGAACTCGTCCCGGTTGTGTAAATGAAACATGATGGCATCGCAAATATGCGCTTAATTACGTCTGTTTGACTGTAGCTCTCCGTGACATCCTTAACCCCCGCTGTTAGCACTCAGCTCGGAGCCTTTAAGTTACCTTTAAATGGACGCCATCGAGTCAAGTTCAGCGTCGACGGAGAATCAAGTGTCGAGGGTTGGAAATTACAGCCGCGCTTTGTCTTTCTTTCCCTCTTTCTTTTTAAATTGGCTTTTCTTTTTGCCGAGGCCACACTTGTTCAACGTGTGCACCGCCCGCTCGAGTGCTAATGTATTTCGGCCTGCATGTAATCAGGCAGCGCTGTGGAGAGCGGCGCGTAAACAGGCTCTGATCATATCTGCCGGTTGGGAAGCAAACAATTAATATTTAAGTGACAAACCACAACCTACTCGGATCATTTCAGAAGGGCTGCGCCGCCGATGAATCATTAATGCTCGCACGTGTCCATGGAAGCGGAGTGGCGCCACGTGCACATGGCGAAGCCGGCAAAAGTGAACATGCGAACCGTGACTTACTGGTCCCCTCCTCCCCTGTCCCCCATCCTTGCTGCTGCATGATTTAATATCTGCACATGTGCGCCGCATGCATCCCGAGTCGTTCCGCCGTCCTTTCAGTCGCACTCGGAAAATTTCCTCCGCGGGGACTTAATGGAGGAATAAAGTCAGAGAGAGGATGACGGCGCCGCTATCTTCGCCCTCTTGTCCCGCGCTGATAAGGAGATGCTCTACGCCCTGGCTAATGTAAGCCCTCAAGACATGCTCACCATTTCCCTCCTAATGTTCCACCTATTAGTTATTAATGGAGCAGCTATGCACACTGCAAGTGAGCCTGCGAGCCCAGGGATTGGCTGGCCGCGTCCCGAGCCTCGGCCATGTTTTCACTTTGCGAGAGCGGAGGGAAGTAAACGCTTCCTCGCAGTCGCACAATAAGTGCTTTTTCCAGTCGACCGGCACCTCCTCTGCTTTGGTCGGGACTCCTGTCTCGTTTGGTCTGTCTTGAAATTGAACACTACACCTCCCACAATGCAACGGTCAGTTCTGCTAACCAGCAAGTTGACCAGCAGGGTAAAGACATATACAGAAATATTTCCAGTATATCCAAGATGAGAACAGTTGATTCAGGAAGAAGCAAATGTAACGAAATTATGGGGCAAAGTTGATACGTGATATTTCCATGATATTCCATGATATGATATTTGTCTTTGTTGTTTACTTTGAAAGATTTGTCTTTGTTTAATAGACTGATGAGAGATTTATGCCATAATAATCCAGAAATGTGTGACCTACATATTTTTGCACGGACACAAATAATATAATTTGAATCAGTAATCCATCCCCTTTCCTGATAGCTTTTATCCAGGCAGCCTTTACAAAACCACAGCCTTTGCGGCTCAAGCAAGCCACCGCACATCTTTTTGTCTCCCTCCTTGCGAGAGCTCCATGTGCACACACCGCTCTCAATGAAGGTCAGTGGCGGATCTCGGCGGACCCGCCGTATCTCCACGCAACCCTCCGACCCGCCTCTCGCCCCGTCGCCTCCCCCTCTCCGCTCCTTCCCCGCGCTTATCGGCAGCACTCACACCTGTGGCCAGACGGCTCCTCTTTCCACTCCACCCTCACTGGAGGCCACAGACTGGATGGCTGCTGATAACCTTTTCATCCATGGGATAAAAACATACGCCTGGCCCTGAGTCGGAGGGAAAAGAGTTCTTGCATCTGCTGCAGTGGACTTTGCAGCTTGTTGGCAGCCAGTAGTGGTGGTGTGGAACAGGTTCTCCCGCTCTTGATTTTGACCGAGCAGTTCTAAAAAGAACTGGAATGTAAAAATTCTGCCTTCTTGCCTTGAACCAGAAGGCGGTTCTAAAGGCAACTCCTGGGCAGATTCAGAATGACTGTCCATCTTCGGCAGTTGGAGGCCAGCTACCCCGCGGTTTGCCGCTCGCTGTGCAGCAATCCGTGACGACCGCTGGTTTCTTTGCACCTGGAGGGGGGGAGAAACAAACGAGGGACAAAAGGGAGAAGAGAAACAGAGGTGGAAAAATGCAAAGAGCCGCGTCTGCAGGCCCCTGGTCGACCGTTATTTGGCTGCTGCGGCAGGAGGTACGAGCAGCACCATCAGTCATGTTGGGAGAAGGTGTTGTTGCCGTGAAGACATCTCCTCCCCTGTGGAGGGGGGGATCTCCTAATGTGAACATCAGCATCCCAGCATCTAGATTTCCTCCTTCCTCCTGCCAGCCTGCCAGTCAGGCAACCTCCAATCACAACGGGGAAAAAGAAATTGTCAGAAAACCTCCAAAACCCTCATACACTGCTACTGCTGCTTTTGTTAAACTTCAGCAAGACTTAGCTGTAGGTACCACATACCTACAGCTATGTCTTGCTGAAGTAAAAAAAAACAACAACTGATGAACCAGTTGAAAGATGACTGCAAAGATACACATTTTAGGTCAATATTTGATTTGAGTTGCATCATATTTTCAATGGCTTGGTAGCACGATAGCGCGAGGGATTTGAAAGTGTTGAGAACAGCCCCGGTCACGGTGTTGCTCTGCTACAGGCGGCCCAGGCATGAGTCACGCTCGCTCGTTACTCGGTGAACCCCTGCGTGCAGTCGCTGGGAGAGCGGGCCACGAGTTGACTCACGCCGCATCCATATGCATCCTTGATGTGAGGCCACCGGTGATCATGGCTGGCTAATGAGGTCTGCGTTGCGACCTGGCCGTGAACCGAGGGGGCTCGTGCCAGACTCGGGCCCAGCATGTTGCTGCTGCTGATGCACTAGAGATGACAGAAAAGATGTCTGCACAGTCTATTCACGCGGCGTAATGAGAAGGAAAATACAGCAGGAGAGGGAAGAAAGTACGTGAAATATCGCTGCCCCTCAGACGCACAGCGCACACATGTGCAATGTTCGAGCTTCTCAAAGTGCTTCACTTATTAGTTGAACAGCAGTTCTTTTTCAAACTTCTGTCTGTTTAATAGTGATAGACCTGACTTGCAGCGATCACCCTCGGTGGTGTAATACTTGCTAAAGTCTCTCTGGGCAACGTTTAAAGGGATCTGCAGGAATGAAGTTAAATATGAAATATATATATATATATGTATATATATATATACATATATATATATATATATATATATATATATATATATATATATATATATATATACATATATATATATATATATATATATATATACATATATACATATATATATATATGTCTATATATATATATATATATATATATAGACATATATATATATATATATATAGATATATATATATATATATACATATATATATATAGATAATTCTTTTTTTTTTTAAACACATATATATTCTATTTATACTGTATTCTGAGTACATATTTTAAGCCTAGCATTACAGATTATATTTGAAATATAAGATCAGACAGGACAGGATTACAATACCATAACTTGTAAAATGGGTTCCCACAATTAGAGGCCACTAAGTCCTCCTCACTGGGCCTTTAAATTGTCCTGATAGGCCAAAGTATTTTAAGTGCTGACTAAGCTTCATTTAAATATTTAATCATGTTAATTTACGAGTAGTCGACCCAGTAATGTTCTCTGAAGGAGGTGATTTGGGCAAAAAGCAGCCTTAAAACACTAAATTCTAATCTACTGTAAATCAGTGCTCACACTTCTCTGGGTTTGTTAGATAACAAATGAATCAAACAACTGCTATACTTGCAGAAAATTAGTTTCATTTCCTAGGTTAAATGATTGAACTAAATTATCTGCGTAATTTCATCTGATTGAGGCGACTGCAGTGCGCTCTCATGCCATTGTAACCCAGCTTATTGTAACCCGGAGAAAGGCAGATGCCAAAATAAAATAGTCATTAAAACATTTGGACGGCGTGTACAACAAGACCTCTGCACCTGGCTTCAGCTCTGACTGTTCAGTGCCAGAAGTGTTTTATTCGGGACTGAGCCCCAGCGATAGACCAGCTCTGGTACTTTTTTTATTTGTCTTGCTAGTCGCTGGTTGGAGGCTGCCATCGACACTCTGACAGCACTGCCACATGTGGAAGACGGCGATAACGTGCAGTCTCACTCACATCTGATCGTCTTGTCGGATTTTGCCGCGCGAACCAAAGGCGACTGACCCGCTGGTGTCGGAGATGCCTCATCACATCACATGATGTTTTTCTTTTTCTTTTGCTATGAGCTGATAATCACACACCCGCTGTGAGCAATTTTCCAAAAGAGATTTTGCACGCTGCGTGCCAGAGCGAACAACACCCCGAGCCCACAAAGCCTCCAAAAACCTCCCTCCAGCACAATATGAAAAATAAAAATCCCTGGGCTATAACAGCCTGGACATGAAACTGGAGGTTATTTTCTCCCAACACCACTTCACTACAAGGTCATTTTTAGGCTTTAGTGGCCCTCACTGAACAGCAGCTCTCGATCCAGGCCAGGCTACGTGCTGGAGAAACAGGAAGGACCCTAAAACCTCGGCAATGGAAGGAGGGAACAAGGGGCTTAGATCGGCCACGTCGACTCCTTGGCTCAAAGGGCACGAGTGGGTCCAGGTGGACGGAGCGCGCTCCTAAATCCACCGTGCACTCTCTCCAATCCGGCAGCAGCAGTGATGAAAGAGATTACGAGGGAACTCCGCCTCTCCACTGACTCACACAGCCGATGGGAGCATTCTGAGCGTCTCACCAGGGGTCCATTCATGTGGATCGGGAAAACGAACATCGACCTTGCCAAACATGGTTTGGCCCCCGAGGCGGGTAGATTTACCTGCCGGCTGGATTCGTGTTCTGATAAAACTTCACCCCCCTGAGGAGCCGCCGCCGCTGCGGCCACCGCTGCCATGGGATGCGGTTGCTCGGCACGCAAACACCATCCAGGTGCTCAGGACGAAGCTGCAACCTTGTGTCCTGAGTGGAAACAACTCAAGTCTCGTTTTGTGTTGTGATTGACTGCACACATCCCTGGAAATGGACTGGAAATGTGTGCACCACTACCATCACTCTGTTGGTCCCCTGCTCTGCTTTTTTTGTGTCAGATGCCCCTGTTTGCCACCCAGTTTTACGTGGCAGTGCCAAGGGAACACACACACACAAAGAAAGCGGGTGCCAAACCGTTCCGATTCCTCAACGAATTCATTCGCAGCCGATCGTGTCTGTCGCTGGCCTAATCTTCCAAAACTTCCAAACAAATACAAACATAATTGACTCTCTTCCTCTGCCTTGGCAGGAGGGGCGCTGGGGGGCAGGCAGTCTGTTGGATGGCGCTCCGCGGAGCAGTTGACCACGGCCACAAATAAAAAACGCAAACAGATGGAGGCTGTCGGAGCTCAGCGGCCGCCGCTAACGGACTCTGTCTCTCTCCCCCTCCCTCTTTTGTGCTCGCTGTCGGAGCTTTTTTAGTGAATATTAATAAAACGTGAACGCCGTGCAAAAGGGCCACATTTATATCCATATCCGCTTGGCGAAGCGGGCCTCCATCAATATCACTTTGCCCTCGCCTTCCCCCACATGCCCACATGGGCCGAGCTCTCATCTTATTGGATGCTAATGATGTCTACACCTGCGCCTGCGGCGGCGGAACCTTCCGCCTTGGACCGCCGCCATCGCTCATGATGCTCGCTGGCCGGCTCGAAAGGCGGAGGGGTCGGGGCGGACACAACTGGCAGGCAAAAAAAACCAGCCGGCATCTGTTTGGGGTCGGCCGGGGCCTCGGCTCCGAGGGGCCCGCGGCCATTTATTAGCAGACTCGCTGCCCTGCCACAAATCTGCAGGGCCGAGCGTCGGCTTAATCAGAGCTGACATGGCCAGTGTCCTTGGGTGGACTGACGTGGTGGTTATTGCAGGTGTGTGAGTGTGCGTGTACGTGTGTGTGTGTCGGTGTGAGGTTGCCGTTACAGTCTGGAGGCGTTTGAAGACATGTTGTGTATGATAAACAGGAAGCAGTGTGGAAGGAAGCACCGTCCTCTCGGCTCCCTGGACGAGGCCACGAGCTCCTTGTTCAGAGTCATGCAAACTGACATGCAAATAAGTAAATACAGGTCTCTTAATTTGCAGCCCTGTTGCCCCCTGAGAATTTCTGGACTGGAGATTGTTTGTGTTTGAGTATTGTGTGAGTAGGAAGTAAAATTTTGGATTTTCCGCTGGGCCTGCAGAAACCGACGGTGACAGACATGTTACTGTATTAAATAAAGGTCAGTCAGAGCAGCTTCTTGACTGGAATGTTCTTCTAGTCTGCCACTTAGATTCCACACAGCCATTGTTGGCTGTGTATATTTCACACGTTAAAGATGTGAAATATTGAAGCTATATTGTGCAGAGTTTTTCCGATACACGGTGACTTCCAAGTCTTGAAAATGAACAGAACAGGAAGTGACGCTCCGGGAAACTTCTGTTTCACGACCCTACCAACGTTATTTGGTTAAAGTTTTCAATAAATTCAACATCTTTCTGCAGACTTTTCAAATTTCACTTTTAACCCAGTCTGTCGTTGTTGCCTCTGCTGTGTTTTCCTCGCCCTGGTCTCCCTCTTGCAGTCTTTCTGCTGATGTTGCATGTGACTCCAGTCTGCATGGGGCCTTGCTTATGAGCGCAGCTTGATCGCTGCCGTCTGCTGTTTTCTCTTTAAAATCTCCAGGATTTGGGCGAGAGTCTTTCTCCCCTTTTGCCAGTAAAGGAAAAAACAAACGTATTAAATTTGCTGGAAACGCCGCTGCTGATTGTCCGGAGACTCGTGATTGCATCTTTTATCACAGTCTGTGCGCTCTGCCGGCCTTTAAAATACATGTCGGACTCGGTAGATCTTACAATAAAAGGGGAATAAATGCATTCTATCGTTACTTTGGAGCGATTACAGGGGGGAACAAAACAATAACTGTCCAAACAATTTGGAAGGGACCCTCTCGGATTGTTTTCTTCTAACGTCGCACAAGTCCGCCTCGCTGCCGATTAGATTTCAGGGCCTGGATGCATGAAGACGGAGGGAGAGGGTGAAGAAGTAGAAGAAGTGGTGGCACTCTGGCTGCTGGGTGGGCGGGACTTTTTGCACGCCGCTTCGCCCCCACAAGGGTTGTCAGCTTCATGTTCCGACTGTAATGAGGAGGCCCGACCCTGTGCGGCAGCTGTTAAAGGAGTTGAATTAACATGCATGCTGCTCCGGACGGGGGAGGTGGTTAAGCAAGGAAGGGGCGGTGTCAGAGTGAGGGGCCGCTAATTGGTTCTCTGGCGTAATAGAGCGGCATCCTGCAAGAAAACTGCGAAAAACACACACACAGACACACACGCACGCACACACACGCAGCCGAGTTGGAGGCGCCGCATTCCATTTTTCAAGCGTGCGAATGGAAAGGAAAAAAATAAAAGCAGACTCACGAGGGTTGTTTTGTGTACTCCCACGGCGTGCGGGATTGCCACTCGCTACTTGCGCGTGCATTTGTTGGCACAGCGGGGGGTGAGGAGGGGAGGCGGGAGGGTGGCAGGGATCCCTCTCACCTCACGCCGCTCATATTTGCAGCGGTGGGCAATCCGCCATTAATTAGAAAGGGTGTATTAACGTGATTAATGTGGCTGATAAGAGGAGTTAAGCCGATCGCGCTGCACCAGGGAGGCGACGTGCAGATGAAGCAGATAAATGAGTGTTGCAAAGAGCAGGAGGAGGCGCCTGCTCCGGCGAGTCAGGGAGCTTCTTGTTTAGTTTATTTCGGAAACAAATGACAACTGAATGACGTTCGGAAAAAAAAAAAAATGTACACGTCTGGACTGAATGATTGTTTCCCATTTATGTTGCAAAAAAACCAAACTTTGATACCTCTATTGCGGAGGTTGGTACTTTTACATAATTTTTTTCGGCTTAAACAAATTCTCAATTTTTCGCAAGTTAGGAAAAGATTTTGGTATTTGTTTTAGAGCAGGGCATGGCACAAAGAGGGCGAGTCGCTGTAAACGTACACGATCTTTCTCGCCTGAACATTAGTTTTCATTTGTTTGTTGGTCCCCTCGCCGAAATTTATGTCCCTTCATAACTCTGTCAAAAGGTCAGGCTCTCAAATTAGATTTTCCTGTTTTGGTGTGTGTGCGTGTGGTGTCTACGTGCCATTGTACAGCAATAAAAAAAGAACACCTCAGGGAGGGAAAAATCAAATCGGCCTATCAAATATTTCGGTCGTTTATTTTCAGAAAGGTCGTTGGCTTCGAGGCCTCCTCCTCAAAAAGTCGAGCAGTTCTCACCAAATTTTATTTTTTTAAAAATCCAACATTTACTTTCATGCCACACGTCCCGAGTTTATCCAGTATTTTGCGACTTTGAAAACCAATAACTTTCCCCAGGATGCGTCTTCTTGTGATCCATTCTTTCATTTCCTGTTGGTATCCGCAGACTGTGGCGGCTCTTATCTCATCCCCGCTCCCCTTGGCCCCGCCCCCTTTCTGTCCCGCCAACGCTGCCCCCTGCGGCTGGACGCCCTCTCCTCTAACCGAGCTCTAAACAGATACCAAAGAAAAGTTCAGCGTGCCTGCGAGGGGTAATTATCAAGCAGTGCAACTCCCACACGGCTCTCACCGGGTAATTACATTCTCCCCTCCCCCATGTGTTCTTTTTTTCTCCCTTTCTTCCCTCAAATGAAACCATCAGTTTTTAAAGCCCTGACAATTGACAATTCCCCGGCGTTGTTGCCCCTCTGACTTCTGGATGCTTGTAATGCCGGTGCTCGGAGGTTTCTCCCTCCGGTGGCTCATTTTGTTTTCTCCCTTTCTCCTTTGCTTGCGCGTTTTCACACTCACACAAACATGATCTCGGCCCATTTGCATTCTGGGCAATTACATTCAATTTGTTAAAGCGGCGCCGAACTTGGGTGAAATTAGATTTAGCTAACAGGCTTAATGACATTTAATGGAGCATGATTTATTCATTTGGTTTTTTCATCAGGTCAAGGTATGCCGCGGCGGAGAATTGAATAATTGCGTCTTCTTTTTTTTTTTTCTTTTTTTTTTTTGGTCCTTTGCAACGTTCCCCCCTGCTTTGAAACGCCTGCGGCTGGTGGAGTTCCCAGCCGCAAGTCACCACTGATCCAGAGAACCTGAACTTTACAACCTACTGCTGTTTGTTGATGTTTATTGATCCAACAAACCGTAGTAAATAAATTCATTTTATGCAAAGTCAATCTCACTTTTAATACCGGTCAAGGCTTGAAGTAAAGGGCACCCACAGGTTTCTGCAGCAACACACACACACACACACATATACTATAAATATATATGTATATATATAGAGACGTATACAGATGTATATGTAGATACAGATACACAAGACAATTCCTCAGTTTTCTGGACGCCTGCTCTTTCATTGGCTGCCACTCGTCTCGATCTGTACGGCACAGCCTTAGCAGAGCATGTCTCTGATTTCCAGCGTGTTATTATTCACGAGCATTTTTGATATTTCATTCCCTTTGAACGTGCTTTTTTCCCCCCCACCTTTCACACACTGTCACAGTGTCTTTGTTGCTCATAGAAACGTTGCCTAACTTTTTCAAAGACATGGCTGGATGCACCTTAAGTCTAAGAATCTCAAATAGTGCCGTCGCAAAGGTTTCGTATTCTGAGGCAACCTCCGCCTCTGTTGCTTGCTAGTTCCCTTGGTGACATCACAAAGAGTCGGGATGCTGATTCCACCTCGTTTTCGTTAAATACTTGTAGCATCCAACAGCTTGTAGCAGTTTAGCATGAGTGCTGTAAACAGGAGGCAAATTTTTTAGAACGTAGATAGATTTTTTTGGCTAATTCCCCTGTGCAGTGAAGCGCACCCTGGATGTCTGGAGGAGAAATAGAATCTGATTGGTCGATAGCAGACCTATACATTTGGTTCCTCCAATTCTCTTCTTTAGTTCCATTCCTTCCACTGTAACCTTCGCAGGCGGGTGGGGGTATTTTCGGTTTTTCAGAAAGCAGAAACACAAAGGCTGATCAACGTTCCCCCCCCCCCCCCCCCAGTGCCATTTTCCATTTTTACTGAATAGATCAGCAGTGTGTGGGGAGGAGAGAGAACAACTGTCTATTTTCTTCAGCTAAAACTGAACATCATGAAAGAGGGAAAATAAATGCAAATTACATTTCTGACAGGTCAACTCTTTAAAAGGAACCAATAAAAAAAAATGTTTATGCACTGAAAGGAGGCTGCCTGGTGGGCCGACAGAGTTCACATCCGCTCCCTTTTTTTCGCCAGACCACTCGGCAGCGACATTTATTCAAGCGGCATTCTTGGCTTTTCCCTCTGAGATTTTCTGGCACCTATCACGTTGTACGGAAGATGAATGGGCCTTCTTCATCACCTCCCTCTGTGAGTTGCTTCCTCTCCTCGCATGCAAGTATGCCACAGCAGCAACAACACTCACACTCAAAGACACACGCACGCACGCACACACACACTCACTCACAGGATCCTCTCTCTCTCTCCTTTGGATTTATTTACACATTTCAATTTGGCGAGGCAGCTTTCCGTCCGCTGCCGTAGACACCTGCAGATGAGCTTCTTTTCAGCCGTCGCTGCCCCGGCAAACCTCATTCATTTTGGTGAGACGGCCACGCTGTGGGATAAAGCCCGGCAGACAGCTGCACAGACTGAACACACTTTTTTTTTTTTCCCCATCCACCCTCCATCATCTCCCCCCCTCCCCCCTCTCTCTCTCTCTCCCTCTCTCTCCGTCTTTGTCTGCCTCCGACTTTATACCTGAGCGAGTGAAGTTCCTCACCGCACATCATCACAGCACCTGCCTGTCGTCTGGTTGATGAACACGCTTCGACTCGTATCGGCAGTTCTCTGCTGTCTGCACAGCAGAACTCTTCCTTATCAGATGGGGAGGTGGAGAGAGTGAGGTTTGGTGCGGGGGGGGCAGATCCAGATCCCACCACCAGCACCAGTGACGGAGCTGAAACTGTAGCTGGAAACAAAGGAGGGGGAGGAGTTTGTTTGACTTTTCGGCTTCTCGAAGAATGAAATTGCTCTTTGCTTCTTTCATTTTTTCCCCCCTTGCCTTCTGGCCAAGTTCACATTCGACAACACAAATCCCCCCCCCCCCGGGCTCTCTTTAAACTCGGTGTTCTCCTCCGTCGTCTCTTGCTTGACACCGTCACGTACATGCACACGGTTAATTCGCCGAGCCTCCTCCGGACTGCTTCCCCTGCAGCTCCTCATGCAGTGGTGCAGAACATTCATCCACATTGATCAAGGCAGCCTATCTGCAGCAAGCCCCACACCCCACCATCCCCACCCCAAGCCTCCAGTGCTGCTTAATGAACTCGCCGGGGCTTAATGCAGCTGAACAGACCTGAGCTCATGAGCCAATTGTGGCCCTCCAACATTCTGCCAGCCCCTCCTTTCAACTTCTGATCCGTTTTTTCTCCTTCCCCTCCACCCTACCCCCCTACCCGCCCCTCACCACCCGCCCCCAAGAAATGCGCAGGTACCGGCCTCCCCGGCCGAGGATTCAGGGTCTTAAGGAGGAGCATGATTGGCAGAGAAATCCAAAGCTGCTCATTAAGTCCGAATCAAGGCGACGGAGACAGTTTGACTTCGCTCATTCGCCGGGATTCAGCCGACCGCCGTGGAAGGAATGCCTGATGGCGGCTGAGCCGCCCGCTCTGTTTGATTGTCTACTCTGGAATGGGTTCGAGGGGGAGAGGTTCATTATGATGTAAATCCGATGCCTTTTCGGTGTAAACTGCCGGGGATTCAGAAACTGAGAGGTGCGGCACTTTTTTTGTTTGATGCTTTGTGCACTTTTGTGTTGCGTACACAAAAAATACCCGATGGCTCGTTAGCGTCGGCATCGCCCGGCCAGCGATCCTCAGTCCAGGGCTAATGACCCTCATCTGCTTTGGTTAACGTCAGCAGGGGGCGGTGTGCCTAATTTGCGGAGACGCTCAGCTGTAGAAGCTGCTCGGCGACTCATCATGCCACCGGCGACATAATTGCGGCTCATCTCTATCGCTCCCTCTTTGTTAGGCCCCTCGTCAGGCCTTATTTTATGCGCGACCTCGGCATTGCATTTGTTATCTGGGACGTGTTGCAATTAACCGCGTCCGCTGCCGTTGTCGTCGGTGATGCATCGCGCCCGCGGCTGCCATGCGTTCACCTGCACGCACCTGCAAACCATCTGTGCCTTTTGTGGGCAGTGAACTGCTCGGCGTGATGGGTCTTTCTTTTCTTCCCCTGTCAGCTCGGTCCATTTATATCTCGACCCCCGACGCCGCCTCGTCTATCCGTCTTCCATTTCTCTCCACTTTGCCCTTCGCTTTGTCACTCTCCTCTCTCTCTCTCTGGGAGGACACCGTTGGCCCTGCGCACAGGTGGTCTGGTGAAATTAAAAGGGCTGTACGTGCGAGTTGCGAGGCTTTGTTGTGCAAGCAAATGAGCGATGGTTAGGGAGTCACTCAGAGTGGGAGAAGAGATTCACCAGGGTTCTTTTTCACCACCTCCTGGTTGGGGGTCGTCGCCTGAGTTTGCACAAACTGCAAGCCAGGATTCATAATTGGAAAGTGGAGCTACTGCTCCGGCTCTGCAGATTCTTATTACCACTGGCCGGCAGCCTGATTTGAACCTGATGAACTCCGGGCCGGCGGAGAAGCCACGCAGACGCCGCCTTGTGTTGAGATGCGCTCGCATTTGATTGATCAGATAGAATCAGGCAAGGTTTTAACCGAGCCGCCGTCGCCCAATCAGGACGGAGTCCGGTGCCGTGGCTCCTGTACCTGCAATGCAAATGGACGACGAGATAACTTGAGCTTTTATCTTAGCAGGTAGAACAACCGAGCCTTAAAAGCAAAGTTGCTCGCACGGCGGTTTACGCTTTGTATGTGTTTCGCCCGGTAATTTACGTGCGACGCTATTTTAAAGCTCATTATTTGAATAGCGGCTGCCACTGATTGCAGCTATCAGCTCCAGGTTTTATGGCCTTCATTGTCTACACCCTTATTTATACCCCCACTCTGTCCATTCTCTCTCTTTTTTGGTTAATGACTCCGTTTGCTTCATCGTGGTCGTTAGATTTTAATCTCATCTCATCAAAGCATTCGCAGCAGTTAAGAACCAAGGGTTTTTAATCCTAGCTGTTTCCGGGGCTCATTCGTTTTGCAATTGTGTCGGTCAGCGCGGCGAGGAAATTGCCATCTAAACAGCTCTCACTTTCGGCCAAGTCTGGTGGTTCGGGAACAATGCTGATTTGGTTTTAAAGGCGGTGAGCATATTGGCAGCAGGGGTCGAGTGTCACGTCGCCACAGAGGCCGTACATCAAAGCGTTATTATCAAATCAGCAGTCTTTGTGTCACACCCAGATGAGCAACATACCCTTTGGCCCCCACTGTTGATGCGATAACCTCAATTACCACGAGGTCCTTGGCGTCCACGGTTGGTGCCCCGGCTTCTCTCACCAACACAGCCAGGACGATATAACCTTTTTGCACAAGGTCTAAGTTGGTTTTAAACCGATTTTTTTGTCGTCTTGTTTTGGCACAAAAGCAATGTACTGAGAACAGGATTTTAAACGAAGACATTTGCAGAGTGATACATGATCCGCAAACCGTTTTTTTTAAACCTGAGTGCAGGTAAGCTCTCAATGCTGGTAGAATGGGGGTCGTAAGCTCATGCAGCCTTCACTCAGGCTCTGCAAGTTTGACTGAACGTGCCGCCAAGACCTGGAAGAACACGTGATGCAGATGGGTTGAGATGAGGCCAAAGCCTGGGAGTGCCAGTTGGGTGGACTGCGAGGCTGAAGCTTTAAAACGGTAGTGAATACGAAGGGGAGGGAGAGTGGAGTAGAGGGTAAAAAAAAAAAAAGAATCATGGTCCAGTTGCTTTGACACGGGGATCAGGGAGGGGGGAGTAAGCAGGTGATTTACATAGGTTGTCGGCTTCCTTCGCAGTCCAGGAGCCTCATTCATCCCCCTCGTCTAATCTGGCTCCCGGCAGCCAGACGTGCTTAAGGTAATGGGCAGCTGTCTGCGAGGCCACCGGCACCGACTCAGCCAGGCGAGACCCCTGAAATATCCAGCCAGGGGGGGGAGGAAGAGAGTGGGATTTAGAGAGATGGGGGGCGGGTAGAGAGACAGAGAAAAGAATAAGCGGATCAAACCACAGGTTGTAAACGCTCGATTTTCGCTCTCTATGTTTGACCCGCCCTCTTCTGTGGAACAGTTGGTGACTTGTGTATAGCAGCCCAGGGGGACCAGATCCAAGACTTCGTCGTTGCATCTGGTCCAGGGGACCAGCTGGATGTAGGACCTTGAACCAGATGAGTCTGTACATCTCTCCGAATGGGAACCGAACCCAGCACCTGTTACCTCAGAGTCAACAGTAGCTGCGTTTCCAGAATTGCACAAAACCTAAATATCGTAATAAAGACCTGTTAATGGAAACCCCTAAATTTCGAGAACCCCCCCCCTAAAAAAAAAAAAAAAACTCTTAAGTATGGCGAAAAAATCGTTCTCATGAGGTGGTTTTTCAGGCGTATTGATATAGAGGTATATCGCAAAAGTGTCAAGGAAACCCTTTTTTGGAGCATTTACACGTCAGCGGACCTGACGCACCGGAGTCACGTGACCAGTTCACTTCAAGTGAAAATGGCACGTTATGTTTGGACGGAGGAGGAGACAGAATATTTTTTACAGGTAATCAAAGAGAAACATCTAGCAACCGTTCTTGACTGCAATCAAACGCAAACAAACAAAATCTCGTAACAAAAACTTGCAATCTCGCAGGACGAGATTTTACAAGAATCTTGTCCTGCGAGACGAGATTTTACTGGAATTATGGCTCATGCGCTTCACACCGTTCAATTGAAACACCTGCAAATTGTAATTGTCGAATTTTTCAAAATATTGCTTTCATTTAGCAAAAAACTGGAATCGCAGCTACTGCCATGCTAGCGGGCCGCCAACATGCTCCAGTGGCAGTAGCATGCAAATCCAAAGTGCCGGGGCCAGTTCCACACCGGCGAGGAACCTTTTAATGTTTTCTTTTGGTTATTACATTTCCCCCCTTTAATTAATAGCATGTATCCTATGTTTCATTCCACCCAGGCTGCCCGCTTGGAGAACAATGGACCGGATACAGGGAGCAGATTTCACGATACTCACTGTACAGATGTGAGGAAAAAGTATATTTGATGCAGCGGAAGGGGAGAGCGCTAGAGGTAACATCTGGAGGGGAGACCAGAGAGAGACGATCAAGGAGAAGGGCTCTGGAGGGAAGTAGGGGGAGTCAATTTGAAAAATAGGGGTGTAGATGGAGGGAGGAGAGGGTGAGGAGGGTGAGGCAGGGAGAAATAAATCTTGAGCAAAGTCTGGCGGCGGGAGAGAGGGAGCAAAGTGCAATTTGCTACCAGAGCCGCACGCAGATTGAGGAGAAAAACACAACAAGCAGTTTCTGCAGGGGCACAGCGAGCTTGCATGATCCTCACCCACTTCTCTTCTCTTGCTTTTGCATATTTGAACTTCGCACTTTATTCCAGCCTGCACATCTCTCGCCTGATTAAAGCGGGCCAACAGAGGAAGTCCGACTCTTCACCCTTTTTGTTACCTTTTCCTCCAGAGTCCCCCTCTTCCCGCCGCCGCCACTCCACCTCCTACCCCTACCCCCGACCCCGCCCCCTCCCCTCCTTGCTCTCCATTTGTCCTCCTGTTTGTTTGATTTGCTTCCTGCCAGAAGGAGAGACAATATTCTGGATGAGCCCTGGCGCTGATAAATTGATGCCAGCGGCCACCCTGCCGAGCGTACTCTTGTTCAGCGTGGCGGATCATTTTGTTCTACGGCGAGAGAGAGAGTGAGGCTGAGAGAGAGAGGGAGAGAGAGAGAGAGAGAGAGAGAGATTGGCTGTTTGTCCGCCCTTGCTCGTGGCATCTGCGATCGCGACGGCAAGCCATTTGCATCGATCCGCTTCAGAGAAAGTCCGGCATCTGGGCCGCTGTGGTGTCCAAATACTGACTAGCTACACACACACACACAAGCAACACAGGACAACGTTCATCTTTTCCACCAAGCGTTTACTCTTTCAACAGGCGATAAATGGAGATGCATTTCAGTCGCACGCAGTCGGTGATGAAGCTCCGTATTTTGATTGCTGTGATTTCAGAAGTGCCAGAAGAAGACCCAAGTGTTATTTATGTCGGCTGTGGCTGCGCTCATTATGCTTATTCTCGAGTGAAAAATAACCGTCTCTTTTAACTACAACGGTGCATGCTTGCCGCCCGCCTTCGTTGTCTTCCCAATTGTGCTGTTGTAAAATTTGCCAATTTTGTGTTCCAGAGAGTCAGCTTTGTAGGGCTTTAATGTTGTAACGTGTGACTGTTTTACCCACCAGAGTAAAAAACAACAAAAAACTTCTTTTAGTTTTTTTGGTCTTAGATAAAAAGCCGCCTTTACGTTTTTCTATCGGACAAATCCCACTGCGCCGCCGAAAACATCCCAGACCGACACAAAGTTCGACGTGTTCCATCAGCCGCCCTGCAGTCACGTCAGACCTTGTTGTGACCCCTGTTTAGTGTTTGTATCGAACCTCTGTTGTGTGTTTTTTTTCTTTATCAGCCGCACAATAAAAACCCATCGCACCCAAAGACCCGAGGCATGTCACTGTTTATCAAGTCAATCGCTTCAGAGTGATATGGGAAAAAAACAGCATGGCACTGCACTGCAGAAAACACGCTGAATGGGGGTCGTAAGAGAGTGTGGAGATGCAGCTAAAGTTTGTGTTGTCTTTTATTTTTGGCGTAGTGCAATTAGAAATCCCAGGCATAGTTTTGAGTGACTCAAGTGACACTTGGATGCTTTATATAGGAAAAAAAACTCAACTTGTGCACTTGCAGAACAGGGAGAAGTTGTGGGTGTTGTCGTTTCTGGACTTTTCGAACATATTCATTTTTGGGGCCAACACATCCATTGTGATGGATGTATGTAAGTCATCAAAGCACCCTGTGCAGTAACACATCCCCTATATAGAGCTGGCACAATAAAACATTGGGAGAATAAATTTGTTTGCAACTGAGCTGCTGATTGTTGCGTCAACTCCTCAAAATGAGGACTTTTATTTCAAGTCGGAAAGAATTAATCTTTGATGAGAGGAAATTGGAAGTAGCGTGTGGCCTCACCCCCGCTGTGTGAAACTGCCTCCCATCCCAGGAGAGTCTCGGCTCTTCCTCTGGCTTAATGTGTGCTGAAGGCTCTTACATTAGACCTTCAATAGGGGAGCAATTTGCTCAATGTATGCACGCACTAGGAAGAAAAAAGAAAAAAGAAAAGACAAACTATTAGTATCGCTGACATAAAGGAAGTCAGTTCTAAAATCCTTTTTATGTAGCCCATATTTAATGCATATATGATAGATGTCCGTGTCCATCAAATGTTGGCCGGCTCACGTGTCACCGGGAGCCGGATCGCTGTTGACATTTGCCCCGAGGCTATGAATAATCTTCTCAGGCACGGGCCTATTTCCTGCCGTATCGCTCGTCCACGCTTTCTTGTAACACGTAGCGTGCTCCCACCCCACCCATCTCATCCATCCGTTGCTGAGCACTGATGGCTTAGGTGCTTGATGTGTGTTCACACTGAGGCGACGTCTACACGAATACGGGATTCACTGAAACCGCACAAATATTTATGCGGTTCGGCCTTGCGTTTACACGAAGCCGGCGTTTTGACTAAGAAAAACGTACAGACCAAAACCGTACCTTTTCGAAAACGCTCCTCAGGGTGGATTTTTTTGGCCTGCCCGGATTGGTGTAAACGCCGAAATTTTGGAAGCGCTGGTGTCACAGCTGTAAACCCCTCCCCCGCCCTGCCAGCTGAGCGGCCGTGAGGTGCGGACGACCACTCACAACAACCACGTCGGGCAGCGGACTTCATGCTGCTAATGATCAGCCTGAGGCCTTCCCATTTACTTCCACTACAAACCACCAACAACAGTGAACAATAACACACGGTGCTCGTGGATCGATCGTGGATTTTGTGCAAAGTGAAAATAAACACAACAAAAGCGATTTGCAAGCATCCTGTTTTGCTTTTTATTGATATTCTTTTGGGTCAGCAGACTGGGATACTGAGGCAGAGACCTAAATGACAAAAGTGTTAGCGAACTTTTACTGGCACAAATCAAAGTCAATCTTAACATTTAACTATTTAGGCTTTGTGTTCGAAAGTAACTCGGAAGCAGAAGTTCAACTCTGTCGTTGCCATCTCTCCGTCTGTTCTCTGTGGTGGCACTAATGTTAGCGAGCTGCTGCTTCTTTAAACATGGCGTGCTTCAGGTGTTCTTCTTCTTCTTCCGCCTTCAGGGAGTGAACTTGCGGCGCCACCATGTTTTCAGTCGTTTCCAGGATGTTCGTGCAAACGGGAATTTCCTTGAACACGGCTTTGTATAAACTTATTTGGTTTTTTTTGTGTGCGTTTTCAAAATTGTGCGGTTTGAAAAAAAATCCTTATTCGTGTAAACGGTCCCTGAGAGGCCTGTGATTCAGCACACACTCAAGAAACACCTTGTTGGATGCGAGTTAATGTCATTGTCATTGTGGCATACCAGCACTTTCAATAAGTGCAAAAATTGGGGGATTTGATTTGGGGCCACACTACACAGACACAAAAAGTCTTAAAAGAAGAAAAAGAAAAAGAAGAAGCGGTGGTTAAAGGAAATGTTTGAGATTAGTGCGCTGTACTGAAGTGCAAAACTAAAATTTCCATTTCCTCCGTGCCTTACAAGTTCTCTCCGGTTTCAGCTCATTTGTTTACTTGTGCCTGTGTGGTGTTTAAATTGTGCATCATCAAACACGAGATGAGGCCATTATGTTCGCCCACCGTGGTCCCTCTAAATCTGCCTCCTTGTGATTTGAGCCAAAGCTCGGATGTGAGGAATAGACAAAAAGAAGCGTCGCCCACGGGTTTACAATGGCGCCGATACATCTGAAATGTGTTTTTGTCGCAAAATTATTTTAGGAAGTTGATGAGCAGCGCACATAACGGTGAAAAGAGAATCTGCCAGACCAAAGATCTCTTATCCAGACGAGGCGGCCTAGAAGCTTTTGTGATTTTTTTTCTTTTCTTTTTTCATCCTGCCTCATTATGACGGACTGATACTCGGCACCAGCATGATGAAGAAATGGTGGTCGCAAATTGAGCCATGTAGCTCAAAGAAGCACCTTTAAACCCCCCCCCCCCCGCTCCCCCCCTTCCCTCCCTCCACTCAGGCACCCTTTGACAGGAAGTGCCAGTAAGGCAAAAAGGGGAAAGGAGAAGGAAGTGAATAAGATGAGGGGTTTTACAATGGCCTTAGGATGGATGTCATGGACTCAAGGGTCCAGTTGCCTATTCATCACGGTACTGCACAGCGTCACCTTTACGAGAAAAAGTGTGCATGTGACCGGTGCCGGAAGATGCTCACATCTTTTCTTTTTTTTTTTTAATTGCATAGCGCAGAGAGGAATTGCTGAATGAATCCACGAGTTCCGAGTCGGCGTTGTGCTTCAGGTCACTCTTGAGCACAATTCAACAGTTTCTAATTAACAGCGTCACATGATTTACATCCCGGCACGCAGACGGCGGCTTATTTTTAGCCAGAGAGCCGTCTCTCATCCTCCTCTCAGCCGCAGAAAAAAAAAAAAAAAGTATTTTGCGACAAAAAAGAACGCCTCCTTTTCTGGGTCATAGACGGCAACGCGACGGCGACCAATTAGACAGGACACGATTCCCAGACGCTGGAACGTTGTAACTGTCGAAGATGAGCGTAAAGATTTGGCCCCCCGGCCAAATTACAGACGGGGGAGGTTGAGGTGGGGGGGGTGAGCCCCGGGTGCTCGCCGAGGAGAGGCTCACATCATTTGATTAAACTTGTGAATTTTAACCCTCGGGCTGCGAAAACCAAACCTATCATTATTTTTTTTTTATTTTTTTTTTATGAATTATTCAGGCTCAAGGGGGAGGATGTTACTCATGCCGCTCGCTGCTTCGCTTTGGTAAAATCACCGGGAATTTGGATCTTTTTGTTATTTTTTGTGCGGCCTGGCGCCGGCCGGCGCCGTGGCCTATTTTCAGAGAGGCAGCCGGCATCATTATCATCATAGCGGCGGCGGCGGTGGCAGCATCCTTCACCACCCAAGGGGGCTCCTGTTTTGTCACAGGTACACGGCACGTTCCATTACCTCCCCCCCGGCGCTGGCACGAGAGCGCCATTCCCCCTCCCGCACCCCCCCCCCCCCCCAAACCCCCACCCCTTGTGCAGAGCGAGCCCGCGGCGTGCCAAAACCTAGCCGGCGCCGCTATCGCTCCGCTCATCGGTTACACGCTGCTCCCATTCAATCAGGGCGCCGCGCCTCAGAGGAGCCCGCAGATAAAATTCTCATTATCTTTAGCACTCGGAATTAAAAAGGGACCGGGACATGGCAGGAGGAGGGATGAGTGCTTTGGGTGAGGAGAGAGGAGGAGGGGGAGGGGGAGGTGGGGGGGGGCAGTGGGGGGAAGGCCAAGCAACAAACAGCCTCACTTGCGCGAGTGTAAAAATGTGACACAAAGAAAGTACAGTAGACCCTTATCTCTCTCTCTCTCTCTCTCTCTCTCTCTCTCTCTCTCGCTGTCTCTCTCTCACTACACTTCCAAACAGGGTCATCCAACTATTCCCGACCCCTGCATCCTGGTTTGTGTGCCGACGGGCGGGTGGTGGTGTCGTTGCGGGAACAGTTTGTTTCCACCTGACTTCTCTCTTAGGGGAGAAAAATCAGCCTCAAAATAGAAAAAGAGACTGCAGTGGAGATCTCCGCCGTGTCCGTCGCCTCGCCGAGGCTGTTTGCTGTTCTCCGAGCCACTTTGTGTGACGTGTGTGCGGCCGGGTGGGCGGGGCGCACGCGTGTGCTTCTTTTTCGTTGTTGTTGCGCCACAGACCATTATCCACATTTGTGCTCCAGCAGTTTTCCCACTGACGCTGTAGTCGGCGGCTGAGAGCACGTCGTTCCACGCTGCTCCTCGCTGCCCTTAAGGCTGTCTGTGTGTTCATGTGTGTGTGCGTGTGCATCCACCACATCACAAAACACACATATATATATACATATATATATATATATATACATATATACATATATATATATATATATATATATATATATATATATATATATATATATATATATATATATATATATATATATTCTGTTTTTTTTACATTTAAATTTTATGTAATGCCGGAAAGTTCCGTATTTCGTCGGGTTGCGTTGCGCGTGTGTGTCTGTGTGCAGATATCTTGCATCAGGGAGGGCCCATGACGTGGAAGCGGCGGCGGCGAGCAGCGGCGGCGAGCAGCGAGCGGCGACGGCTCCACACGTGCATGAGCTTGAGGAGTGTGTGAGTGAAGGCGCGTCGCCGGGGGAAATTTGTGCAGCACGTTGGAAGCCTCTATTGTTTATTCATGCCTTCTAAATTGAAGCGAGCGTCCCGGCGTTCTGCGGGGCGGCGCTCTCCTGTGGCTAACAGACAGGCGAAGGGGGCGAGAGAGAGAGAGAGAGAGAGAGAGAGAGAGAGAGAGAGAGATGGAGAGCCCTCTTCAATCAGATTTCCGTCGGCGGAAGCTCCCACTCCAGTAACTGGTTTTCGATAGAGAAGAAGATAATGAGAGTCATTTGTCCATATTAAAGGTGATTCAGTGGAGTTTGCTGCACTTCAAATAAGAATCCAATTCCGTGGGACCCGGGTGGGAGACGCCGCCGCTCGGCCTCCTCCAGCTTCCTGGCCGCAGGATTGACAGAAACCTCGATATCAATCCCACTCAGCTGAGGACACACCCCCTTCTGAGGGTCGTCCGCCACATTGATTGTTTCCATTTACAAACGTATCGACGCATCGCTGCGGCAAGTCGTCCAAGCATTGCTGGACTCTTTTTTTCTTTCTTCCTTCTTCTTCTTCTTCTTCTTCTTCTTCTTCTTCTTCTTCTTCTTCTTCTTCTTCCTCTGAGCGGCAAATAAATGTGATTTTTCAAAAATCTAAAAAAAAATCTTCTTCTTCTTCTTCTTCTTCCTCTTGTTCTTCTTCCTCTTGTTCTTGTTCTTCTTCTTCCCTCCACTTGAGCGTTCAATCAATGCGGGACGCTCATCACCCCTCAGCTCTCAGCTCTTGCCGGGGAGATGAAACCGTTCATCGGAATACCGTAATATGATTAGAGGCCATAAACGCCGCATTTTTTTTTCTTTCTTGGTTCGGCGCAGTTTGCCACTCCGACTCGGACTCCTGATGAATGCCTTCGTTAGCGCCGCAGCGACTCAATAAATCAAGCCGGCGGCCCTCATTTAAAAACGTCGCCGTCGTCGTCGTCCTCCAGCTCTGGTCGTGCTGAGAGCTTTGTGATATTCGTAAGGCGGCGGCGGCGGTGGCGGCAACCGCTGAAGGGCAAACAGCTCCCACGTGGAAAGAAAAAAGAAACCCTGCCTCCTTTTTTTTTCTCCGTTTTACAATTTATTACTTCATATTCTTTATTTTAATTATTCTCTTACTATGAACTATTTCATGGACTAATTCACTGATGAATGATTGTGCAGCTGAGAAACTGAATTTCCCTCAGGATAAATAAAGTATCTATCTATCTATCTATCTATCTATCTATCTATCTATCTATCTATCCTCTGTTCATTAGTAGCAGAAGTAGGTCACCTCCTGGCCGCCCTCGCCAGCCCTCCGTCCCGTCAGCATATGTTTCCCCGCAGCCACGGGATGCTGAATAATACACGGAAACAACAAAAGCTGCTTTGGCTCCGCCCTCCGATGTGGGCAGCACCGGATTGATTGATTGGCCCAATTTGTGCCTCTTTTCAATATACGTTTCCTGGCAAAGCCAATTTGCCTTTTTTTTTTGTGTACCGGCTTTAATTACCTGTCCTAATAGGATCCCCTGGAAGAGTGGCGGGACGTCTTCACTAATGTCTGCTTTAGTGGCGCCGGGGTAATTACACGGCGGCGCTGCTCGAACGGTGAAGGGGACGGGCGAGCGGGGGGGGGGGGAGGGGCAGTGAGGGAGGACGAGTTTGCGCTCATGATTTGCATTGTCCAATTTGCTGAGTGGAGCTTTTAATTAGTGAAGCCGTGCCGGTCGTCGTGTTGATCCAGGGGCGGCGGCAGCGGCGTTTTGGGTGGGTGCCATCTCTCGCTGTGTGTGTGTGTGTGTGTGTGTGTCTGCATGGAAAAGTGAAACTCTCGACTCTCTCCCTCTCTCTCCCTCTCTTTCTCTTTCTTGCTCTCGGGTCTCCTCGTCGGCCCCCGAAGCTGCGACCCACATTCCCAAAAACTGGTCCTGCAAGTTATGTTGTTTTTTTTGCGTCTGCTCGCGAATCTCCTCCCTCTGACTCCCTTCATCTCCAAATTCTCACACTTGACCCGCCCACTGTCCACTTAAAGTTTCTCGGTGAGATGGGACGGAGCCACCGGAGGAGGAGGAGGAGGAGGAGGAAGAGGAAGAGGAAGGGGCGGCCACTCTCAGGGGGCGGAGCCAGCTCTAACCGATGTGGCTGCATCCATGGTGAAGGCAAGAGTGCAGCACCCAAACCACACAATTTGTGTCAGTACCGGCGTGCACGTGCGCGTGTGTGCGATACGCCGTCCCGATAGCGTGCGGCGCTCAGACGCCTTTTCCGCTCTGCCGCCTTTTATCAGCGCAGAGTTAAGAGGAGGAGCAAACAGAGCTCAGCGAGCGCCGCGCCGCGTCAAACAAGCTGCGTTACCCTTCTTAAAATATTTGCACTTACAGTAGTCGTGCACTATCAGGCCTCAGCGAGGGCTGTGAGCGCGCATGTGTGCACATAATCACACCCCCTTCCGCCGCCCCTCCCCCCTGCATATGCTCCGCGCTCACCCGGAGATTTAACACAACTCCACGGCCCTGCAGACAGGTGGCGCCGCTGCGGCCCTCCCTCCCTCCTGCGCCATGAATACATATGAGGCGCCCTTGCGGCACTCGGGACAATTTGCATGAAAGATGATTATTTATTTATTTATTTATTTATTTCGCAATGCGAGGGGGAGCGCGTGAAGGTTGCATGCGCGGAATCACGGCGGCCGCCTCCTCCAGCGCGCAAACCCCCCCGTCGATAACGACGGCAGAAACTGAAGGGCAGATTTGTTGCTGCTTTTTGCGTTGCAGCGTCACGGTTCCCTTCATGGCTAATGTTTTTTCTGTCTTTCTTTTTTTCCGCCCTCCCTCCTCACCTCCCTCCCGGTGAGTAAATCCAAAGGGAAGTAGCATATAAATAAGGAGAAGTAAAAAGGATCACCGGCGGCGTTTACTCCGCCTGCCTGGCTGGACAGGAGGTAATTCACAATAAATTGGCCAGCTGCCTTGCAGGGGATCCTCATGGAAGTGGAGTGTGTTCCAGTGTGTATATGTGTGTGTGTGTGTGTGTGTGTGTGTGTGTGTGTGTGTGTGTGTGTGTGTGTGTGTGTGTACACTACCAGTCAAAAGTTTGGACACACCTGTTTCTTTTTTTTTTTTTATCTTTACTACTTTCTACACTGAAGACATCAAATATATGACCAAGATATGTGGATTAATGTGGCAAAAGAAAAGAATGTTAAATACCTAGATGTGGTCTGTTCTATATATTTTATATGAAAGGTGGCTATTCTAGATCATCTAAAATGTGAAACTTGTTTGAGTCATTTCACACTTTTTTGTTGAATACATCTTCCATATGTGTTCACTCATATACGGAATATATGAATGAACACTTATGGGAGATGTATGTGATGCCTTTAGTGAGAATGTACATTGTAAATAGTCATCAAAATGAAATATTAAATCAGAAGTATGTGTCTAAACTTTTGACTGGTAGTGTACATCTGTGTGTGTGTGTGTGTTTGTGTGTGTGTGTGTGTGTGTCTGCTGCACTGACCAGAAGACCTTAAAAGAGGAGAAAAAGGGGTGGGTCCTCTGGGTCCTCTGGGGGGGGGATCGGGATTGGATGCACGCCGAGGTGGAAGTGTGTAAGTGTCTCACCTCTCCCGGGTTTGATTTCTACTTTAGACGTATCGATCCTGCCGGCGCTCCACCGCTGGCACGCAGACTCTCGCCAGCATCACACCTCAGCTTTTGCAAAAATAATGGGCTTCCGTGTTCACGTGCAGCTTTTTTTTTTTTTTTTACTCAGCGGCGCCGCTGCAGAATGTGAGGTACATGAATGAATTGAGTCTGCGGGGGGAAGTGGTGGGGGGGTGGGGATGGAGAGTAGATGTTCTGTGTGGCGTTGAATGGAAACTCAAAGGTCCGTTGTTTTCCAATATTCACATTGTCATAGTGAAATATATCCCCGGCCTGTGAGCTCACGGAGCCCTTCGTGATGTCACAAAATCTCTATACCTCCTAGTAAGAACACGCCCTCAGTCAGGTTTTGGCTCTTGCTTTCTTGTTTTTGTCACCTTTCCAAACATGCGAAAGATCCAACAAGGAACCAGGAGGCAAACACACAGCCTTTTTTTTTTCTGAGGCCTGCAAACAGCGGGCTAAACGTTTGCTTTCTGCAAAGCTGCAGAGTTTTCTTGGACAATTTAGACTCCACTGAAGTGCAGAATAATAAAATAAACACCAGAGACTGGGTAGAAAAGTGGGACCTTTCAGACGTCAGTGTGTCTCCTCTGGTGGGGATCCGGAGTTCTGCAGTTGCGGCTGCAGGGCGGCCCCGGCCGTGCCTGACGCAGCAGATCTATAGCTAATATGGGAGCGCGTCAAGTCATTGTCTCCGCTTCGATTGGTCGCCAGAAGGTTTTGCTCCCCCCCGCCACTTCTCCTCCCCCGGCGGCTGATGAGCTCCCTGCAGGAAACTAATTTAGCATTCCCATTGTCTGTGGACGCTCTCCCACCAGGCCGTCTATATTATTGAGTGTATTTTCCCGTCGTCACTCACCACCACCAGCGCCGTCGCAGCCTCCTCCTCTTCCTGCTCCTCCTCCTCCCCCCCCCCCTCCTCTTCTCTCAACACTCTTGAAGGTCTCTTTATTTTTTTTCTCTTTCTTGTTTTGCATAGCTGCGCTTGTGCTTGAAAACCAGTCACCGCCGTCCTTTTTTCTTCCCCTCACTATAGCTCCGCCCACTGCCGCCTCGCCGCCCTCGCCGCTCAGTCTCACTCGCCCGCTAAGCAGCTTGGGCTTTTCTAAACTGGAGGCTGTGGCAGGAGCACGCTGCCCATCTGTCACGGCGGCGAGATGCCACGGAAACGGCCGGCAACCGACGTGTGATCTTCTTAGGCGCCGCAAGCGTGGCACTTGCCCATCTCCCTCGGGGGGGAGGGAGCGAGAGAGAGAGGGAAGGTGGAGGGGAAAAACATGAAGAACGAAATACCGCCCCTCCTCACCCCTGCGAGGCAAAAGAGAGAGACTGTCAGATTTGGAGACGGGCTTCCTCATCCTCACCGGATAAAGGAACCACGAAGACGACGGCCTGGCGCATCCGGTTGAGTCCTCGGCGGAGGATTTCGGCTGAACAGGAAGTGTCCTCTTGCCGCGTGCAGCTGGTCGCTCGCTTTCGTTTCCTGCCTTGCTGGCGGGCAGGCAGCCTGAACAAACCTGAGGTTACCGGACAAATTAGAAAACACACACAGTGAAAAGGGAAACTGGAAAGAGGACGATGTGAGATGAACTTAATTAAAATGGTGATTTAAACCCAACCTGGCAACTCCCGCTGCACGTGTCGATGGCATGCAAATAAATAACTGACTGACTGACTGACTGGGAGCGTTGGGACGACTCGAGCTTTTTCGCTCTCCGCTCACGTCCCCCCGACTGACGGAACGCAATCGGCCGGAATAAATCCCAGCAGTTTCATGTCCACGTGTGGTGGGCGGAGCCGCGCCGCCTTCAGCGACTCGTCCTGCATTCAGCCGCAGCTACATTTGCATTGGCCTTGGCCGCACGCAGCGGAGGCTCACTGATGGTGTTTAAACAGTGCAAATCATTTTCATCCTCCGCTGGTATTTGCACTTGGGGGTGGGAGGGCAGGGCCGTCCCACCCTCCTGACCCTCCAGATGCCGCTGACCTTTTGCATCATTTTTAAAATGTACGTTGAATTACAGCGTCAGGCAGGCGGCCCGCCGCTGCATGATTTTCTTTGCCACAGGCCGCGTCCGTCGTGTGCCGAGGCGCCGGGATCGATGCCTGGCGGCTGCATCCGTTGGGGGTTGGGGAGGTTTCAGGGGGGGGACAACCTGCTACGCCTCGTCGTAAACCTCCACTGGGAAACTCGCCACCAGACACTGCAAATAAAAGCCGGCCCCTTAATCAAAATGTCAGGTGTTTTCCTCTACCCTCCTTTTTTTGTCCTTCCTGTGACTCCCTCCCACCTTCCAACCCCCCCCCTTCCCGACGAACCCCACCCTCACAGTCGCAGACGAGCATCGTAAATATCTGTGTTAAATGTCACAAATGCGTTTTAGCTTGTTTTAAGCGATGCGTTGGGCCTGGGGGCGGGGCTAACGTCGTCCTCCAGGGCTGATCCGCGGTTGCAGTATCGCCCTTGCCCGTCACTGGTAAACACAGCAGCTCTTTCGGAGATATGAATTACAAATTTGGAGCAAATGCGGTGCCCAGAGGACAAACTTCTCTCTATTTATTCACACAGTTTTGACTATAAAGTGGGGAAGTAGTGGGGGGGAAAAGAAAAAAAAAAAAAACTAGGACATTGGAATTTCTCTCCGTAAGCCCTTCTGCGGTATTTTCCCCCGTGACATAATATTCCTCTGATGAAACACAAAAAAGCGCTGGTGTGCATCCACACTTTTGTTAGAATTGTTCAAAAGTAAAGTTTGTTTGGTGGGCCGGCAAGTTTGGGGAATAGGAATTCTACTTCTGGGGCCTTCAAACTCAGGAAGAAAGAGAGCCGTCGCTTGAAGTGAGAGCTGCCGCACTCGGCTTTGTAGTCACACTCGTATATTAATTCATATTTGCTTTTTATGTTATTTAAATTTAAAAAAAAAAACTTCTTACCTGTGCAAATGTGTATCTATGCCCAGTTTGAGTCACTTCCAAGGGGAAAATATCTTGGAAAACGTCCAGTGAAGTTTGTGATTTTTCATGTGGAAGTCTGAGCTGTCCTGTGAGGCCGCCGTGTGTCAAGTGCACCGCATGCCCACTGTAACGCTTCCAGGCTTGGCACTGGTTGGCGAGGTAATTTCTGCTGCCACGGGGGAAAAAATAACATGATGTGCAATTTTCCAGGAAGGGATTTAATAGAATCCAAAATATTCCAGGGACAATTTTCAGCGCTTTTCATCCCTGGCTGTATTTTCCTGACCATATATCAGTTTTTAATGAGGTTATTAATTATAGAAGTTATAATAAAGTTTGCCATCAGAATCACCCTTGCTTGGCCTGTAGTTTTGTTGAATTTTGTTCGGGCAGCGAGTGACTCGGAGCGTTTTTTACTGACTCACGTCACCTTTTTCCTAAAGTCTTAAAGTGCAAAAGTCCCCCCGCGAGAGTCAGGAAGAGAAGGGCCAATCAGGGCCTGTCGTATACTTTAAGTGTCCCCGGCTGCTAACCGGACACATGGCGGTCATTTCAAACCTAAGAGGTCAGCTGTTTTTTTATGGATGCACTTATCCAAGTTCTAATCTGCATCTATTGATTCATGAACCTACACACGGATTCCTGTGCCTGCCGATTCCTTGTTTCGGTGTCACATTGCGTTATTGGTGGCAAACACTTTTGCAAACAACTGTTTTAATGGCTGGTTTACTCAACATTTTATTACTGCTCGACCTACTGTTCCATTTCATTTGGTCGTTTTTCCAGTTTTTTCTTGCGGCACCTTGAGCGACTGGTAAACATTTTCGGGAGTCGGAGGTCAAAAAAACAAATTCATCCATCTTGGCCTTCCCCCTGAACTCGCGATGGAATGTGCTGTGATTCATCTTCTCCCCAGACGCCCACTGCCGCCGCTGCTGAACCAGGTACCAGATCGCCGAGGTTGCCAGCGCTCGCAAGTTTACTTTTTCAAAGCGGCCGACATTGCAAATATGCGCTGAAGTGGGGAGGTTTTAATCGGAAGCTGCCCTTCCTCAGACCTTGTCCTCCACCTTGCCGCCGTTCCCACAGTGCTCATGCGATCCTGCCGCGCTGCCTCCTCTTGACTCTCTAAATCCACAGAGGCAGCACTAACACAGATCCGGAGGACTCCTGGATTTATTGCGTGCTATTTCGCCAGGGCGGCGCCGACCCAGATTGCAGAGAAATGCGCCCGCTATTCCTCTAAAATCAAAATCCTGCTCAGAATTTAAAAAAACAAAACATGAAAATGCGACCCAAAATGCGCTGGCGTCTTCCATGCTCCACGTCTGTCACGCCAGCCTAAATCAGCGAAATTAGCCCAGCCGGGTTCTCCATGTGACAGTTAATGTTGTGTAATGTTGTCGTCGTGACTGGCTTCCATGTGTTCTGGTGAAATATTCAGCGCAGGCCGCCGTGTAATTAATTCACATAAAATCACTCCACACATCTGTCATATTTATTTTGCCGCCATATTCCATTCACCAGCGGGCAACGTAACAAAATGCTTAAAAAAAAAAAAAGTTGGAAATGATGGAAGGAGATGAATTATTTGCAGTGCTACCCCCCCAACCCCCGCCCCCGCAGTCCATCCTCAGGAATGATATTTCATGCATGACGAGCTCCAGCAAATGATATAACGTTTGTGTATCATCTGTTCCTGCTGTGTGCTGGGATCAGGATGACGGACGGCTCCTTTGGAGTGTCAAGGCTCTCATGCTGGAGGCGGTTCTGAATTTCTCCGCCCGGCGTCAGATCGCAGCCTCTGATTGGTTCCTAACGGGCACGGACGTCACGCTGAAGGTGTTGTTTGGTGAGAATAGCGAGCGCGGCGACCCTCCCGGCTCGCCCTGGGGGGAAAAGATTGCGGAGCACTTCCAACAAGTAGACAAGTGGAAATCACAGAGGGTGTAATTTCCGAACGCCTCGTTTTCTTTTTTCGGAAAGAAACAACAACACCAAGGGTGAAAAGGGTGCTCGGCGTCATTCAGGAGATATCTCACGCCTTCTCTTGTTCTTGTACTCTTCTTTCTTCTTGGTTCCGGAGCAGTCAGCACACCGGCGAGCGTCTCACGTGACTCCACGTGCGCGGCTCGGCGGCTCAATTAAGGGTGCATCCCATTTAGCCCATTAACTGGTGTGCTTTACCTCCCCGATTATGAGGGGTGATTAAAACATTCACCTTCACAGGTCAATAAAGATTTTAAAGCCCAGTAATAATGCTGAAGGCTGGTCTCTGCAGGCTCACCTCACACATACACACACACACACACACACACACACATTCGCACACACCAATGCTGTGCCTTTCTTTACGGGAAAACAACGCGCTCGGGCACCACAAGGCAATTACGCCGGCCTTGCTGGGATCAAATCTAACCGCCCCGGCTCCCGACGGGACGCTGTCCATTAGGCCAACGGGTTGATCTCATTAATACTGCTGGGATCAATGAAGTGTACGATTGGTGACTCTAATTACTCGACTTCTCATCTGCAATGCAGTAAATGATGGTCCGGTGTGATTTAAAGGTGCAGGCGGCCGAAATTTGCTTGCACCGTCGGTTATTCAAAATCAGCGTCGTCCAACCTGATCCGAAGCTAATCCTTGAACCGTTGGATAGATATCCACCCGAAGCCAAGACATTACAAAAACAGTAAAGAAAAATTATGATGCTAGTGTTCAGTCTTCCAAGTGTGTAGAAGACTAATTTGGCTCTAGAGCGGCAGTGTTAACGGCCATGAGCCAAACTCTTCGGCCCCGTCTGCTCTCGTGACTCCTGAGAGTTGCGGGAAAGCTGAGTTACCTTGTGTATGAATATTTCACTTACGGTTCAGGCGAGCGCCATGTATTTTTTATGCTTGATGCCTTCCGGGTTGCCATTTGTGCTGATGAATAACGTCTCGGCAGCCCAGCCAAGGTTGGCTTTTGCAAATTCTTCCGATTTGCAAATTCTGTATGACTCTTACACAAGTGAGCTTTTCATCGCATTTCTTTTTTTCTTCTTTTCTTTTCCTTTCTTTTTTTTTTTTTAACAAGTCTCCTGTTTCGTCTTGTTTCAAATTTTTTTGGCAGGACGCAAGACTGCAAGCATTTGTGCCGGTTCACCTCAAACGGGAAAGGTGTTTTTCTCTCGGCAGACCAGCTCCATCGGCACACGTCCGGCCGATCAAGTGCATCACACCAGGTTTTAACCCGTCGCGTGTCTTTGTTTGCCTGGAGCGGCTGAGCATCGGTTAATCAATCAGCCGCCCGGTGTCGCTGCGACTGATGCGGGTCTTCCCCTGAGAATCTCCTCATCGACCAGGGGATTTCAAAAAGACATTGTGATGGCTTCTGAAAAGGTCAAAGGTCGCATGCCCTGATCCCCATGCACAAATGCAGATCATACACGCTGTTGACTTTCTTTTCATTTTAATCGCATGTGTTCCATGTCGCGGCACACAGAGCATCGATGTTGTCAATAGATGATAATCTTGGAGTGGTTTCGGTCGAGCTCCAGTTTTAATCCAATCCATCAATCTTTCCTGTCGGTTAATCAAAGACTCCTCAGCTGACTTCTTGTTAAATGTAAGATGTTTTTAGTGAGTATGCGGAGGTTTCCTTTCAAGAATAAACCTGCTTCTCCCGCTGGACTCGAGGGATTCTTCGCTGATTTGGCATAAGAAGCCCGCTGACCCTAGATTTTGAGTGAGTGATTCCCCCCCCCCCCCCCCGTCCACGTATTTTATCATAGCTCCTCCTGCTTCTCTTGGAACTCTTCTTTCATGGTTTCAACCGCATGAATGGGCTTGACAAGCTCTGAAAGGAGAGTGGGGCTAATCTCTCCCCGAGTGTCAGCTCCCCTCCTCTGTTCTCTCTCTGAAAAGATGCTGTTTATCTGACCAAAAGCCCTCTGCCGTGCCATTTGCGCTGTGGGGTGCTTATCGAGCCCAAGATAATTCTAAAAGCCCCTCAGCCGCCTTCTTGTTCATTAAAAGTTTCCTAAGACTCCTCTTCAAAAGTGCATCCGTCCGTCTGGCAGGGGGAAGATGATGGAGGGAGAATGTGAAGAGGGATGTACGCTGGAGGAGGAGGAGGTGGACATTATCTGGCCGTTGGAGTCCTTGTGCCTTTCCTTGTGATTTAATTTCCTTTGACGCTCGTCCTCTCATCCTGATCGCATCCCCGATGGATTGGGTCCAAGCAGTCGGTCGGAGATTTGTTCCCCTCCTGCTCGTCTTGGCCATGTTGTTTCGGTTTTTGGGTTTTGTTTTTGATCAGCTTTGTCAACTGCGCTCAGAGAACCATGGTGGGTGTTTCTAAGAGGGTGTCCATGACCTACATAGGCACTTCCAAGGCTGATTTGTGTGTGGTGGGCCTGACCACTTTCAAAACTTTGACTGCCGGGACTCGTTTTGCATTAATTTCACTTTAGATCTGTGCGCTACATTTGACTCCAGTGAACCAAGACATCAAAACCCAACTGAGCATCGCACCTGAATTTGAAATGAAGCTGCAGACCGGCCGCTCGCTGAATTTTAAAAGTCTTATTTTTTATTAAAAAAATATATTTTTTTATGATCTTGAACTGCTGCCCACCTCTATTCCCAAACCGACGACTGAATCTCAGCTGTATCACGCACACACACTGACTCTAGCTTGCAAGCTGGGGGGTCCTCAAGCAACACACACTGGGTCTCACAAATGTTCAAGGATGTTGAAAGGAAAAAAATAACAACCTCAGAGTACTTGAGAGATTTATGCTGTTCATGCGGCCATCTGTTTAATTTATCAATAAAGCTGTCAGGCCTCCACTAACCTGGGCGGGTGTGGCCTGGCATTAATCAACACCCCCGCATCAATCTGTGGCTTCACAGCTCTGGGCCGACACTCCATTACAACACCACCACCGCTGTGAACAGGTTGCCCCGCTCAAAAAAAAAACAAAACAAAAGTTCCATGACTGATGCTGAACAAGCACCACACAATGAGGGGAAACAACAAGTGTGTCCAGCGGAAGAGTGTGACTGGATTGGCCCCAGCCGTTCTCCCTCTTGTTTTGCCTGCTGTTTAACACGCAAGTAATTATGGATAGTGGCTCAGACCATCCATCAGGGGGCAGACAGACGGGAGCAGATTGATACCAACAGCACGTTGCAACGTCCAGTTTTTCATCTCATTTGGCATGAAGAGATAGTTTGCCCATAATTAAACTCTCGCCACTTCGGGCTCCTGGCGACGTTTCCTGTTTCCTGTCATTTCACACATATTTCTACCCAGTCGAACCCTCTTTGTAGATGTTCTTTGCAGATTGTTTTGCGTTGTAGATTTGAGTGTCTGAATTGCCTTTCAAATGGCGGAATGAACGCCATGTTGTTTTGTTTTTAAGGCAAAGTTACCACCGCAGCTGACGCGCCAATTCATGTGAAACTCACAAACACTGAGTTTTCCCCTGTGGTGGCACAGGAAGAGTTTGGGGAAATAGTTTGCCAATCACTGTAGTTCTCATAAAGTGAAGCTCATTGAGGAAGATTTTTCAGGGATCTGACTGGCAGGAGAACAATTCCATTTATGGGGATGATGGTGGTGATGATGATGATGATGATGATGATGATGCAAGAGTAAAGAGGGAATTTCCCTTAATCAGACGATAATAACTGGTTACAATTGTCTTTACTTAATGACGAACACTACAGTAGCAGCGGTAATGACTTCCTCTGTCTCTCGTAACTACATTTGGCCCGAGTCGGAAGCCCCGCGGCCAGCGCTAATTGAAATGATGTCCAAAGTGCCGCTTTTTAAGCAATAATTGGGCTGTCGCCTCCGACGAGTGGTTGGCGTGGAGCTAATGTTTTGCGCGACACGCTAAGCTTCTTACCTGTCACGGCGTTGATGTGGAAAACAATTAAGTCCCAGCGAGCCGGGAAATAAACACAGCTCCGGCACAATTTTCAATTAACAGCGTGCAAATAAAACCTTGTCCGTCCGCTTATTACTGCCCCGACGACGCAGCATTGGAGCACCACCCACCCCCCACCCCCATCCGCGGCTCCGTCTCCAAGGCAACAGGTTGCAGCAGTGCCCTCGTTGGAATGCGGCGGCAACACCAGCGAGCCAGGGCTGATAAATAAACTGCTCTCAGAGCCGCCGCCGCACTCGCGGCCGATTGGCCCAAATCGCTTTGTGGGTTTTGATTTGTTTTTCCCCCCGTTTGCATTTATTGTCACGTTCCATAAGCTACTTGTTTATCTAATTTATTCAGGGCCCTTCAGTCCCTGGTATTATTTTCTCATCAAATAAGACTGGGACAACACTGAGTAATAGCACGGTTTGTTAGCTCAGTGGGAGTCTTGGCACTCGCTCACATTTCAGGCTTTTGTTCCGTGTCCTTTTCTGTCCTTGTCAGTGTTGCTCGATTGATGACCGAGACAATTATAAGCCAGTCAATCAGCGCCTCGCACGCCGAAAGCTATCCCAGGCGCTCCTGAGATCTGCCTCATGAATATTGTATGTGCATTTCTGTCACCGTGTTAAAGCCTCTTTGCACAAATATTACTGCGGGTGAATTGTTTTGACACCGGCCTGTCATTTCGCCGGCTGTTTATGTTTTTTCCTCCCTTCCCCAACATCTCTTTCATTTATTTTTCCTTGAGCGAGACGAGGATGAGCGCGTGAGACAGTAAGAGGGATGGACTCCACTTCTCCCCATCACCATCAGCGGCGGGGGGGAGTGAGCAGGCGAAAGGGCTGACGGCATGACGAAAATTTAATTAATCGCAGTATCTCAAGCTCCATAAACGAATATTGGATTTTCAATTTAGGGCAGAAATCCGCGCAAGATGGACGGGAATCTATTTACAGCCCGAGTGGAGGTCCGGTTTCTCTGCTCGGCCTGGCAGGTATCGATCAGGTGCCGTTTGCATGCACCCTTAACTTTGCCAGGATTCAAAACTGAGCAGCAATGCAGAAGAGAGAAGAGGAGCCAAAAATCTGAGAATGTCACTCCGTCCCCCGCGCGTCTCGTTAGCATCACGCTCGTTTTCACACACACCAGATGATGACGCACGGGCTCCGTGAATTTAACTAAGCCCGGACAGAAGTGCTGGCCCGCACTCAGGGGGACCACATCCAAAAAAATTTTTGCACTTCGTAGCCAATAAGCCTCTGAGATCAGGCCGCTTTCACAATATCTGATTGTCTGTTCAGAAAGCCCACTTTGAACTTTATGTAAACAAGGAGCCGCAATACGAAAAAGCGTGTGAATAAAGACAAATAGGGCATGGTGTAATCCAAAGAAATATGCCAAGTTAGAGAAACAGTTTTTTTCCCCCTTTCTTTTGTTACGAAGGCTCAATCTGTTTGATTCACTGTGGCTGTTAACAATACCCATTTATGAAATGTTAATGAAATCTGCTTTTTGCGTCAGAGGGAAGGAAACAAAAAGCCAAAGCCCACCGATTCAAAGCCATCCATAGATTTAAGCGGCGTGCTAATAGCGCCAACCACCTCACCTGCCACGCAGCTAAGTGGAACTGAAGGCCTCTTGTGTTTTCTATTTGATTATAGCCGAGGTTATTTCCTGGTGGCGGCTCTCCTTGCACTTGTCAAACGCTTGATGAAATCTGCATTTAGAGTGGATCTCGGAAGTATTTCCACCGATGACAACAGTCCTTATTCCTGGAGCGCGGCGTTTGTCCTAATGGCCACAAATAATTCATGCGCCGCGGGGTGCGGCGCGGCGAGCTCTCAGAAAAAAAAGATGAGCACGTTTGAAGTGGTGATGAGACCCAACCGGCAAGTTCAAAGAAGGAGTCATGTCTGGGGGCTGAGGTGTACGGAGGCGACCGCGCTCAAACATCGGCCGTGTTTTCACCGCATACAGTATAATGGCGGGCAGCTAAAATAAGAGACATTTCAGGAAATGTGACCTTATCTCCTTCTTCCACTGGGACATCCAGTCTTGCGTTTTTGCAAATCAAAGCGGGGAGCGAATGCACGACCCTCCAAAATCCCCCAAAAAACAAAAACATCTGAACGCATTCTTGTTGAATTGTTGTCAATCCTCTCGGAGGCTTCTTTTCCAGGGGGATGCCACTCGCAGCGGGTGACTCACTTTCCAGATGTCTGCGGCTGGGCGGAATGCCACAGTGAATTTGGACAATAGAGTCCCTTTGACTCTTCATGCCATGCAGCAGTTGTTGCGTGCAAACCAGACCCTGCATTTGGATGAAATCGTTGCAGAGCGAAACATCGAAACGTAATAACCAAGCAAACAAGGTGGCAACGTGAGAAGACGGTGCGTGACCTTTGCTGTGTCTCCACGGCCTGTGGCTAGCTGCTAGGAACACTGTTTAATGGAGATATTGCCGAAGGCGGTTGGTGGTAAACCAACGCAATGACGTCTACTGAGGATGATGAAGCATTCGGCGCCACTTCTGTTGCTTCTGTTAGCATTAAAATGTCCAGTTTTGATGAAACTGCCGCAGCTAAACTCACACCGATCCTTAAGTAGTGACTGTCAGCTTCAGCAGCTTCCTCTTGCTTCTCTTCTGATTTGTCATTTCACCTTTTTTGCTCCCCATCTCTTTTTCTGTAAATATTTGCTGATTTTCTTGTGGAATCCACTGAACGTTGAAAGTTTCTGTCTATTGGGTGATTGTGAGATGAATGAGCAAGGTTTCAGAGTTGACGTCTGGCTGCAGCTGCTTGTGCAAGGTTGTATTTACGAGGTTATTATGATTTATTTTTCTATTAAATCCTCCCAAAAATGAGCTGTTGCCGTGCACTGTTTTAATCTACATTTGTTGGCAGATTAGTGAACACTTATGTGTGTGAGGGTGATGCACGTACACCAGCCATTCGGTAACACTGAATATTATCAGGCAAATTCATCAAGTTCCTGACAATCAAATCATGGCCGTCAATCAATCCTGTTTCGTGCGACAGTGTCGCTCGGCAAACTTCTCCCATATAAGAACAAAAAAAAAAAAACCCTGCCGTTCATTTCCATTAAGTGCCAGAAATGAGGCGGGCATCCGCTGTATTAAAAATGTAATTATCAGAATACATAAATATGTAATTGCTGCCACCTGCATAATTGATGCACACTAATGCACAGCGCCGAAGTTATGAACCTCCACTTAGCGCCTCTCTCGCCACCTGAACAATAGGTGGGCTCCTGAGTGATGGATAATTGAACCCACCGATGATTCCGAGCCTGGGAAAATGATAATCACTGACGGTGGATCCTTCGTTTGCCAGCTCGTCCATGAAAGCGCCTCTCACGTGCGTGAAGTGGTTGAGGAGATGGTTGCAGCCTCTCACTGCGGCCCTGCCGAGGGAATTCAGCGCGGCGAGATGACCTCAAATTCACACTGAGGAAGTGGGACACCAATTCAGGCATGCGCTGGGGGAACAAAAAAAAAGGCAACCTCTAATTACATCGGAGTCATCGTTATGGTGATTAATACGTTAGCTAGCGCGAGACGCATGACATTGCAAGCCAAAGGACAGCCAGTTGGTGATGCGTCTCCATTTAAATGCGGCTAAAGGAATCGGAGTCGCAGAGTCCCTCCGGTTCTCCATTAATCAGCTCTGGAATCATATTGGAGTCGCTCCGTGCAAATGGTTGTTTGCACTTTCAGGCATTTTCAGGGTATTTTGCTGAGGACAAAAAAAAAAAAATCAGCCAGATTTTGCTGTGAGGAGACGGGCGCTTCATGATGGCGGTCAAGGTTTTTCCAAGTTCAGGTTTGTCGTTTTAAATGCAGCCAAAAAGATAAGGATGCGGGTTTTCTCGATGCCCTTCAGATGTGATTTAATTCAGGAGGGATGGAGGAACATCATGCAAATGAGATGACTTGTAATAAGAGCAACGTGAAGAATACAATTTTCCTGTAAGAAAAAAAAACACAAAAACAGCCCAAAATGCGCTTTGACTGCAGTGATTTTTTTGGGTGCAGGAATCACCTTGACAGTCGCCCCCTGTCGATGTTCCTTCAAGACAGACCGGCATGCCGGCTCGCCGACCCGAGACTGGAGGACAAAACCTGCGTCTGCTGCAATCACCCGCACAGCCGCTGGAAACACACCAGCCAATCAGGCTCACCCGCCGCGGCCCAACCTCCGTGTGAGCTTCCACGGGCCCAATCAGAGCAGCCAGTCAGGGGGCCAGTGAGCTGTGGCATGTCGGACCGCATTACCCAAAATTCCCAGTGTATCCCCAAGGCTGGGGCCGTGTTGGGAGTGTACGCCGTTGTCTGAGGCCTGTCTGCTTGAGAGCCTCATTTTTCATCCCGCGTTCTCTCCCTCCTGGCTGCTTTTTTCCGCTGCTAGCTGGCATGTATTCCTCTGGCGAACGCATTTGTGATTGTTTGGTTTCTTTGGCCTGTCCTGCGAGGTATCTTCCCTCTTTCTCGGCCATCCTCCGGGAAGCTGCGCATGTTTCAGTCGCTCTGAATAATTGACTGTCTCTTTTGAAATAAACATAAGCACGCACACACACACACACACACACACACACGCACGCACATGCACTGACCTCCCTTCCACCGTTCCCAATTATCTCAGTGTCTTAATTAGACCCTGGTACCATGCGGATGGGATCCCTGGTGACTGTGTGCGAGTCTGCGACTGTGCGTGTTGGCAGCAGCGGCTTCCCTGGTCTCATTCAGTTGCGCTTGTCCTCACTTGCCACGGGATCTTCCGTCAGGCTGACTAATTACTGACTGGCGTGCACACGTGTGTTTGCACGCGGGGATGTGTGCATGTGCGCGTGCTGTTCGAGGGACCTCCTCTGTTGTGTATTTTTTACTCGTCCTCCCGTCACCTCAAGACGTCTCCGTTCATCACCGTCCCGTCAACAAAGAAGCTTGCAGTTTTTTCGGAGAGTCGTTACACTTTAACACGCCGTCTGTGCACTTAAAGTCTCTTTGCTTTCCTTGACACATAGTGAGTGACAAGACCGAGCCCCATGCGCTGTGCGAGTCTTTGTCCCGATGCGGCTTGGATACGTCTGCCCTCCAGGCCGCTGATTGACAGGAAGTCTTCTCTGTGGCAGGAAATCCATGGCCTTGTACCCCCACCGTTAGTCTGAACGCCGTCCCTCCGCTGCTGATTTACTGTCATACTAATTTGATTTTGGCTCTCCGGCCCCCAGGTCCCTCTGCTGTCAGCTTCGGGATGCCTTAAGATACTTTTAAGTTATTTTGACCGAGAAGGGAGAGGTGGAGAAAGGGGGTTTTTATGGCATTTCGTTGTACCTCAATGCTTCCAACGGCTTTAGCTACTTACATCGTCAACATTTTTGTCTCCGTTTTAATGAGCAGTTGGGAATAACGGTGGAGATGGTGGGAAGGTTCCAAGGTCAGGAACCTTTGCGAAATGACAAAGTTCAGCAGCCAGACTTGACCTGAGCACCTGAGAGCTCATGCTCTGCACTGTGACCTCAAGGCCGCAGAGGCTCTCCAACGGGCATGCAATTTAATTTTCCATTGCAAATTCTTTCCCCTGAATCTGTGACCCTGCAGGAACTCCGGCCGATAATTGGTATCCTGTTTGTTAAGGCACCTGCCTCGCCAGCACTCTTCCCAATTTTTTATTTATTGGAAAACAATAAATTGACACTTTTGGCAAGTGGAAGACTTTGCTGGCACCGCTGAGGTCAGGATGAATACGTATCCGGTCTGCTTCCTTATGGTTTTCCCAAACATAATTTGTTTTTCATATATTTCATTGCACAAAAGAGGGGATGCGGGGCACGATCAAAGCACAGCGCCTGCAGTTTAAGCCACTCTTTTCAAATCTGCTGTGCTTGAGTGAGGCAAGGACAGCCGAGGGGGGAGAGAAAATTGTCCAAAAAATACTGCATGCCGTTGTATTCGTTACCCCCTCAGTCTTCAATGGCTTTATTAGCGGCGGACCCGCAGTGCCATGCCAGTCTTCCTCCTCCTCCCTCCACCTTTGCCTCTTTCCCGCCGCCCGATTTGTCAGTCTTCCCCGGTGGTTTTGATGGGTGTAGCTGACAGATGACAATCTCATTTCCATCCGAGCGTGGCTCCCTGCTATGTGGTGAGGGTTTGTGTGTGTGTGTGTGTGTGTGTGTGTGTGTGTGTGTGTGTGTGTGTGTGGGGGGGGGGGGCTAAGCCATGCAATAGCTATAAGTGTCACATTAAATCCCAGCCAGGGAGACGGCGGATGGCAGGGTGACAGAGGAGCCATTCACAACTGCCATTTGACGTACATCTCTGCGGGTGACACGCACAGATAGAAACGCGCGGCTGTGGTGTGACAGCGCCGCGGCACAGACATGTTTAGTTAGCCGGGGATGTTTTGCTGTGTCTCACAGCAATCTCCTGCCTGACATGGAGTGGGATTCCAGTCGCAGGTTCCTAGAGAGTCCGGCGTAACGTCTGTGCATGTGGCCGTACCGATACTCATCAATGGGGATGTTGATGAGAGGAGAAATTAAGATATTGATGACGAGAATTGCAGTAAAGGTGTTTTTCTTTTTATCTGATTATTTATTTATTTTTATTTTTTTGACGTTGGCGCGCCGTGATGCATGCGGCTTTAAGAGCAATTTGAGGAAAATTGGCCTCAGAACGCCGACAGTCCATTTGTAGTCCATTACATTAGCAGCAGAGTGCGACTACCCACTGGCACCTGGGAGGAAAGGTGTCAGTGAATCAGGGTGTGTGTTTACTTTCAGCGGCTGGCTCGATTGACAGTGATTAAATGCACCATCCAAGCGGGGAAAAAAATATTGAAAAAAAATCCTGTAATTATTCCAGTCGGTACACATTGAAACCCAACGCAACAGCCGCATGTGAGCATCAGGTTTCAGACTCTCTATTAGCTCCCCTCATCATCGGCAAGGAGGAAGCAGTGTGTTGGGGGGGCGGGGGGGGTTGTCGGGGGAGTGGTTGTCATTGTCTGGTAGCCATTGCACTCAATACACACACACAAGCTCCATCTCCGCCTCACAATTAGGAGAAAACGCAGCGCTAGCAGATGGAGGGGCCGCCGAGAAACTTGGCCGTCGAAGACAATAATTCCGACAAGAATCTTCTCTGCATCTAGCCGACGAGATTTTGGTGAGGGGATGGGAGAACTCCCAGTCCAATTACCGCCACCGTGAAGAGTTTTGGAATGGCTCTGGATCGCGTGTAAGAGCTTCGGTTGAATGGAACGGCGGCAGAAAAGGGGAAAATGAATTATCGATTCTAATTACACAGGCCTGCGATTCCCCCGCTCTGCGACGTGGCAGGCGTCTCCTTGGTGCCGCCATCCTCGCGCCCTGTTTGTGGGACATTAACGCTGCGCCCTGATTGGGGTTGCTAAGTGACTGAAGTTGTCGCCATTGATTATTTAGTTAGTGGCGTGCCACTTCACGGGTCTTCAAGGGTTAATGCGCTGGAGCGGCCTATGTTTCAGTGGCCAACGTTATTACTTAGCGCGAGGCAGTGCGAGGTGAACCAGAAACAGACGCCGGCTTCCTTGTTAAGGAATACATCATTTCCTCCAAGTGAATGATTGAGGCTGTAAGGGTCGGAGACGTGGACCCGGCCGCGTTGCGAGCCCGCTTCCTGCGGTTTATTAGCATATATATGGGATGTATTTGCATGAGGCACCTTTTTTATTCTAGAAAATAATAATAACAGTAATCAACAAACTGCTATATCTCTTTGGATTTGCATTGTATACGTCCACTCCCTCCAATATACATTTGTTCAATACTAACTTTGAAAGGAAAAAAAATGTAGGTCACGTCCATACATACATAAAATGCATTTTCTATACATTTTTGTCTACATACAGATTGTTGAATTTGACAGATCTTTTTTTTCAACTCTGGTTTTTTCATAGCTAGTGTAAGAATATGACACAATTAGATGACATTAAATCTCACGTACTGGGCCTTTGAAAAAAACATGCCCACCTTGTTGTCTCTCCACGCTCAGTTAACTAACTAGCTTTGGCTTCCGGCAGCCACTTTTGCTATGGCGCAATTATTTTCTGCCTCAGTACGTAACATATCATTTACCCCCACCTCGTGACCTGGCACACTTGTTTGAGCGTTTTGATTGTGTGACCTCATGTGTAGATACCGTGCCTCCACCGCCGGCATTTTGTTTCCATTTCCTGCAAAGTGGAAGGATTTGCGGAGCGTAATTTCCCTCCAAACCTCCTAAATGGCATCAGTTTTACCGCTGCGCCTACAATCTCGCCGCTGAGTTCATCGCCATGTAGCGTTTCTTCTTGTCTTCAAACTGACTTTTAAACACCCGGAGAGTGCTATGCATTGCGTCCGTGCAAGGAAACACACACATGAACGCACGCACGCACGCACGCATACACAAACGTACTTTGCATTATGGAGAAGCATTTGCATTGAGGTGGGCACGGGGCGCCTGACGGAGGCAGGGCTCACTCCTTCTGCATACCAATGAGTCACGCTGCAGAGTCCTCGGCTGCGCTAGGCGCACACAAGCGTGCGTGTACACAACCTCCACCTTTTGTGGAACCCTGTCGTCACTCGCTTCTCCTTTTGCGGTTGTCGCTAATATTCCTTGACACGGAGCCCATTGTGTCGTCTGAATAAGGAGCGAGCGGCCCCGGGGCTGCCGTCCACACCGATAACGCAGACGGAGGCGGTCTTTCCTCCCTCCATTCACCACCTGCCTGGCTGTTATTGCCGAAAGCCCCGCTGGATGTCTTTCAATTTTGCCAGCCAATAGAAGTTACAGTCGCTCTACGTCGCTTCTAAATCCAGATAATATTGTCCTCCACTGAGAAAATGGGTTTGGCAATATGTCAGTATTTTTTGTGTCTTTTGTAATACTTTTCATTTGATGAGAAAGATTTTCAAGGACGCTTCATTGCATCGCTGTGCACACACGGCGAGGATTGCGGTAAATAATAAATCATCCACACTGTCCGTCCAGATCGGGGCTGCGGGGTATGAGGAAGTCATGTGCTTTTAATGTTGCAGTGGCAACATCACATGATGGTGCTCACGCCGTTTTGCTTTGCTTTGCCGACATTAGAAGGAAAAAGATTCTTGATTTCCGCTCCGACAAAGCAGCTTAGGTTTGCATGGCAGTTTAGTTAAATATGTTCTGTCTTTGCCCTCCCTTCAACCTCCCGTTGACCTTTCAATCTAAATGCCCTCGTGGCGTAGCTCGCGAGACAATTTGGCCAAATAAAAACAAACGGTACGCACCGCATCACTCACGGTGTCCTCAGAAGTTCTCTCCAAGAAACTTGTACTGCACTTGTTGACAGACGTCGACCGCCCACCAGTTGCTGCACAACACATCTGCACTGGAAATTGCTCAATTTACATGCCAACAAATAGCTGGAGGAGGCCCAACGTCAATCTACGTCCATTTTACGTCCATCTACCTCTCAAGAGGCCGACGAGCAAAACAAATTGAACGTGTACTTTAGATGTAATTCGATTTTTTTTCACTCATTGGCTATGCATGACTTCTCAAATCAACGCTGTGCAAAAGGAAATTTTAAAGTGAGTGCGACAGCTCTCCCATCTTTTCCTCTTGACAAAAGTTGCCTCTTCTTTGAGCGACTGGCTGACAAACACATTTTTTGTGTCGGAGGTCAGTGGATTTTGTGCTTTAACTTCTAGTATTTTTTTACCTTACAGTAACTGAATAGAAAATAAAGCCGTTAGAATACCTCCTTATCATTCTAACCGGCTACAAAAAAAAGGGTTAGGGTTAGTACATGTACAAGTGACCTTTTTTTTTTAAACAGAAGAACGGAAACAAGAGGAAATGAAGCTTGAGGTTTTTGGAGAATTTTTAGATGGCGACCCGTAGTGCTCCAGGTGCGATCAAACGGCGGAACCCCATTGCGGTGGGCTTGCTGAAAAGTTTTCAAAGGAAGGTCAGCGTGCAGGTGTTTTGGGGTTTTTTTTTCTTTTTTGCCTTTGCACGACCTCCTTTTCCAACATCAGTCAGAGGAGTTGAGATGCAGCAAACTGGCAGCTAAAGAAAAAAAAAACGCCCCCTGTAGAATACAACTATTCTCAGTCTTTGAAGCAAAGCAGTTCCACTGTAATTTGATAGTGTTTTTTTTTTTTTATTATTATTATTGTTTGATGATCAAACTGAATCTCCTACATGCATCTGCGTCTGGTCCATGTCATGTGTAGTTTCTCTGCATGCGGGCGGCGCAACCATCGTCTCCTGGCCGACCTCAAAAAAGTTTAGGGTGCATTAATACAACAAGACCTTTCTGCTGCTCGTTGGCTCCTTTTATCCCTGTTCTACATTGTGCAGCCTGAGCTGCGAGTCGGTATCTGTTGGATTCCAGAAAACACAATGTGTTTGCATCCGCACACGAGGGAAACGCGAGGAGTGCGGCACGAGGAGATATAGCAGGGACGGGAATACAAGGGTGTGTGTGAGTGTGGGCCTATATGATGGGATGGCGCCGGATAAGATCTCATTTCTATTTCTTGGCACAGCGTCGGTAGAGATTGAGCGCAGCGGAGCCGCGCTGGGATGTTGCCGGCGGTTTGTCAAGTCGCCAAGCACAATTTCCAATCCCGTATTTACTGTATCCATTGATTCATTACATCACAGGCGGCCACCGCCGCATAATCCTGGACCGAGGGAGCCTGGGAGGAGGTATAAGAGACACGAGTGAAGGAAAAAGCCGTTGAGAGGAGATACCGAAGTGCTTGAAGAGCGTTTTGTTTTTTTTGTTTTTTTTTATTTTATTTACAGAAACATGGACGATGGGCGGTGCTGGTGTAGGTACAGAATTAGTCCGGGTGCAGAATCGTTCCGGGCGGAAGTGACTGCCCGATACGGCAACTCCATTGGGACATACAGTACCTCTACATCGCGGTCGAACGTGATTTATGGATAGATCACGGTCAAAACTCTATTTCGCGGGTGATAGATAGAGAGATCTCTCCAACCTGCTCTCCTCCATCTCCTCACTCTCCAACCCCCAAAAAAAGCAATTTGACCGCTTGGTAATTCAAATTTTTGTTTTAATACCACTCAGCCAATGATAGTTTGCCACGTCATCCCGTCTATTTTGGCTGCAGATTCAACCGATGTATTTTTTTTTATGATTATACACATCATATCAAACAGGACACTGTACACAGAGAGAATTTTGTGTATACAACATTAATACAAACAAAATACGTTAAATATGCCAGGGATTGACAGAAAGAAAAAAAAAAGATAACCTTAATCAACTGATGTAGTTTGTCCTGATAGAGCTGCCGTACGTGACGTCGGCATTCGCCCACCGGACAGAGGCGACTGCCATATATCACGTTCAACCGCGATGTAGAGGTATGTCCCAATGGAGATTACACAGGAGGCCAAGAATACTTATTTTCCATTACACCGTATCGGGCAGTCACTTCCGCCCAGAACGATTCTGCACCCGGACTAATTCTGTACCGACACCGGCTCTTCTCAAGTCGGACGTTTCCTTGTTGTTTGTCTTTTTTTTCAGACTGTTTTCTCTCTATGTGTTCTTTTTACGTCCATGACATGGAGAAATGTGTCTCTGGTGCCGCTGCCTATTGACCACACACATACACACACACACACACACACACACACACACACACACACACACACACACACCCTCTGCTCTCTTTCTATCTTTCCAACGTCCCTCACCTCCTCCCTGTTTCCCCCAAAATTCAATCTTGTATTTTGTGGTGATGGAGAGGAGCTCTGCAGTTGTATGCCAGGCGCGGCAGAATATATTAAACTGCAGCAAGGAAGAAAACATATATAGAGAGCTGCGTGAGGGGGTGAACCGTCTGTCCCAGTTTCTCTTGGCTGAATGAATGAGTGCAAGTTCAGTCGTCGGGCCCTGTTCCCTCATATTTTTTTCCCCCATTTTTTTATGTTTGTGTGTTTGGTGTTTGTCGTGCAGTCTCGTCTCGTCTCGGGCTGTTGACGTCGGCTGCCTGCGGCTGGTAGGAAAAGGTAATTACCGCGGCACAAAGGTTCAGCGTGCCACCGAGTTAAGGAGGAAAAGTTGTTTTCAAAAAAAAAAAGTTGTGCTGTGTGTTTTTAGGCTTCCTCCCAAACACAGTTTGGTGCTCTGCAACTGCTTCGGATGTGTCGGTTTGTCCGACAAGTTTCCTTGTCTGCAAAAAAAATCGTTTTTGCAGAATCGTTCATTTAAAAACAGATAAATGAAAGATAACGAACAGAATCACAATTGTGCTGTGTGGAGTGTTTTTTTTTTTTTTTAATTATTATTATTAGTCCGCCGTCCAGCGTTTACTTCGTGTTTGAGCAATCCCCATTGTTCGAATGCCTGGCCCCAATTATGGCTGGTGTAATTAAAATACCCTGCATTTGCTATCTTGCCATCATTAACGCTCAAATCCAAAAAAAACTTGCAGCACAAGTAGCAACAACACTTGGCCTGAAAATTATCCCCCGAAAGCTGCGCCGTCATTTTAAGGAATGATTCACCCCGTTGGCGGCGGCTGGAAAATAATGAGCCTCCAGCCGCCGAGAGGATTATATTGCGAGCCTTAGCCTTTGATTGATTATCAGGAGCGCTGCTGCTCTGAATATTTCACCAGTTAGAACGTAATAAAACCCCTTTTCTTTTCCCCGAGAAGCACAACTTTTGCCGGCAGCCAGCAGTTTTACTTTTTTGCCAAAAGTAAAACTGCCTGTTTAGTCGCAGCCTGGGGGCCTGAGAAAAAAAAGATAGTGGGTGTTGCACCTTCTAGTTTTGCTGTTTTGCTGATATAGGTGAAAAAAAAAAAAACAAATCAGTAAAAAAAAAAATGGCGGGCCATTTATCATTCCTTCAATGCCAACTAGCCTGCAATATGTCTTTTTTATTAAATAAGAAATTATACTGCCATTATAATGGATGATGGAATGCAGTCCGGCCCTAAATTGCAGACATATTACTGTGATTATTAGAACTTGAGAAGGCCGTGACAAACGACTCATCTCCCCTGCTGCTCGTCTTTCACTTGTTCTCTCCTGAACCGATTCAACTGGAAATAGCTCAGCCCCTTGTTTGCAGGCCGCCGTCTCTCCGGCAAACTCAAAAGTTGAGCCTCGCACGACGTCTCTTGTGACGAGGAGACGGAGGAGCAGCGGCGGCGGCAGGGAGGCATCGCTGGTGAAAACCAAGAAGCGACCAAGGGGAGAATTAAAGGAAACGTCGGAAGTCAGGGGAGAAAAAAGTGTGAAGGAAAAAGAGCAGCAGCAGCAGCAGCAGCAGCAGGCCGGGCTGACAGCAGCTGATTGATGGCGACGGGCCGGAGGAAGAGGAAGAGGAAGACGCCAGGCTCTTATTGGAAACCCAGAGCTGCCAGTGAGCTCCTGCGGGTCTGTTGGTCGCGTCAAGTCCACATCAGCAGTCAGCAAGGTGGCGCCGGAATAATAGGGAAGCTTTCCCCCGCTGGGCCGTTGGAAGCTGCTCCCCCGCAGCAGCAGCAGCAGCAGCAGCAGCAGCAGCAGCAGCAGCAGCTGGATTGATCAGATTTCTATCTCACCCCTTCCTTTCTTTTCCTCTCACACTTGACATCCTCCTCCTCCTTCTTCATCCTCTTCATCTCGCCTGGCTGGAGTGTGTGTGTGTGTGTGTGTGTGAGTGTGTGAGTGTGTGTGTGTGTGTGTGTGTGAGTGTGATCAATACCTCCGGCCGCCTTGACACGGCTGAGAGAGATGGATGAAGGCGAGAGGACAAAAGCAGCTGGCTGCTGGAGGAAGGTGTCACCGCTGGAAGATCTTCCTTCAAATCCAGCTTGTCTGCACTATCGGGGCTTTTTTGGGCTTTTTTGTTTTTTTCTTTGGTCCCATCAGTCAAATTTCTGGTCACATGTCAGCCTTCGTCTTCCCTGCTGGGATTTGCTTCCTTCGCCCAGGACTTCTTCATTGCCTGTCATTCTCTTGTTAGACTTAAAAAAATCACGGTGGTAACTCACTCACTCACTCACCAGCAGGCAGATGCGTTACCTCCGGTGTCTCCAGCCATGGCATGGGCAGATTGACACGCAGGCGGTCACGAGGCTGACATGACGTGCGTGACGAGGTGACGGCTGAGTCTCTGACACCACCGAAGAAAAAAATGTTTTTTTGTTGTTTCGTTTTTTTCCCCCGCTCCATTTGACACCAGCTCAGTATTTTAACATGCAGCCGATCAAATATGTGTCATACCTACGAGGAAAAAAAGTGATGGGGCCGCACTTCTCTCACTCCGCAGAGTCTCTCATGCTCATATGCAAAAGTCATCTCACTTTCATGCGCCCCGGCACACACACACACGCACACAAACACTATCCCATCTTCCAAATCCGTCTTTTCCACGGCTCATTTCCTCTCTGCTCTCCTAAAAAAAATAAATAAATAAATAAAAATAAAAAACTGACAGCGGCAGATATTTCCACTCGGTCGGAAGGAAAAAGACCAGATATATTGAGTTGAGTCACAAAATTGGGTTCAAATTATATTGCTCTGTCGAGGCAGGCCAGACTTCTCCTTAGCAGACCTGACATTTGGAGTGTATCCGCGAGATACCAATTTTTGCCCCACCACCCCCCCCGACCCCTTCGCCCCTCCTCAAAATCGACGGTGGGCTACCTTCGGGTTGCACTCGCGGCCCCATTATATTGTCTTGCTGGCGCTGAGGCCTCTTTGACTGGATCAAAGTCTGCTTGACACCTCTGCTGCTGCGGTCAAGCAAGGTTTTAGACACGGCTGTGAGATGTGATTCTGTCAGAGGCCGGACGACACGACGGAAACCTGTGAGTTTGTTGTTTCTTTCTCACTGTGTGGCACCGACGCCTGCATGGGATCGTTAACCGCACGGCTAAAGCACTTTTTCTCATTAGCAGCTGCGTTTCCATTACCCCTAGAATTGCGCAAAACATAAATATCGCAACAACAAAAAAAAAATGGTAATGGAAACACATAAACTTGGAAAAACCTCGCAAATATGGAGGTATATTGCAAAAGTGTCATGGAAACACTTTTTTCGCATTTCCACGTCGCAGGACATGATGTACAGGACACGTGACACGTTCACTTCAAGTTCACTTCAAGTGAAAATGGCGCATTATGTTTGGACGGAGGAGGAGATGGAATATGTCTTACAACTAATCAAAGAGGGAACTATAACAACCATTCTTGACTGCAAACAAATGCAAACAAACGAAAGCAAGCGGGACGAGATTTTACGAGAATTTCGGCTTACGCGCCTCACACCATTCATTCAATGGAAACACCTGCAAATCGCAATTGTACTTTCTCGAAATTTTTTTACAATATCACTTTTATTTTGCAAAAGAATTGTAATGGAAATGCAGCGAGTGAGACCTTTTACACAGACGTTACCGGACGAAATCTCGTCGATGCGTGAGAATCGACGACATGAATCAACCGCAGCGGAAAAGTGCCGGAGCCCCGTGAGAGCCACTCGTTCCGGGCTGTGACGCTCGACTTTCATGTCTAATTTCCTCCCCACCGACTCGCGGCACCACGCAAAACTTACCTCAGGTTCAAACCCGCCGCCAAGCGCTCTCCTCCTCAGCAGGGATTAGTGTCACTGACACTCCTGAGCCTGCTTGACAACACCTAGAGGGGGAGGCGCCACGGAGAGGGAAGGCTAATTGAGAAGCGGCAGATCTCCTTCCTCGGGATAGGCTAATGCTAATTCTCCCCGCTTTTTTTCTTTCAGCCCCGGAAGGAAATAGATGACACGACAGAAGAGATTCCTGCTATCTGTTAACCCCACCCAGCTGCTGCTGCTGCTGCTGCTGCTGCACCCGCAGCCTCTATCAGTATTTCTGAAATTAGTGCGATATCACGACGCTCAACTCCCATGCTCAGATTCTCACCGTCTTTTTTGTTTGTTTTTTTTCTTTCTCTCCGATGGTCTGGCGCTGACAAGGAGGCACGGAAGAGATTTTTCAATCAATTTCACAAACGGATTTTAAAACCGGTAAACTTCCAAAACAAACACAAAACAACAGGACACAAAGATCGGTCCAGGCATAGAGGAGGGTTTGTGTTTGCGAAGGATAAAAGGGGGAAAAACAAAGGGGTGATCTAGTTAAGGATCTGTAGACGTTTTATTAAAGGGATGCAGATACAGCTAAAATATCCAGACCTCATTTTATTTATTTTGCTCTGCTTCTGCTCAACATCACAGGCACACACACACACACACACACACACACACACACACACACACACACACACACACACACACACTCCTCTTAGGCTGCCGTCTGGATAAAATAAAAGTGGAAAAAGTCGGATGAATCTGTCCGGTCTGGTTCCAAACCTCCGGTCTTGAGTTCAGCCGGAGAATCTCACACACTGACCGCGATGGCAGTCTGGGGCTCCGCAGCAGACTGCGGCCATTGCAGTCAGTGTTTCAGAAGCCTTTTTCACTCTTCACGTGCCGCGACTGCGTCAATCACAGCGAGTAGAATCTTTCAGGCAGGAAGTCAGTGATCGGAAAACATGGTGGATCCTCTCGATTTTCATCATCATATACAATGTGCTGAATTCAGGGTTTTCTTTACGCCCTGTATTTTACTGTGAAACGTGAATGAGACCGATCTGCTTCAAAGCTGTTCAGTTTAGCTGTCAAACAATGAAGCAGATTTGGCTGCCTGCATTTCTCCCGTGAATCGATCGAGCCGCCACGCTGGACGCCGCTGCTCGGAAACGCGTTTGGTGTGAGTTTCAGTCTGAGGGTACGGAGCAGTTTCCACGCCGTAGATGCTTTTGGTGTGAATTGGGGGCAATGAGGGCTCTCTTTAAATATTTGCGAGGTCAAAGCGTTGAGTGCACGCAGGCCGATCTTCAAAGCTCCGCCTCCCTTTTGGCTGTTTCCGCGTCCCGCCGAGGTGACAATGTTTTAGCCGTCTGGCGGTTTGAACTCTAGAGCGCCGCCGACCGCGGAGAAACTGCTGAGTCGCTGAGCTCAGTGTGTGATCTATGATGTGTGTGTGTGTGTTTGTGTGTGTGTGTGTGTGTGTGTGTGTGACAGTGGAGGATGCTGGCAGACAGCAAGGACGCTGACAGCTTCATTAGCGTCCCCTCCTCGGGGCTCTGCAGGGGCCCTCTGATCAATCCGGCCCCCCTGCTCCACCCCCTTGGAGGCCACCACCCTCTCTCTCGCTCTTTCATAAAAAGCATATTTAGAGTTATTCAACCTGTTTTTCTTTGCAGCATAATTACACATATTTTACTCATATATGTGAAGTCGTCAGTATCTATCTGCAGTGTAGAAAGTTGTGATGATAAAAATAAACTGCTTGAGAAGGCGTGTCCAAACCTGAGAATGGAGAACTACCGGGTTTGGTGTGCAGAAAAAGCTGCGTATTCCGACATGATTTATAACGGAGCGCCGTCCCTCCAGCAGACGTCCGTCCTTCTATGCTGCTGATTATCATGATTGGCTGTCGTAGTTTCTAAAGTCTTAATCTCTTTGGTGTGCTAAGCCTCACAGTTAGCGCATAAAACACACACACGCACGCACGCACACACACACACACACACACACACACACACACTGTTACAACATCCATCCATCCATCCATCTATTTTTGCTGTTATCCTAAGCCGGGTCACGACCCCCAGTGTCCGTCTCCCCAGCAACAATTTCCTGCTTCACCTCGGGGAACCCCAGCGTGTGTCTAATCCAGATTAGACATGAAATAAAAAAAAATAAAAAACCTCCCCAGTGCGCCCATCCCCCACCCCTCCCACCAGAGCCTCTGACATGCCCGCTAAAAACCTGCTGACACTGGGGAGGAAACCCGTCGCGTCTGCAATCTCATTCCTGGGGTCAGTAACCAGGCCACCGAGAGCGGCGGGGTCAGAGGTCAGCCGGTTCAAATCCGCAGCTATTCCTTCCAGTTCGGTTGCTTTTTTTTCCTTAGCACGCCCCCGGAAAATACAATTCCTTCAACAAGAAACTTGTTGGTATGGAATAAATAGGCCAACCCGCGGCTCGCCAAGCAGCGTCAGAAAAAAAAGGGTCACATTCGAGCTGATTCAGTGATTCAGTGACGAGGCGTCCCAGTATTTCCACGGCTGAACGGCCGGAGGGCGATCTCAAGGTCAACGTGCTCCTCCAAGGGGTCATCTGACTCCCCTGCCCCCCCTTCCTCGCTCCCCCTGACCCCGACCCTCCCCCCCGAGTCGTTTTTTTGACTACCTCCCCCGTTGGCAGAGGATTGATCCGTTTCAAAGGCTGAGATGTGAAGTTGACGGCCGAGTCGTCCACCCAAAGGCCTCCATTGGTGGTGGTGGTGTTGGAGGGTGGGGGGGGTTGGCTTGTCGCACCACTGGAGCTCTACAATCCTGCTTTTGTAGACGGCGGAATGGCCGTGGGGGGCGGGGTGCCTCACTATCGATCATCTCGGCCTGTTGGAAAAGGGGGTCGTGTGCGTGTGTGTGTGTGTGTGTGTGTGTGTGTGTGTGTGTGTGTGAGAGCCAACGTGGTGGAGTCGATAGGCGAACAGAATTCCCGGCGTCTTCCTCACTCAGAAGCACGAATCATCAGTGCGACATCATCTGATGGCGTCCACATCTCTGTCCACTGATTCCTCCTGCCTGCACCCCCCCCCCCCTCACACCCACACCCAGTCCTCTTAAATTATGGATGACACTTACCTGACAAGGCGCCGAGTTGCGCAACCCCTCCTTCACTCCCCCTCCCTGCTGTCCCCTCACCTGCTTCCCAGCGGCTTCATTATTCTGTGTGAGGATCATTTGGATGTGAGTAAGCCCTGCCCCGCCGCACGGGAACTGACATTAATATTTATTACACAGGGATTTCTTTTTCTTTTTTTGGGGGTGGGGACGAGGAGGGGGAGAGTAGAAATAGTTGGGGGAGAATAGATTGGGGGTTTGCGGAGGGGGAGGGGCCGCTTGGTTGGGGATGTGTGAGCATTTTTTCCGTGCAGAATATTTTTTTTTATTTTTTTTCCGAGGTTCGGGACGAAGGTTGCGAGCGCTGACATATAGAGGACGGCGGCGCCATCTGTTCCGGGCGAAGCGGCGCAGGAAGTAGGAACTGCTTCTCAGCCTTTGTGTTTTTTACTTCAGGGGGGCCGGCCGAGTGAAAGTGTGTGTTTTATCCTCAGGCGAACAGCATGTTGGCTTATTTATTCATCATTTCCTACGCCATGCCAAGTGTTTAGCCCATTTTTAGTTTCTTTTTTGCTCAGCTCTACCTACCTTTGCTCTCTCTCTCTCTCTCTCTCTCCCTCTCTCTCACTCCCTCATTCTTTTCCGTCTTTCCCTCTCCCTGAAACCGAACATATGGAGCGGCACAATTTGGGTCTGCCGAGATTAAAAAGTAAAGCCTCTCGAATTAAGATAAAACAAAATGAAATATGAGGGAACACAAGAATAAATGAGTGCCTGGCAGAGTGCGCATTATAACGCTATAAATCTTCTTTTGATATAAATTATTTATCACGCCTCATAATTAATGCCCCCATATTCCCTATATATTATCCTAAATCATTATGTATTAGTGTGAATTCCATTACGCTGACGGGTTGTTTCACATTTTTCCCGCTGGCTCTCCGTCCGTCCTTTGTTTCATTCCACTCGAGAGCTCGGTTTCATTTTTGCTGAGGTCTCGGATGACGAGTCATCTCTTTAGCATCTCGTAGCCTAATCCTTTGTTTAAGTGCAGCGCCATCGGATGTGTCTTCGTCGTGCCGCCCGCTCCAGACCATGTAATCCCATTTTCATGTTTGTTCCTGCGTCGGCTCAGCGACTCGCTCGTATTCAAAGCGGCAGTTTTAAGCCTGCATGTTGCATTGCCGTTTTCTGCGCTGGCATGATTCAATTAGTGCTCCACACAGGGCGGCGGGTTGCATTATGCAAGTGTGCGTTTGCGCGCGCGCACGCGCGGCGGGCCGTGACAGCTTCCTGACATTTGCAGGCATGTAAAACAATGTTTGAACTGTTTTCTTTAAAGGGCAGCGGTGCCTCCGACACCCAGGTGCCCAGGTGCAAGCCCCGCCCACAGAGACCACCGGGTTTCCATCTGCTTCAGTTTGGGCAAAGAGAAGAAAAGTGGAAACTTTAAAAGCAGTTTAGCCAGCGTTAACCAGCATTGTTTTAAAAAAAATAATCTACATTTAATGGACAGCAAAATTAAATCTTCTTAAGATTTAATGCATTCAGATCTCGTAAGATAGCCCTCTTATAAAATCAAGATTCAATTTGTTAAAGGCAGTGATATAATAAAATTCACATCTTGTCCCGAACAATGTCCTCGGTCCTTGAATACGGCGGTAAATAATTCATGTGGCCAGGTGATGTAATATTTTTATAATAAAGGAGCCGTACCTCGCACCTTGGGCTTGAACCCGCACTTATGCAAGCAGGACGGGGGGAATGAATATGGATTTGACACCAGCCTGACGTATTGAGGTCAAGCCCCGAGCTAAAGACTCGTACGCCGGCCCGCTCTGCAATTATTTGCGACGCTGTGTGAAAATGAGATTGGCAACATGTGTTTACATTAGCCGGTCGCTGCTGCTGCTGCTGCTGCTGCTGCTGCTGCTGCAGCTGCTGCAGCTGGATTTTAAGGTGTGAAATCCCTGCAGCGTCCAGGGCCCGTGGACGTAATAGGCGCCATGGAACTCCTCCTCCAGGTGGAGACGAACAACAGTGTGTGTGGTGGTGGTGTGTGTGTGTGTGTGTGTGTGTGTGTGTGTGTGTGTGTGTGTGTGTGTCTGCGTGCGTGAGTTTGTTCAAAGGTCCTGTGTTGTGTTTATCAAGGTCCATCCCCTCCAGCCAGCGGCCCTGAGGCCTGCAACACTCACAGTCTCATTAAAGAGATCTAGTGGGGTCAGACCACCTGGGCGAGCCCAGCGCTCCACCTGCTTGAGGAGTATAAACCTCCGGCTTTGCCCCTCCCCCGACCGCTCCGCTTTCACCGGGCTTTGCCTGCTGCGGCACGAGGGCGGCAGGCCCCGGCTTGAGACGGTCCGCCCGCCCCGCGACTTGACTCTCCGAGGGAAGGAGGAGTGAAAGCGGCGACTAATTGCTGGTCGGGACTGAAATGTACCTGGAATGAAATGATGAATTTGTAGCCTGGCAACCAGGCGAAGCGTTTGTCACAATGGTTCTTCTCCGAGCATTCAAATATCCACATATGTTTTGTAACTAGGAAGGAAAAAGAGGAATGTGATTGGCAGAATTTCCAGGTGCAGGGTTTCTCTGTGTGTCGCTGGTGTGCAGCACGTTGTTTAGCGTCACTCTTCCCCACATTCCCTTCAACCTCTTCAATGAACCCGATGCTTCAGTGAACCTGACTGATTGATGGAATCCAATGGGGGGGAAAGACAAAGAGAAAGACCCGTGAAAAATGCATCTTATGGGAGGTTACTAAGACGGATGAGTCGTTATCTTAGATTTGAAATCCAAGCCATCTGCTGCGGGTTCTTCCTTCAGCGGCAGCAGGAGCTTGAAACTTGTAGATGTTTTGGCTCCAGCCTCCTGGAAAAAAAAAAACATGCTTCATCTTTCAAGCGCTTTGTGTTGTAACTTCAGTTGATTCTTCTGCAAACAACGACTTTGGGTCTTTTGTTAAAACAAAAATGTTTTTTTCTCTCTACTTCTGTGCAGGCAGGATAAAAAAAACCAACAGAAATTGCTTGCTATACTTTGCAGACTACAAACCGGCTGGCAATTTGACTTGAAGAGGAGACAGATAGCAGACGAGGGTGTAAACAAGACTATTTGAACGGCCGAGGATGTAAATCCGTTCGCTCCCAGTTCCTCTGTGAAAGTTGTTTTTGCTTCAAATGACTGCGGCTGCCTCAGAAGGCGCGCGTCACCGCCGCAACAGCCCACCCCCAAAAAAGAGGCACCTTTTTGTTGCTCATCGGCATGCAGATGAGCGGTAAATGTATTCATCTCCTACTGAGAGGCGGCCCGATCAGTATTCATATCCACATTTGCATATTTTTCCCCGTGATCTCTCTTCATCTCGTCGCTCTCTCAGTTTGTTTTATCGTGGAGCGGCCGCCGCCGCCGCAGCTGGGAATTCACTTATTCCTCACTTTATCCTGTTTAAAAAGTAATGGGATTTGATATTCGGGGTGGGTGCGCCGCGTTGCCTTGATGGGATACGTGTTAATTAAAGCGGCAGCATCTGTAGTCCGAGTGTCGGAGGGGGGACGTGCCGAGACAAGGGGTCAGAGCTCACGCTGCGTTTAAGGACGCCGGGGTTTTGATGCTGCCGTCCGTCAGACGGCGCGTGTGGACCGACTCGGTAACCACGGCAACTTCGCTCTCATCCTTCTCCTCATTTTCAGACGGAAGGAGCGTTTAATTCTGCTTAGCAACGCCGCCGCAGACGAAAAGCTTCCCCCGGATTCTGTCAGCGAAAAAAAAGCGAAAGCATCTGTAAAGGTGGAGGGGGAACTCTTGAAGTGGATTGGAGGACACATCTGTCCGTCACATACAAACCCATCAATTGGGTTTGTTATGTATCGCATTAGCTATGAATGTGAACAGTGCAATGACACAGCAGTAGTGTGGCGCTGCAACCTTTGTTACACAATCCAGTTGGAATTTGTTTGTTTTTTTCCACTGGATGACAGACCTTGAGAGCTCATAAATCTAATGCCACAAAAACGTTTTGTGTGCTGTTTTAAACAATTAGGTATTTTTTTCTGAAACATTGAAAGATTGAATGTTTCTTTAGAGCTTTTGTTTGATTGTTTTTGTTTCTTATTCACCTATTTCTTATTCACATTTTTCTATAAATGTATGTCTTTGTGAAAATGTGCATAGTTAGTATTTCTTATTTTTTCTCTTCTTCTTCTTCTTCTTCTTCTTCTTCTTCTTCTTCTTCTTCTTCTTCTTCTTCTTCTTCTATATATGCGGCAGCTTGCAGCAGCTGTTTCCTGATTTTTCTTTCCCCCACAAGTACAAGGAAGCTGGTTGCTCATGGCCTCCAGTGCAGTTTTCTGGCAAGACGCGCCTTTTCCCCAAACTTCACAGTGACGCCCGTTTTCTCCATCACTGCGTGCATTCCGGTGCGACGCTGCCAGACCCGCTGTGGTCTGTGAACCTTCTCTGAACGTATGTGAGGCTCTGGATGCACATCAAAGATGGCCACCGCGGCCGACACCGGCGAACGTGTCGGATTGTGATACATTATTCAGGACTTCAGGCCGATACATATTCAGCACTCCCAAGTCAATCGAGCTGCAAGCCTTGTACAAACCGTACAGACCCTCCCAGTCAGCCGAGTGTGGGAGAAAGGAAGAGAAAAAAACAAAACAAAGGGAAGCAGCTGCAGAGGAAAGTCAAACAGTAAAAGAAAAAAAAAAAAAAAAACGCTTCTGCACTGAATTCAGAGACGCAAAAGAGGAAAATTAGAGGAATATTACTCTGTTTGTGTCAGCACAGAGGTATGCATGGCCGTAAACCTTTTTTTATGATTTCTTTTCACCTTTTAATGCTGTTAAAAGTTATTGTGATGAAGCTCAGGAATGGCTTTCATAATTGGTCCTTGAAGGCCGTAAATGTTTTTTTTTTTTCCTGGGCAGAGAGAGAGAGAAAGAAAGAGTCGTCATACCTCTCGCCCACAATGTCATTCAGCACAACGCGCTTTGGATGAATAGGTATTGAGGAGAGACGAGAGGTCAGATAAACCGTCAGTTGCGGCCCCTCTGCCTTCACCGTCTTGATTAAACTGCGGCGCTCTAGAAGTGAAAGAAGAGGAAGAGGAGGGAAGAGGAGGGAAAAAAAACAAAAAAAAACAACAACCACTGCGGTTCTACCGAAGTCAGTTTGCACCCATTTTTGCAAACCCTTTCAATCGCTCGCTTGTATATGTGCTCCACTTCCTCCGGTGAGAAGAAGAAGAAGGAGAAGGAGGAGGAGGAGGAGGAGGAAGAGGAGGAGGAGAAGGAGGAGGAGGAATAGAAAATCGATGCACTCAGAGCCAAAATGTCAGCTGCGGTGTGAGAGGAAGCGGCGGGCAGAGGATACAAAAAAAAACAAAAACATAGAGACGGTGCATTGATTCATGATATCAAGGTGCATTGTGACATTATACGCGAGTGTTCTGTGGTCAGAAGTGTGAATCCTCTAAAGGGCATTCCCTTTCATTTACCACCGTGACAGGAAAAGTTATTTTTTCTTTGTATTATTTACTTTCTGTCCTTTTTTACTTTGTTCTGCTCCCACTGAAACCCCTTCGCTGTCCTGCGCTCAGATCTCGGCAGATATGCTTTTTTTTTGGGCTCGCCCCCCTCCCCGTCACCCCCCATTGATCGCTTCACATTCTGCAGACTTCATTAGAGCGCTGCTTAGCCGGGGCCAGCGTGTTTTGTTTGATCAGTCATTAGCCACCCGATCATTAACGTGTCTGAACACGGGGGCCTTTTATCTCCAGGACGGGCTAATCCGAGGAGGCATTCGATAAGTTTGCGGGGTTGAAAAATCACCACCAGCCAGCCGTCTCTTTTGGTCGGCGAGCGGGATCAAAAAAAAAAAAAACGCTGTTATCTCCCCTCCTGCTGCTCCTGCTGCTGCCGCTGCTGCTACAGATTCTGTGCAGGCTGGTTCGGCAGGAGTCTGTGAGGAAAAGAGAAGATAGAAACGCTGTGAATCAAAGAGTTTTTATAGCGGGGTTGACGCCTCTTTGTGTGTCTTATCGCCAGAGAACTCGTTTTCCTTTCATACGCCTTTTTTTTTCTTTTCTTTTTTTTAAAGGAATGGTGTGTTTTTCTGAAAGCGGGACAATGGACTCGTATGGCAACTACTTCCTGCCCCCCCGCCCCCTTATGTTGTAAACACATTACCAACTTTGAAACTGTGTTTCAAGGATTCAAGGAACTTTTTTGTCATACCAGTTCACATTCGTCGCACGTTCACTGCACTTCAAAATGGCCTTCGCCCTAAGACAGCTGGGCTAGGCTCCAGCCGACCCCCGTGACCCTGACTAGGCATAAACGGGTATAGATGATGAATGAATGAAAGGATGGCTTCAAAATTAGCACTCAGGTCCCAGTGTAAGCCTAAATAAAAAAAATAAAAAAATAAAAAAAGCTGTGCTGTAGCGTGATGTTTTACATCCGGATGCGGGATCGTACTCGCGTCATTCATGCATTTATTTATTTACTTTGCCGTCCACTTCATTCTCGCACACCTTAATTGGCGGTGTCGCCAAACAGCGGCATCTGGAGCCTCGCGCGTCGTATCAAATGCACTCGCGAAATTGCCTCCCGCTAATGGCTTTTCTCTCTGGCTGTTTCTGCCCCCCCCCCCACCACCACCAAACACCGTTTCATCACTGTGCTCCTCACACCCGCAGATACTTCCTGCGTCACTCTGCCAGTCACTCCTCGGCTCTCTTCATCACGCCGCTCCGCCGGTGTGTCTCAGAAGGCAGGCAGGCGCAGGCGGCCCGACTGAGCGAGAGGCTTCGGGCCGCAGAGCCTGTGATTGATAAAACCCTCCTCGCCGGTGACAGCGGGTCCCCTCGGCTCCGCCGACTCTACAAATTGGCACAAAATGCCTGCCTGGTGTTTACGCGCGTCTGCGGCGTCCGTGGGAGAACCGATTTGAAGAGCAGGTTGGAGGGAGAAAGGAGGAAGTTTCTCCCCAAACAGGTAGGAAGGGTTAAACTGTGAGCAAGTGAGATTACGGGCCTACGTTTGACGAGGCCTCGTTACTGAGCAAAGGCCCCGACGCCGTTTGCCGTTTGTGAGCCGCTGCTCGTCCATAAAGCGTGCATGTTAACCAGAGAGCCCCCCCCACCCCCTCTCCACCCACCCACCCTGCCCTCAGAGCCTCACTGCCGCACAGTGATGGGGCTTTATGGGGGAATTAATAAGTCCCTGCCCGTGTGTTGCTCACAAGCCTTATCGCTGCCAATAGAAAAATATCCATTTGACCTCCGACCTTGTCAGAGTTACGAGCCCTCCGCTGTTTACGAGCCCCCACCCACCCCCACCCACCCCACATCCTGCACCGTCACGCCTCTGACTCTGCGCTCCGACTCACTGCATCTGTGTCACCAAACCCCTCCCCCCCTCCTCCTCACCCCCCTCCTTTCATGTTGGCGAGGGCCAAAACATCAGCAAGCCGAGCCAGCATAGCCAAAGGCCTCCAAGTGTGTGTTGGGGGGGGCTATGATCTGGATCTGCCACCGAGAGGAGGTTAATAATATCTCTGAGAACAGTCACCAGCTACAGGAGCTGGCACCGCCTTCTCCACTGATCAGCATCGCGGGCGGTCGGGGCTGCTGGAGTGGGGAGGGTCGGGGGGGGGGGGGGGCACCCGGCGGTTGGGAAGCAGCGTCTCCATCCTCCTGTGCCAAGATCTGATGTTTAATTAGCGGCCTGCCAAGATGCCGACATCAGAGTGCGCGTCCGTCGCCTCCCTCACAGGAAGGAGGGTCGAGGGGGGGGGGTTGATGGGGAGAGGAGGAGGGGGGTCAGGGGGCCACATGTGTAGCGGTTTCTCCCGGCGGTTACATAATTATGAATCACACCGTTCCCCCCGCCCCCCGCCTCCCTCCCACCCACCACCACCACGGCTCCATCCTTTGAGCATGATCTTTATTTCCTTCCTCCGATGTGTCACTGCACATTTTTGTCCCTGAGTCATGAAAAAGTTATGAAACGCCACTTCTGCTCTTTAAAAGCTACAATTTCTCTCTTTCTCTTCTCTCTCTCTGTCTCTCTCTCTCCCTCTCTCTGTTTTTTTTTTCTTTTTTGCAAAAGAGTCCGTCAGTCCAGGTGGCTCCCCTTGTTTGTACCTGACAGCGGCAGGTTTGAGCTTTTGCCTTCAGGTTGGACACACACACACACACACACACACACACACACACACACACACACACACACACAGACGGTTCTCTCAGTTTCACTCAGCTCCTTGGCTCTGTGCAATGACGCACACAGAGCAAAATGCCAGGAATAGAACAGATCAGTCGCTTTGTCCCGCAGTCTTTTCAGGATAACCACGCTCAATTGGGCGAAAAACGAGGGGGGTGGAGTGCGGGGGGGGCGGGGGGGGGTCAGGTACTCAGTACTTTCTTTCCAACATTGCGTCACCCCTCTCGAATCCAAAATGGCCTTTTTCTGTCAATTCCATCATCAATATCATGGTACAGAGGGATGTATTTATATTCTCACACCTTTCAAAGAAAGACTGTTCTTCTTTTAACAAAATATGTAATTAATCAGGACTTGAAGGAGAAGAAATTCTCTCAAAGGTTGATGTCTAGGCAGGCAGTAATCAGGCAGTAAAATTCCCCCAAACATGACTGAGGGGGGGAAGCAGTCGGTAAATATATAGAGTGATCGTCCTTTTTTTTTTCATCGAGTGACTTTAATGACTCCACAAAGTCACTGTGAGAAATTCAATTAAAGCCATATTAATTTGATAATTAACCGGAGATGTAAGCAGAGCTGGATGTAATTTAGCGGCCGAGTTAAAGTTCAATCTGGAAGCCGAAGCGTGACACCAGGACTCGCAGGTTAATGTTCTCCAGCTCCGGGATGGAAACAGTGGGGCTGGCAGAGGAGGGGGTCGCCGGTCCACTTGCAGCAACATTTATCATTATCTGCCTCATCGGCGTTTAAGACATTTTAATACAGTCTGAGTGGACGTTCACAAAGCCTTTCAGCCCTCAGTTGGACGAGGAGGCTGCTTTTCCTCCCAAACTTCGATTCAGTCAAAGGACTGAAAGGAGCACTCTCTAAAAATAAATAAATAAATAAATAAAATAAATACGACTACTACTACTAATAATAATAATAATAATGATGATGATGATGATGATGATAATAATAATGATAACAATGAGTAATGTAGAACATGTTTTTAATAGGCGTCTTTCTGACGTCTATTAAAAAGGCGCTGATGTTTCCTTGAAAGGCCAATTTCACAGTAAATCACTCAGGGATGAATACAGCTGCTGCCCTTCTTCTGCTCAGTTTGACCTTTCAAGCAACTTGCATTTCTGGCTGCAGCCTCGCCAGCGATATCATGGAGGTTGTTGGGGGTTGTTGTTGTTTTTCCCTTTTTTGTACGAGGTGACTTTGAAAGTTGTTGGTTTTAAGCGTACTTTTTCTTATTTTTCTCATTTTTATTGTAAAAGAAAACAATCAAACAAAGACGTTCAGTCGTGATCAAAGTGATGCCTGCCGGATGTTGGCAATCGTCCAATGGGAACCCAATTCTTTATCAGCCCGGTTCTTCTTGGCTCCTGCTGTATCATCACCCTGTGAAACAGATGCAGGGAGTGAAAATCAGAAACTGCTGCTGATATTGATTTCAGTCCCCTAAAGCTCTAAACGCTGCCGCTTATCGATTCCTGTAGCGCTTGTTACACCGACTCTGCCTCCCCAAATTTCAATTTGTGCATATAGCGCGACGCATCTTTAGGCCTTTATCCACACACACACACACACGTCTCTCCTTCTCCCTCCCACTCGATGCCCTCTCCTCTGCCTCGCACTGTTTGTGTTATTCCTCCTGCACAAACTTGAGCAGGCAGATCTGACGGGGCCGGACGGGGCCTGGCAGCCAGCCCGTGTCTCTTAGTTAAAGGGCAGCGTGTGCATAATGCTGGCGCGGTGGAGTATCAGGGTCTATAATCTCTTCTGGAGCCGTGTCATCATGGCCGGGGTTGCGCTCGCCCTTTTCTCCCCCACCCCCGTCGGCAGAGGGAGAAGAAAAGGAGAGCGGGGGTGGGGGTGGGGGGGATGGAGCTGACAGTCTGGGCACCATGGGCCGTGCCCGCCGGAGCTGCAGGCCAGCCGCGGCGCAAGGACGAATGACATATTGCCTCGCGCATTTGCATCTGCGTTCTGGCGTAGCATTTCGCGTCTCGGAAGTCAAGAGGCGATGCAAATGTGCCATGTGCGCGCGTGCGATTGGCGCGGCGGATTATATTAGCATATTAGCATTTCCGAGTATCCTCATCCTGGTGCCTGCGATCTGTTCAGTCACCCCGAATGAAATGTTGTTGATCTCCAGGAAGCAGCGTATTTGGACCTCCTGCAAAAGAATAGCTGCCAAAAGCGACTGCTGCATGTCCGCGTTGCGTGCGAGCCACGTGGAAACCGCTCCGTCGGCGGCGGCGTCCGGCGCGGCGGGGTCAGTCGGTTCACGCGAGGATTGCAAGATGCTGCGACAACCCAGGTAATTTCACGTGCAATGAAGGAAAACAACAGTGAAACAAAACAGAACTCTTTTGTGTGATATCCACCTCATTGTTTGACAGCCAAACTGAACGGTATTACAATACGTCACGTTCACATTTCACAGTAAAATACAACACATATTAAACTAAATCCATATTGTATATTGTGATGAAAATCAACAGGATCCACCGTCTTCCTGCCTGCTGCGATTGACGCGGTCGTGACGTGTGCAGCCTGAAAAATAGAATGGCTGCATATTTTACCAGAGCGACACGCTGTTGGAATGCTATTGGGACGCTTGTGGAATGCGCCCGCGCTGCGCCCGGTGCGAACTTGCACACTGACTTCAATGATCGCAGTCTGCTGCGGAGCCGCGATCACACCGCAGACGCTTTTTGCTGCAAACTGAGGGTGAAAGTGACGCTTTGTTTGTTTGTTTGGAGGTCGTTCCAGGCGTTTGTTTTGCCGGGAGGCTCACTGACGGACCACAGACACAGATTATGGACGGGAACGACAGGCGTTTTCAGCACGACGCGGCCGAAACCTCTGTGCATCGCAGCACTTTCCCGAGCATTAGCCCGGCACCGCTGGCCTGCCCTCTCGTGAATGCTAAACGTCGCCCTGCTTAGGTTCGCATCCGCTAATGCAGCTCACTCCGCAGCAGCTTACTGCAGCACTTAGCTCAGCGCAAACAAGAAAGACTTCTGGAAATAGAACTGCAACAACTGCAAGTTGTTCTAACAATCTTGACAAAACCGGCCCCAGGTTGCCATATTTGTGTGTCAGTGCGTTCGTGCATGTGTTTGTGTGTGTTTGTGTGTGTTTTCTCCACTTCAAATGATTGCCCTCAATAAGCTGATGGTGCACTCCGCCATTCCGAGGAGGGTGGAGGGTAACACACACGCATGCAAACACGCAAGCGCGCGCATACAAACACACACACACACACACACACACACACACACACACACACACACACACACACACACACACACACAGACACACACGGTCGTAAGCTCCAGAACGGATGGCGCCTTCTCCGGAAAAACTCCCCCTTTTGCAAGTCAACAATTTAAACTGTAGCTACGAGAGCTGCTTGTTTTTTTCCATTCTCACTCTTATCCGTCTCATCTGGCTTCTTCAAATATTAATCATCCCCCGACCTCCACTCCCACTCTCACCACCACCTCTGTACTTTACTTTCCCCAACAAAACTTTTTCGTCGGGAAGAACAGTTTTTTCTTTTTTCTTTCTTCCTCCCTCCGCCTTGATGCTCACCTTGCCTCTGCTTTTCTGCGCCAGTCGATGTGTGTTCGCCAACGCCACACTTTGCTTCGCCGCCGTTTTCTTATCTGGGTCAGTTTACAAATGTAGGCCCCCCCCCACCAAAAAAAAAAAAAAGAAAGAAACTGGGTGCGCTGGCTCCGTCTATTCTTAGTGCCGCACACCGGTAACACGACTTGTTCTCCTTTCATTGTGCCAGGTGACATGAATATTGCAAACAAGAGGACTTACTGTGCGGGAAATGAATTAGTGCTATTTTTCCACATGAGAAGCGCCTGTCACTCTCCGTTACACACGTGCTCCTGAATTGTCGCTCGCTCTCCCCGCTCCCTCCCGCTCTCCTGGTACTTGTCTCCCCCCCCGCCTCCCCTCCGCACAACCTCAGCATTACAAAATGAATGATGAATGATTTAATACATTATTTCCCGCCCGCTCGCCGCCGCTCTTGCCGGGAGGTCTGTGCGGGAGGCGTTGCCGACGCTGCCTTTGTGACATTCCCCCGGGGTTCCGCAGAGGATTGAAGCGCAGCGGAGGGAGATTAGCGCTCGCATGTTCCGTATTATTCCTTTAAAGCCTGGAAGGTGAATGTGGAAGGTCACCATTGTATACTGTATTATATGACAGCGTGCCTGCCATTGTCGAGGATTAGGTCGCTGCAGTCATAATGGCTGCCACGGCGGCGTGTACAATGAAGGGCGTCTGCGAACCCGCGAGTCGGCCTTTGCATTCGTGCCACTGTTGTATTTGAAATGGGATTTGTTCTGTGAAGTTTTGGGACGATTACCTCCGGGATTTCACTTGTTCATCGGAAGAATCCGACGTGCCTCAGTCACGTTTCGCGACGTTAGTGCGGCAAGGTGGACGAGTTAGCTTTTGAAAGCTTGGTTATTTAGTCCCGGCATCTGATTTTGGATAACTGTTTCATCATTAATGCCTTCTAATAGCTTCGTTTTTTCCCCCAGATTTCTGATATTACCTTAATTAAAGGCCATCTATGAAGGTCACGCCGCTTTAGATTAATTCCACTCAAGTGTTTCCCCCTGCGATGCAGCTGAACGAATCCATCCATGCACCGAGGGCGCCGCCGTCCAATTGATTGCGCTTATCTCTCTATTATTATTTTTTTTAATGCTCTCACACCTACGCCATATTGCCTGATTGCGTCGGCTGGGCTTGATGGGCGGCGTGCGCGTCAATATTTTAGTCAGAGATTAATTTCACCGCTGGATCTGGCCAGTGCAAAGCTCTCTGCAATCAGATAACATTTATAAAGCCACGCTTGACCCTGAACGTGGAGGATGAAGCGGGGGGGGAGGGGGGGGGGGGGGGAGGTTATTCACATCGCACTTTTTCAAGCTTATGGGATCCTCATCTGCGTTTTTGACCGAATGACCCCCCCCCACCCCACCCCCACCATCCACGTTAACTCATTACGGCCACATCCTGCCGATCAAATCCCCCGGGCCCCCCCTCCTCAACCTCCAGCTTCCGGCATTTCCTATTTCACCTCCTGTTCCGTACCTATAAGCGGGAACTTTCTCTCATTTTCCGCGAGCAGACGGACAACATTGTGTTAATCCTTCGCTAAGACTGCACGGTCAATCATATTAAATCCTAATTCTTTCAAGGTGACTCTGGCCGTGGATTCGCTGGGCATATGGTCCCGTTTTTAAGCCTTGAAACAGTGATGTGCTTTCCGAAGAGAAGTCGGGGTGGGGTGGGGGGTGCTTTTTATTTCCCCAAGATCATTTATGGACTAAATTCTGAAGATCATCATGTTGGAATGAGGAAATAAGCCAATTTCTTTTGCAGAATAATTGTGAAAAGTCATGTTTCATGTCTTTTTTTTCTTTTAGTTCACGTTTAACCAGCAGGCCCGTAGTTTATGTTTGTGTCAACACGGAAGACCAGATGGAGCGCTTCCTAAATCCTTTGGATTAATCCAATGTTTCCGTCGAATATAGAGCCCATAGAAAGCGCTTGGATTCATCCAATCAACTACGATTGGATGGGCCTCACATTCAAAGAGAACAATCAGATCTTTTGGCTAGCTAGCTAAGTCGGTGTGATGTCGTCCGCCAAGAATAGCCTTCGGTGGCCTTTTCTGCTATTCTTAATATGTAGCTGTGGTAAAACTGCAGCTGTTGTTCACTGGTAGTTGTTTCTTCTTTCTTTGGACTTTGGATCAGTCGCTTCTTGCCCTCGTGCTGCTTGCCTCCATGTCTGCAAAGCAAGCCCACTGGCTTTGCAATCCAATTAAATTTGAAGACAAATGGCAAACACCATCTATTGGAGGATGGCAGGATGGATGAGCTAAACTTCAGAGTTGAAATGTGAGCGATCCAGCTGCCGCCGAGAACCACGCACGCGATAACATGAAACGGTTTGGTGAGTTGATGGAAGAGAGTCCGTCATTCTCCTCCATTACAGGCCTTGTTTGTCAATAGATTGGAATAAGTGGAATTTCAAAGACGAGCCGTTATCGCAAAGTGGTATTATTTATAGAGAAGAACTTACAGGCCCCCCGGCGTTATTACCCTCATTCATTATAGGCAGCCAAACGTTCGAGTGCATTGGCTGGGAATACACCAGCGAGAGGCATTGATTGCGTGGCCAACTATACATCATCTACTTTCACCGCGGACAATTTTGTTCAAGGACAACGGCATAATCTGAGCCACAGCGTGAGGTCTTTATCCCGTCGCACTGCTGGTGATTAAAGGTGTTGTTCCGAACCTTCTGCGGCTTGCGCCCGGGGCGCTTCCGCTACCTACGGCTGAGACGCCGCAGTGTGCTGCAGAGCGCGCTGTGCCTTTGCCGTGTCTATTGATTTTTTTTCAACATGATTTGTGCTCATTTACCCAAAGACAATTGTTAAGAGACACTTTGCGCAGCAGTTTGAGCCACTAAATTAGATCTCTTGGCCCCAGAGAGGCCGAGCTGCAGCCCCAACAGCTCGCTGTTGTTTTCTGCTTGCCGCGGATCAGCGGCAGCCGGGTTGTGCTCCGGAAAAAATGGGGAACACGGAGATAAAAACTCGTTCTTTTGCTCTGGGCTACCAGACGCTCTTTGTCTCGTGTAGTGGAAAAAATGCTTAAACAAACAATCAAGGCGAGTCTGATTTTAAATGCATAAGTATCGTTAGTTTGCAGATGCCGTCGCCATTCGCAGTCGCGCAGCGACGCCCACAGCAACGCCACGACAGACGGGCGGTAGATCAATAGTCGGCCGAGGCCATCAGCTTGCTGTCCTACTTACGAATCAATCAATACCCTACAAAAGGCCATCGCAGGGAGCTTTTACTGCCTAACCGTCGCCCGTCAACTTTCAGTGCGCCTGCCGATCAATCAGCTTCCAAAGAATTGACCGGTGGGAAGAAGACGTGTTGTCCAAAGCAATCCAGATCAGGGGATTGCTGTTGTCCTGACGACTCGGCGAAACCGTCGATGCAACACGTGGCAACAAAGAAAAAAAGGTTTTTGTTATTTTGCGACATCCTTCACAGCTTTCGTTCGTGCATCGATCCGTTGTGTCACCGTCAATATGCCGCTTATTTGCAGCCCACTTTGTATAATTTAATGCAATTTCCATCATGAGAACTGTTCACTATGCCGATAACTGAGCAGATCAGACTCATGTCTGGAAACCTAATGAAGAAACACTCCACTACCACTTTCATGTTCTTGTGGTTTTTACTCAGAAGGATGATGGAATCTATCTGATGGTCCCAACCTTTCTTTTTAAATTCTGAATGTCAGACAAACTTCGCCCAACTTATTTACCTGAGGTGACATTTTATTTCTTCCAAATCAATGACGACTCGGGCGGCAGAGATAAGGAAATATCCCACAGTTTGACTACAGTACAGCAACTAGTGGCATTTGGACGGCAACACACTTGATTGTCACAAACTTCTACTAACTTTTATTCAAACTTTTGCCGTCGCTGCCGGATTTGTTCTTTCTTGTCCTTGAATAAACTTTCTCGAGAAGTTACAATAATTTTTTTTTTGTAGATCTACCAGAGCCACTTGTGGCAGCCTGAATTTAAAAGCATTGGTTTTAGCCGTGACCTCCTTCCAGCTGTCTGCAGGACCAATGGCAGAGCCTCGACGCTCTCGATAGGCGGGAAAATCACATCAGTAATTCTGGGAGAGTGGACGGGGAATGATTGCAGCCGGGGCCGCGGCAGAGTTCATTCGGAGAGGGATTGTAAGGAGACCTTTTCATCATGTGCCAACACACAGAAGGAGCGTAATGTAGTAATCCACACCGTCAAGTGGATGACTGATTGGCCTTCCCGTTTCCCCCATCGGGGCCTTTAACAACGCCACATCACTCAGCGAAGGGCCGCGCACGTCGCCTAAATTAGCCGATAGCCGCAGCGGCGACAGCGACCGACCCGAGATGATTTAGATCGGTGGATAGCGACGAGTCATTACGCCGCGACCTGAGTGATTGACTGCTTCGCCTTTGGATTAGTCCACTGTTTGGCACTCAGCTCCTTGTTCTGTTGTGTTTGAAGTCCCTGTAATCTGATTTCGCATCCCTGTATTTCAGACGGATGCTGAATCACAAGCGTCAGTTGGGCCTGTCAAAAACAGAAGTTACATCAGTGCAGAAACGAAACATAGCATCCGGTTTGAAAAAGCTTGGTTAGCAGTTTTAGTGGTTTCAGTTCACTGCTACACCAACAACAGCAGACTATATATAAATATATGCATGTATGTATATATATATATATATACATATATATATATATATATATATATACATATATATATATATATATATATACATATATACATATATATATATATATATATATATATATACATATATATATATATATATATATATATATATATATATATATATATATATATATACATATATATATACATATATATATATATATATATATATATATATATATATATATACATATGTATATATATATATATATATATATATATATACATGTATATGTATATACATATATATATATATATGTATATATATATATGTATATATATATATATATATATATATATACATATATATGTATATATATGTATATGTATATATATATATATATATATGTATATATATATATATATATATATATATATATATATATATATATACATATATATATATATATATATATACATATATATATATATATATACACACACTGTGTTATTTCTTTATTTACTGTGGGACCTGGTTGCTCTGGCACCTCCAGTGGTCTGGCTCTGTTCTGACACGCCTGTTTGAACCCAGGGTTTTAGAAGTGAGGGTTCACGAGAGTTCCCAGCGGCAAGAGCTTGTGACAATCCTCTCCTCCATGAGACGGTTGGTCAAGATTGGCCTGAATGAATCCCACCACGATGCCAGTAATGCCCTGTGGTTGCAGCAAACCCAAGCGATACAAGAAGGAGAAAGAGAAGAAGTGGCTTTTGGAACGGTGCAGTGTTGGCAGGGAGCCGGCAGCCGTTGTGACTGGGCCGCCGCCGCCACCACCGCCGCTCCCGTCTCGCGGTGAAACGGCCGAGATTGATGTGTTCATTTAACATTAGCCTCCAGCGGCACAAAGAGGATAAGCACCTGGGCTCTAAAAATACCTCCTTTTCAGACGAGGCGGCGGGGAGGGAAAATCAGATGAGTTGAAATTACGCTCCAAAATGGAGCCCCATTCATATTTCACCGCTGCCTGCCAGCCATCCGGCGTGTTCACGGGGACGCCGCGCTCGCTCCTTCGCCGCTGAAATATTGATATTCATATGGAAATGCTACCCTTTATTAACATAATGGCAAAAACAAATTGGGGGGATTTGATTCGGGTCCAGGGAAAAGAGGCGGCGGGGCACTTTTGGCAAGCGAGGCAATCAGCAGCTGTGTGCCTCAGCGTGATGTCTTCTCACTTCGCCCGCAAAGGGTCTCAAAGTCTGTTTTATAGATAGAACGGCAAATAACCAGAAGATGCACACATAAGTGTTTTTGTCGGCGGCGGCAACGGCGGCGGCTTCTTATGAGAGTCTGGTTATGTATCTATAGGCTTGTCGTCATGGCGACGGCGGCAAGCTGCACTTTCTGGGGGAAATTAAAGCTCAGAGGATCCAAAAGCGACAATTAGCTCTGCTATGTCAGCCACTGAACTTTACGCTTATTACTTCAGGCCTTCAAAGTGAAGGTTGGTACACATCAGGGGAGAGCGCTGTTCTCGTGTCCGAACCACAGAATTCACATTACTATCGATGATCATTACGACAGTTGTGTAATTTTCTTTAAAAAATACATGTACGAATGGGTGTTTTTTTGTTTGTTTGTTTGTTTGTTTGTTTTACTAGCACCCATCGCCGCTGCTCGTGCACCCGCGTGCACGTGCGGGAGTGGCTCCTCTTTTTTCTCAATAACCCTCCACGGCAGCCACTCACTCACTCCAGGAGAGAGGAGCTGGATGGTGAAGGTCACCCACTTAAAAATAGATTCGGCCATGTTTGGGCAAATTGCAGCTCGGGGAGGAGGAAACAGGGCTGGCGTCCCGGGTCTAGTGTCACTCCTTCAAACAGCGCGCTTTTATCTTTTTATGGAGATGCTGCTCGTCGCCGAGTGGGACGGAAAGAGCGGGGATGTGGTCAGTCAGTCATGTCTAAGAAGGCCTTGGAGGACCGGAGAGCTCCGCCGTCCAGGGCTTGACAAGCGCGGCGCTGATAGATTGCTTCGCCCCCCGACAGACAAGCACACGCCTCCTTGCCCTGGGTTGAAAAAAAAAAAAAAAAATAGAGTGAAACAGCACGACGGCACCTGGGATGTCAAATCGCTGTGGAATATCATTAGGCTGATTCCTCTTGGGCATCAGCGCTATTAGGTCCATTTCACACAGAAACACCTTGGGGGGGGTGAATCACACGCAAGTAAAAATCAGTGGGAGTCTGAACCAGCAGGCCAGGCCATCCTTGGGGGGGGGGGGGGGGGGGGGGGTAATCACACTGAAGATGTGCTCTGGGAAGATTTAAGGAGAAAAAAATGTGAAGCGCATGTCCACGCATGCTAATGGCAGGATAGGAGGCGCTGTCCGGGCTGAAGCGGCTCATGAAATGACTTTGATTCAGTAGACAGCGAGTCTCTGTGTTCATCAGTTCAAATAATCATCTTTAATGGTCCCGCATTATAGGCCGAACTGTCTTTACCCGTGCACGGTAATGCACTGTACGGCTCTATAAGACGAGGAGATAAAAGTCCGTCCCGCTTGCGCTGAAGCTCACAGTTCTGGAAATCAGCCCTCTGGGATGTCCAAAAGATTGCCGCCAACATGGTTTTGCCAGTGGACACACCAAAGTGCTGGTTTCAGCCAAAGGGCAAACAGCATGTGATCAGGCAGCTCTGCTCCACTGAGCTCTGCTGATGAAGATTAAAGATCTAAAAAAAAAAAAAAAATCAGGAACTGTGATAAATTACCTCAAACTTTGTCAAACAGTATCAGAATCTTTCACGAGGGGATAGTGGCTTGCTCACAGTATGGGTTTTGTTAAAAAAAATAATAATAATAATAAAAAATCAAACCAAATCCAAAGCTCTAATAATGTATTTGTCGTTTAAAAGAAGCAAAACTGCCACAAAATGTTTAATATCATGTCCGAGCCAGAAAACATACAAAGCTATTACTTTTACGACTGCGTTATCTATCCTTTCGCCTTATACCCTAGAGCCAATTATTCATATTTCATTCCATAACATCATAAGATTTTATTCACCATTCTGAAAAAAAAAAAAATGAAATAAAAAGAAACCCGGCAGCGGCTTTGGATTTTCAAAGGCGACTTTTTTTTTTATGTTTTACAAACGGAAGCGGCGACTTTGTAGCAGCGCCTCCCTGCAGCTCGGCCCGTATTTCCCCGTCACCCTGGCACGCCGCCGCCGCCGTTTGTTGGCCAGCAAACAGGGCGGCAGCAGACACCGCTCCAGCCGCCTGGCTCCAGCCGCCCTTTTTGCTCGGCGAAAGGTCGGTGTTTTATTTTTTCGAAGATCTCCACTGCCGATTCTAATCGGTCCGCTCCTTGTTAGTGTCTGTAGCAATTCATCAATAAACGACAATAACAAAGATGACAAAAGAAAACAGGGATCCGATTTTGCCAATTAGCTTGTTTTTCGGAAACTTATTCCCAATTTGCATTCGCAGAGAACCGGCCGCCCAGGCTCAACGACCGGAGTGGAGGTATTAATTGCAATCTCTCCATTGTACATCTTAATTAACCCCTCCACCCCCCCCCCCCCTCCTCCTTACCTCCCACCGCCCACTCCTCGCTAAAACAAACCTCTTTCCTTTCTTGATAAGGTTGAATTAATAGCTGAAAGTGCCTCTGTTGGCCGGCACGCACCAGTGTTGTGCAGTTAACTGGGGGAATGAGAGATGATGACGGAGGCGCAACAAATATATCAGCAGAGAGCCGTTTACTCAATCCTGGGGGATTAGCAAGGGGAAGAAAAAAAAATGTAATTTAGCTTATGTAGTTGATTATGCTCCTTATCGCCGCTGTTATTTTCTAATGACGCATAACACGAGTACGTACTTGCAATATTTAAATTGGGTGTAATTTCATATTTACACGTAAAAAAAAGAAACGTGGTGATGAACGCTGAGGCTCTTCAGCAGTAAAAATTGCTCGATATCGCGCTGCTGCAGCTGATGATGATGGCGATACCTCGTCAGCCCCCTGAAGGAGACGTTCTGGCGCTAGGACAGCTTCCAGTTCCTCCCACGCAGTTGGTCAGAGATTTTTGGGGATAATCATAAAGGTCGGAGGGATTACGGGCGAAGCCTAATCGTCCCCGGCACAAGGCGGCAACGAGCAGATCTCGAGATCTCGCAGTCGCATAAAAGGCGGTAGCTTTGTAATTGCAAAGGCAGTGTGTCCTGTTGCGGCATTGTCAAAAGGTCACGACCCTTTGTCGGGTACTTTGCCTGCGTTCCCCCTCACAATATTTAATCCCTCGCCCTCCTGCAGCTGTGCGACGAAGAACAGCCCTGCGCCGGGTCAGATCTGCCGCCGTTGAATTTCAAAAGATCAATTCTCGTGTTCCCAGCTCAAATAAGAAGTGAAGTTGGAAAACGCACGCAGCGGGCGGCTCGTGAGTTTTTCCCTTCCGCTCGACAATTAAAGCGAAGGCTCTCGTCCTTGCTCAGTGCAGTTCGAGACACTGAAGGACGTCGCGCAAAAATGTGGAAAAGTTTCATGATGATACAATGAAGTGAATGTGGAGATGTGGAGGACGTGGACATGGAAAGGCAGATTAGGGAGGTAGAGGGGAATGCAGCTGAGGAGACCACGAGTCACATTTTCAACACAGTAAACACAAACAATATCAACAACAACAAAAAATGTTGCTCAAGGCGACATTCAGATGCACTTTGCCTCTTTGCCTCTTGCAACTTTCATAGAAATGAAGCGTTAGGCTGCGCGGCCTTGATAATATTAGTAAAGATGATTAAGTGTGCGATGATCTCCAGTCCTGCCATGATGGTCCTCTATTGGATTGGATGTTTTTCTGTCCTGGAAATCAGGCATTTATGATGTCATATGGTTAGTTGGTTCTGCACTCTCTCTCCTCTGGTTTTGTGCCTCATCCTGTAAACATCAATTTTTCATCAACAGTTCGCTAAAAGACTTATCCTGGAAATCTGTAAGCAAAGGGCTAAACATACATATATATATATTAAAGGGAAAAAAAATCTTTTAAGTGGGTACAGCCTGGGCGCTTTACTGTCAGAAAGCAGCAGGCTGATTTGTTGCTGTCAAACGCCAGCAAAAAACAAGTTGGGGGGGGGGGGGGGGGGGGTAGAGCTGTTCCCCTCTCCGAGGCCGTGTCGGTCGGCCAGAACAACGAGTAAAACATATTTCATGACTTGAGGGAGATTTCTGGCCTTTTGCGGGACACGGAAAACAGAGACGGAGGCCCGAGAGCACGGCGACGGAGTCGATCAGTTTACCCGCAAGAACCCGAACAACACCCGGAATTGTTCAAATGTCAACCTCCGGCGATGCAGAGCGTCCACGTTAGTTTGCACCGCCTCCTCCAGCGAGACGCCGGGACTTTCCTGCGGCGACAGAGAGGAAACAGAGCGGCGGGAGAGACGTCCGCTGGGGGGGATCGATAAATATATTGCTTTATTTTTATGGAAGTTGGCCCCGGGGCTTCCACTCTGCCGGCAACTTGTTTTTCAGCCTCGCTAGTAACGGAACGTGTTGCCTTCCCGCTGAATAATAGAAGAAAGAAAATCTTCCTGACGTGAAGGCTTCTTTTTTTTTTTCATCAATTACTTCCCCTTTTTTTTTTGTTTTGCATAAAGAAAGCGTAACAAATACACTTTTGTTGTCAGGCGGCGCTCAGCGATAATTATGACGGATGTGGAGTAATGGAGGAGCTCATCCAGCTTTAAGTGGAAAAGCAGATCAGTATATTTAAAAAAAAAAAACAGGTCTGCTTTATATTTCCTCAAACTAGCGTTTGGTTTTCCGCTAAATAGCGGCCGACTGTATTTATCCGTGGCTAAATATGGTCAGTCCATTTGGACATCCGCTGCTGTTGTTGCCGTTTGCCGCCCTCAGAAAAAGTCGGCGTGGGGAGGAAATAAATTGTTTGAGACGCTTCCAACTCACCAAAAAAAGAAACTTTTCCTCGGAGTCAATCTCGCTCATCTCGCCGCATTCAGCCTCTCTGGGAGAATAAATTCCGTTTCTTCCGCCGTAACAAACACACGGCGTCGTCATGGCGACCGGTGACAAGGGCGAGAGAAAGAAAAATTATTTTCTTTTTTCTTTTTCGCAAAAAGAAGCTCCAACAGGAAACCAGAAGCGAGCCAAGTCTTCGCCGTTAGAAACGAGAGGATGTTGTGCAGTCATTATTGTTGTTATTTCAGTTTGGTTTTTTTTTGTTGCATCGTTTCAATGAACCAATCGAAACCTCAATGAATAATAATCACAATTGACTTAACCTAATCAGAAGTGTATTTCCGGCATGATCACAGCAGCGTGCTCCCTCTGACCCACTTCATTGCAACCCCGCCTCACTGAAAAAAAAACTCCAGTGTTTTTGTTTTTTTCTTTTTGTCGGGGGAGGGGCAAATTCGCTCCAATCCTTCTCAATGACACCTGAGTGTGCGGTAGAAATGGAGTCGTGACTGCTGCTGTTTGACGTTGAGGGTGTGATTATATTTTCTGAATATGACAACAGGACCCGAGGAGTTCGAACAACTATTATTGCTGTCAAAGCCACTTTTTGAAGCGTCGGAGCACAAACACAGTGGGCGTTTGTGTGATTTTGTGCGTCCTTGGCTGCTTTGCGGGCATCTCACTCATTTATTCTTTTTTGCTTCGGCTAAACTGACATTCCAGCTTTTTTTTCTTTCGTTTTTCTTCAGTATACATTTGCACGCAGCCAGGTGTGTTTATACCGCTACCCTTCCTCCCTAATCCCCCCCGGCCGCATGTCGCCCTGGCTCAGACCTCCTTTCAGCTCCATCCAGGCCGAGCGCCGCTGGCTGACCCGCCCCGCGGCCTCGGTTCCTCCCGTAAATGGCTGACTGAGTGCCTGTAATTGCCTCCCGCCGCCCTGCACTTCACACTTTGAGTGGCGGCGGCAGCAGAATGTGGTGCTGAGTTGGGAACCATAGCCACTACTGGTTAATACTGACAGAGTGCCTGCCCCCCCCACCCCCCATAACCCAAGCCAACCCAATACCTCCCCCCCCCCCCCCCGCCCCCTCCCGGTAGAGAAGGAATTGAGAGAAATATGGCTAAGACACGGAGCACAGGGCTATGATAGATAGATAGATAGATAGATAGATAGATAGATAGATAGATAGATAATCAGGTCAGTTCAATCTGAATTTTTACTTATTTAAAGTGAAAGGTCATTAGGAAACCAGGAGGAAATTGGCCCACGTGCACATGTGATTGAAGCTCCTGAACTGGAACAAACATTTAAAGGAGGTGATACTCTATTAGACCTCAGGGGGGGAAAAAAATGAACTACTATCTGCCAGGGGCAAACACCAGCAGCGTTATGACATAGAGAGTATACGAGTGACATCATCACTGGGCTGCCCCAACATCAACAACGCATGCTTCCCACTAACAGAGCCAGGTGAAATTGTAGTATACAGGCTGCTGACGGCCTGCAGGTAGACTGTTCGTTTTGATGCACACGCGGCGCCAAAAACTGTGCCATCTAGTGGTGAAATGATACTGAGAACAGAATATACCGAAGGGCTGCTGCCCCCCCGCAGCATTTTTCTTGTACGCCTCTCCAACTGCCGGCGTGTCCCGAACAGCCCTCAGGCGCCGGCCGTTTGATTCCTGACCAGTATTGTGTTGTGTTCTGTGTGTGTGTGTGTGTGTGTGTGTGTGTGAGACGGCATAGTGCATCTTCCCGGCCCAGACATCTGTTTGCGAGGATGAACAGATGGGAGCGGAGAGGACTCGGGAGGGCCGGCCGCGGCTATCGAGAAAACGAGCTTGCGTGACTTCCTACCCGCCTCCCCCTCCCCTCCCCTCCCCCCTCATCCCCCACCCGCCCTCCCCTCCCCACCCCCCTCACCCCCCCCCCCCTCACCCTTTTTTCTCCGCGCAACTCGCCCTGGAGGACACGAGCGGCGTAAACTGCCACATGCAACCGTCCCACCTACAGTGTTAGTCTAGCCGCACACATGCTCACACACACACACACACACACACACACACTAGTGCTTGTGTACATACATACGTGGCTGCACGCATGGGCAGCCATACACAGGCTGCCGGGTCAAACTGGCACGGTAGCCGGTGGCACGCGGTCACATGTCCGGGTTTGAGCGCTTGTGACGGCGCACGTGTCATTGTGATCGCCCTGCTTGCGTGCGTGTGTGTGTGCACGCCCGATTGAAGGGGGGGGGGTAGATGTTGGCACGTTGCGCGGGAGGGGGCGGGGTCACCCCGGCGCTGCGCCTGTGCGTGATCTCGTTAACGTGCAGATCTGCAGTATAGAAAACGCTGCTAACCACATGTCATAGCGCATAAGGGAGACGTGCCGAGACGGATCCCGTGCACGGGCGTGCGTGTGTGTGTGTGTGTGCGTGCGTGCGTGCGGTTGTTGTCCCCCCCTCCCTTTCCTCCTCCTCCCCCTCCCCTACCAGCACCACCACCACCAGCAGCTCATCAGAGCAGCATATTAAAACGCGATGACTCAGACTGACGGTGACGCTGCGCCAGCAGGACGAGATGTAGTTCGGCTCCTCCTCGCCTCTCGCACCCTCCGTCTCGGGGAGGCGGAGACGACGTTCCGAGCTCAAATTGGACGCTAACGTGCTGCAATGACGGGGTGGGAGGGCGGCCTTTTTGCACCGCTCCAAGTGGGAGAAATCAGCGGTTTGCGTGGACGGACGGCAGCCGGTCCGCTGAGAGAGTTTGACGTGGTGATTCGCCGCAGCTGGCGCAAGGACGAGCCGAAGACTGACCCACATTCATGGCGGTAATAGGTTGCAGCCGCTCCGTTAAAAAGCCTGCGCGTTTGTTTTCTCAGCCGAGGGTTTAGATAAGGAGATTTTCCGATGTAAGGAGATCAGTTTCATCTTTGGGATTTCCCAAGAGCCACCGGAGGCCAAAAACGTTTAGCCCCGCTTAGCACAGTGACTAGAATAAGGGGGGGGGGAGCTGCTATCAGATATCATCGACTGAAGATAAACTGTCTTATTTAGCGTGCGCGGCGGGCGGCAGCGCATCACAGAGTTGAAACAGAGTTTGAAAGGTGTGAATGGAAGAGGAGCGGGAAGCTGATGGTGAGAGTTAGCCTTCAGGATGGTGGGCAAGAGTCCAATATGCCAAATTTGATCTCTGAATGATCTTTAATTATGTGCTCTTTGTTTTTTTTTCCCTCTCACAAAATCAGCCGCTGTCCCAAAACACAGACAGTAATCCAGGATTACATAACAGCAGCTGCCTCGTGCCAGATGCCGCGATCCACTTTTCCCGCAATTCGGCTCGAGCGTCGCGGCTGTGATTGGTTCGGATTTAGAGCGATTATTCAATATTTAATCAGGTTTGCATACAGCATCGCAGGCAGGTGTGAAAGACGGATGGTCTGCCAGCTCCGGCCCCGGAGGTGGCGGATGGCGTGCTTGACGACTCACACATGTGTCTGCCAGCTCCGCCCACTCCTAGATTGCTTGGTATTGTCTCCCACATCTTATCAGGTAAAAAAGCCCATAGAAGGAGTTCTTGCAAGAAACTTGGAGAACAATCGGATTTGTCACTTACACTTACTGTTATTTTATAGTTTACCAGCGAGAGCCATAGTTTACAGTTCATATTAGCTTCTTCTTCTTCTTCTTCTTCTTCTTCTTCTTCTTCTTCTTCTTCCACTTTTTAAAAACAGTTCTAAGATTGAGCATAAGGTTTCACTTTATGCAGACGACCTTGTTTAATTTATTCCCAAACCAACTACATCATTTACCTCACCAAATTCCTATTCTATTTCCTATTAATCAGAAGGATTTTGCCCTCTGATTAACAGCCATTTAAAATAGAGACTAACAAGTTCTCTTATATGGGTATCTCAGTTCCTAAAACGCTTTTTCTTGTGGTGGATCTTAACTTCTGAAGGGAAAAGGGCGCAAAACAACTTCTTCTCCTTTACGACCGATGACATTTCCCAAGGTTGGCCGCCACTCAAGTGAAGTGATCACTGACCTTTGGTGCCCGAGAGGGTTCAACCGACCACAACCGCCGCCCCCCCCAGTCGGCGAGTAGGTCTGGCACGGCTCGGCCGTACCGCACCGAGTGTGTATACGTATATACGTATGTGCATATATGTATACATACATATATGTATATATATATATACATACATATATATATATATATATATATATATATATATATATATATATATATATATATATATATATACATATATATATGTATGTATGTATACATATATACATATATGCACATACGTATATACGTATACACACTCGGTGTGTATACGTGTGTATATGTGTGTATATGTGTGTATATACACATACATATGTATGTGTATATATGTATATATATATATATATATATATACATATATATATATGTATGTATATATGTATACATACATATATATATATACATATATACATAAATATATACATATATATACATATATATATATATATGTATATATGTATATATATATATATATATATATATATATATATATATATACATATATATATATATACATATATATATATATATACATATATACACATACATATGTGCCCTTGACAGGACGGAGGGAGGTGGAGGGGGGCTGAAAGTGGTCACATTGCATTTCCACTGAGTCGCTGTGATTGGCTGACAGAGCGCCCGGGGGCGGTGAAGGCAGTGGGGCAAAGTGGGCGACGGCCATGGCGTCAGTGGCAGCGAGGGATCTGCCCTCCTTCTGGGATCGCGGGACAGTCAGACGGGGGTCAGTCAGCGAAGAGGCAAGCGGCCATCAATAATCGAATCAGCCACAGTCGATATCGTTTCGGCGACGGAGGGTGGGGGGGTGGCGGTAGCTGGCGGTACTTTGCAGCAACACACACACACACACACACATACACACTTACACATACACAGAAAACAGGACGTTTTTGGCATTTTCTAGGCTTGCAGGAGCCCCCGTTGCTCTCCAACACCGCCCCCCCCCTCCCCACCCTACTGTCAAATGAGATCAAGAGCTGCTTTCTCATTATTGATGGTAGCCATTCGCACTAATGACCCGCAACGTGAGAGTCGTTTACTTTGATGGTAAGAACAGACGGCACCGGACCCCTACCCCACCCACCCCACCCCCCACCCTGGGGGGTTTCGCCCACCCCTTTGAAGGCGAGGTGGGGAGATTTTTCGAAATTATTCCACATTTGCCCGCACCGCTCGTTCTGCGTTCTGGCTGACTTTGATCCAAAGAGGATCGGATCTGTCTTCTTTTTTTTCTTTTTTTTCAATTCATCGGCCCACCCCTGGAGTCACTGGACAGGGAGGTTGGACTTCTCAGAGGCCCCCTCGGAGCGTGCGTGCATGTGTTGAGTGTTCAGTTTGTCGGTGTCGCTACGATGACAGAAGTGAAGTTCGTGACGACGGGCAACGAAAGACAGAGGGCGCAGTTTCACCTCCTTCCAGTTTCTTTCGTTTACGATTCGTTTGACACCCAGACAAATTTCTGCGTTTGCCTGTGTGATTGTGTGCGCGAGCGTATGTTTGTGTGTGTCATTATTTGTTTTGTTTTTTATGGTGCAACATAGCAGGGCGCTCGAAACAGGGACCCTGATCTCGTGCACAGGGCTCTGTGATTAACACTAGCCAGACTTCCGAGGGAGGAAGTTGGTTTTTTTCCCCCTTCGGCCTCTGTTACGCTGTCACAGCGGACCCTTAAAGTAGAACAGCCCACTTTTGTGGCTGATAGGCTGCTTAATTTGTTTGTGCAATAAAGTAGCCTTGAAAGGCATCTGGCATTACAAAAGGAGAAAAAAAGGGCCTGCAAGATGTCACAGTGTTCTTATTCTACAAGAGAATAAGAGATGTCAGTGTTGTAGTGCTGTCCTTTTAAATTTTGATTATTGTATCAAATCTGCTTTAGTTTGTTTCAAATTCAAACCCCCACCCACCCATTTTTTAGTTTGTGTTTTGTTTGTTTTGAGATTTTGCAACATCCTGGCCAGTGGAAGTGTTTGTCCCTCCACTCCTGCAGACAAATCTTCCTCTTTAACCCCCAAAAATCCAACTTCCGGCTAAACGATGATCACTTCTGTGATTTTTCATGTTTAGCCACTGATCCCATTTTTTTCCCCATAAAAAAATGAATGTGCACGTGTCACTGGCGACCTTCACTGTGCCCGTGTGATGTCATTTCTCATGAACGACATCACACGTTCTGCAACATCTACAGCTAGCAAATGAAGTCCATCTTTTTTTCTTTTTTTTCTTATCCCAGCCAGTCCTGAATTTTTTTTTTTTAAATCTCCTCCAGGGAAGTTCTGCTGCAACGCCGAGCAAAGGAACAAATGGCAGTTAATGGACTCTTTTAGGATTACGCAATCGCCCGCTTTACTGACTGTAATTGGCACAATTATTGACCCACTTACATTTTATATCATGGCAGTTGGAAATGCAGAATGTACCCGAAAACTGTGTGTGTTCCAAATGCACCAAATGCACCTTTCTTTACAAAACGCTCATGGTGCTGAAAAAGTGCTGAACGTGAAGGCGCTGTTTTCCATCCGTACCAATATTAACGGAAGTTAAGTGAAGTTTATTGCCATTTTTATCTCTCTATTCTTTTTCGAACACGAGTGCTGTCTCATCTCCTGCAATCACCAACCGCAGCCGGAAAGAGTTTGCTTGTCTGTCGTCAGAAACACGTCAAATAAGGAATCGGGGACAGTGATGAGAAGGTGAAAAAAGAAGAAGAAGAAGAAGGTTGATTGATAGCGGCCACAGAACAAACAGCCCTGCCCTGTGTTTTGCCCCCTCAGCCTCGGCGGCGGCGGCTGCTTCCGCTCCCACCCTCCAGGTTCAAAGCAATCTGGTGGCCGTGCAGCGATAGCAGCCAGCGCAACGTTGTCAAACACAAATCAGATTTGCTCCGCTCTCCATTAGCCCTGTCGCCCCCTTCTCCCGCCGCCCCCCAACCCGCCAACCCCCTTGAGAGATCACATTAAATGACATCTGCTATCATCAGGATAACCTGTGTTGCCCCCCTCCCCCCGCCCCCGCCACCACTCCCTCCGTGACGGGACTGTAGATTGTGGGGGGGGGGGGGGGGGGTGCCAGTGGGGTTGTGGGGTAGACCAAGGTAGATGAGGCCAACTTAAGAGTCCTCACACCCACATTACAGCTTGTTAAACCCGTCCCGAGGCCTAATTAACATATTAATCAATGCGGCGGCGGCGGCAGATCCGTTGAGACGACAGACAGACAGACGGGTGGTGGCGGGGGGCTGGGGACTGTTGTAGTCAAGACCGCACCAACCGAGACCAAGACATTGTCAAGGCTAGAGAGCATCGAGATTGAGACAAGACCAAGACATTTGGGGTTTGAGACCAAGACAAGACCAAGACTTGATATATCAAAGAAAAATAACAACAAAACAGAAATAAATGAGCATTATCTTCTATTTTTTTAAAGAAACCCCTGCTTTCCTCAGCACACCTTCACCGAGTGCTGTTTGCTCGTTTGCTCGCTAGCATCGGCGGCCATTGCAGCCCAGCTACTTTTTCTGAGGTCGATATCACCGCGGCTGCTCAACTCTTCAAGCCACCCTTCTCTAATGTCTCTGGTGGCCGAGACAGCTGATGCAGCAAGGTGACAATATTAACCAGGAGTAGGTGGTGTTATTCCGAGCAGCGGTTTAGCCCCTTTACCCTGACTGCTAATAAAGCCGCTAGAGTTTCTGGAGCTTCTCGCCGGCCTTTTTAGGTTTCAGGCTTTATAACTGTTCCATTAGATTGTGCGTGTGTGTGTAGGTGTGTGTGTGTGTGTGTGTGTGTGTGTGTGTGTGTGTGTGTGTAAACACTGGAGGCATTTTCAAAAGAGCAGAAACATGGATGTATCTGCTGCATGTAAACACTTTATTTCAGCAGTTAATCCTCCTCTGAACCTTGATGTCCATTATTTCCTCCCATGTCTGAAACATATTCCTGCCGGAGATTTCACAGCTTTCGTTTCCCTTTTTATTCTCGTCTTTCTGGCTTTCGCCGCATCTGGTTTCATCTGAGAACCAACAGCTCCCCCTTTTTGTCCTCCTGCAGCGAGTGAGAAACCTTATGTGGCCTCTTTGAAACTGAAATGCCTCATTGTGAATTTTGCCGCACATGGCAACGCGGTAAACATTAATCCGTCTTAATTGTTCTTCGGGAAAGCTTGCCGGTTGTGTACTGCGTCTGTCAAGGGCTTCCGTTGATCTGCAGACGCTTCCACTCTCCTGCCAATCATCATCACTTTGGCCGAACGGGAATTTAATTTTCGCTCTTCCGGAAGGAAAATCTGCAAACAAAACGCCGGCCCAGATATTGCCGGACGGAGGCGTCTGCACAGGCGCCTGATTAAAAAGTGGAGCTGCAGACGTTAATTGGCCTGCTGATGTTAGGCTGTCAATGCCGGCTGCTATTTGGGAAGAATAGAGGCGTGCGGTGGAGGGGATTGAGAGGGTTTGGGTGGGGGGGTCCTCCGCGACCAGCCGTTCTATTTCCGCTGTCCGAATCGCCGCAAACACCCAGCAATCTTGCCGTCAACACATCGCTGAGATTCCTTTAGTTGTCGATGCTGATGGGTGGGGGTGGGGGTAAGAGGAGGGGCACCTGTCCTTCTCGGGTGTAGTTAGCTGGAGACGCCGTGGGTGTGTGTGTTTGTGAGGGGCGTATCGACGAGGGAGGGGGTGGGGGCAGTTTGGTGGGCTAATGGGGTTGGCGGGCAGCGCGGCGCTCTCTCAGCGAGCAGCTAATTAGCAGAGGCAGATGAGAGCATGCAGAGTGTGTATGTGTGTTGGTGGTGTGTGTGTGTGTGTGTCCCAGGTTTCACACACTTTGCTCTAAGAACACGCCGTCCTCAATCCCCAATCAGAGGCCGGCGAAGCCCCCGACCACCACCGGCCCCGCCCCTGCCCCTCCCCCTTCGTTGACTGGTGCCCAGCCGGCCAATGGCTGACATCTTCACCTTTAAAGGACTCTTCCGCCCTTTCTTTCTCTCCCGGCCGACGCCTTCATTTACCTCGGCGGTTGCGTGTGTCGAATAGCCGCTCAGCCCTGGGAGGGGGTGCTAAAGAGGGGGGGGGGGGGGGGGTGTCACTAAAAAACCATTGCCGCCAAGTTCAGGGTCATTCAACGTGCTTCGCCTCTCGCCATCATTCGCCGCCAATGAACAATTGGCGAGCGGCGAGGGACGTCCTTGAGATGAGATGAGATTCTGTGCAATAAGAGATCGAGGGCTCGGATTTGTGCTGCGGCGGCTCGTTGGCCGTGACGGCATCCCGTCTTTTTATGTGCGACATAAACAAAAAAAAAAAAAAGAAACAGCAGAAAGGCTTCTTCTTCTTCTTCAGAAAATATTAATAAATGCCTGCATTTTTATTATTTCCTTTTTTTTTTATCTTTTAAGAAAAGACCGGCAGAGGTTTTCCTTTTCAGGCTGTGACTCACCGAGGTGACCTGGTCTAGCATGGGCCGCAGCACTCGCAGAGACCGCCCAAGAATCTGGAGGAGGGAGTCGGGGGGGAGAAGAAAAAAAAGTCGAGCAAAGTATAGCTCATATTTCTTCGGTCACCATAGCGATGGCTGCTGCTGTTTCTATGGCGGAACAGTTTGTTCTGAAGGCAGCTGCCGCAGACACACCTCGTGTCTCAGCACCCGAGATAAACGCTGCCATTAGAAAAAGACTCGGCGGTGCCAGGATGGATTTTCTTTTTCTTTTTTTTCATCCCGCCCTCCTTCCTCTCTAATAAGCAAAAATTACAGACAATTAATCCTAACCGCCAGTCTGTTGCATTGCTGCTGTTCCTCCTGCTTTTCCCCCGGAAGTTCGGAGGGATTTCTGAGGTGGAGGGAGTCAGCGGGAGCTTCATCTCTTTTTTTTCCACCGTCATGGCTTTTACATTATCGAGCGCATTTATTGGCTCTCCCAGTTGATGGATGGCTGATGAAACTGATTTGCTTCACATTTCATTGGCTCGCCAGCGTAGGTTATCAAAGCCTGTTAAATCTCGATGGTTCCAGGGTTGGGCCGGAGGATAACATCTGAAACTGTGAGCGACTTCTTTAAATATGAGTCTGCTCATCGCTCGCCACCTCCCTCTCCCCTCTCCTCCTACTACTTGACATATGTATGGTGCTGTACGCCCTCCCTCTTCCCCCCCGCTGCCTCCCTTCCCTCCGCACAGCTGTGACAGTGGCCACGCTGACAGTTATGATATGGGTGAAGATTGCACGCGAGACCTCGACTTCCAGCAGCTCATTCATCATTCGCCGGAGGTTTGGTCCCGACCCGATGGCGGCTCGAAAATGCGACGGATGACAATGAGATTTCCCTTCGACCTCGCGGCCCTCGCCGCTTGCGCCGTCTTTATCACGCCATTCGCTCGCCGGCGGAAGCCCTCTATCACGCCGCAGCGCCGGCATCCACTAGTTTTTATTGATTTGCAGTTCTTCCTCTTTTCTCTCTTTCTTTAAGGCTCACATGTGCAGTATGACATTTCATTCCATAGGTCTATGCACATGGCAGCATGTGGATGTGTGCAAGTGCAGCCCAGCAGAGGGAGAAAGAAAAAAAAAAACGGATGGAAAAACACACATTCTTGCGAGCCTCCAGATAATTTTTCTGCAGAACATTCCTACAGTGTCACAGCGTCAGAACTCCTCGTCACCTAGCAACAGTCAATCCACAGCGCGGCGTTGCATTGCTTTGTGGAGTTTGGACCGGCGAGTTTGGTCTTGTCTCGCCCCCGGAGTGGAGCTGGACTGGTACGAAGTTCCTCTTCGGTCATTTGCAGCGTCTTGTTGGCGAAACCGAAGGAAGCTCGTGTCTCAGCGAGTGTTTTTTCTTTTTTTCTTCATATTTTTCAGAAACTTTGTTCCCAATATATAGCGAAAGGTCTTGGCTTCGTAAGACCTATTTGTATTCAAGCAGTCCTCCTTGGCTGTGCGAGGATCCGAGCACTTCCTGTCCGCTGACGCTGTGAGTCATCGCGTTACCGCCGCTCGCGCTGTTAAAAATAACTTTGACTCCTATCTTGGCTCAAATTAATGCCGGGCCCAAAAACGCCCAAAAGCACATTTAACCACACTCAACCTCTGGAACACACACCAGACTAATCTGGGATTGTAGTTGCATATTGTTGCATTCTATCCAGTGACTGGCTCTGTTCTCCTCTGGATTCCTTCTTCTTTTCCATCGTACCGCTTCGCGGTCCGACTTCTGCAGCCCTGCACTATTACCAACTCCCTCGAGTCACTCGACTCGACATTAGTCACTCGAGATGTTATGAAGACCGAAGAACCAAAGGGGGCAGAAATGTGCTCAAAGCTGCCTCATTTTCAGCCTCCTTTATTATTAAACGCCAGATGTTTTCTTGATGAAAATGTCTGTGGAGATGCAGACAAACACACTCACACACGCTCCTCCTCAGTAGGACATCCATATTTAACTGCGGCTCTGGTTCCTCTTGTATATTTCAGCTTGGCAGCCGCCTCTTGATGGCCACTTTCCGCCGCACAGCCATCAGATCGCTTCCACGCCGTCTCGCCACAGCGTGTCATCCAATCACGGCGGCCAAGATTTCCAACTCCCACGCTGCGGGGTAATAATCAGAACTGCCTCATCGACCCTCAAGACTCTGTGTGTGTGTGTGTGTGTTTGGAAGGGAAGTGTGTATCTCGTTACAGGTGGCCTATGTGGAAACGTGATGAAACGGCCAAAGCCAATCTGGCACATTTTTTGCTGGTCGAGTCTCCGAGGGGAGCCAATTACGACGTATCTCCTCCCGAGCTTGGACCAAAATGATCTAAATTCCCACGTCCAATCACCCCCCGCCACCCTGAGTGTGGACGAGGAGCGGCGAGGAAAATGACCGACAGACTCTGTGGAATCCCAGGTCCCCCCTGCATTCATTACCTGCTAATGACTCTCCGGCCCGCCGAGAGCACGTAAGGTGGGAAGTGGTTTGGGGAAGGGCGGCGGCGATGGACCAGGGGTAGGGAGGGGCGGTGTGGGGGGGGGGCAGGAAGGGGCGCTGCCCTGGCTGCCCGCCCACCTGCGGCCCACCTTCGGTGAGAAGCTGTTAGGCGACATATTTTGAGTGAAGGCAACGTTCCTGTGTCGTCCGAACTGAAGAAGACACAGCCCTGATTGCGATTGAAGCAGTTTTCAGGAAACGAGCTGCCATGGTTTTTGTTTAATCTGTTAACTATTTGCCAGGAAATTGCTCCATGTGATGGGCATATAATCTTTTCATCTTTTTTTAATCCCAGACCTAAAAAAAAAAAAAAAGATCTACCTCAAAAAAAAAACCAACACATATTTATCCTCCTGCTGAAAATGATCTGGAATGGGGAAGGGAGGCCCTCTTTTGCCCCCTTCCAATCTGGAAGGGGACAAAAGAAGGCGGGGCCAACACTTGGCTGTGGTGCTGCTGTGTTGTTAGTAAACGATGAGAGGTTTGAGTGCCCCTTGTGACATCACAGAGGGCTGGACCACAAGCAAAAAGAGGCAAGCTGATTTCATTTCTGAGCCGTTTGACGGTTGACAAACGTGTTGACAATGGCAACTTATTTATTTTCTTTTCCCACTGCACTTGCACTGCCATGCATGCAAGTTTCTCATTAGCAGGTCAGAAACCCAGAGTTCAATCAACTGCGTGTGATCACAGTTGACAATTCCAAAATTCTTTTCTTTTGTCACGCTAGTAATTATCCCTATAACACCTCCTGAATGTCATCTCTTAATGGGACACGACTCAAAGTGTGTGTGTGTGTGTGTGTGTGTGTGTGTGTGTGTGTGTGTGTGTGTGTGTGTGTGTGGGCGCGCTAAACGAGTGAGATTTATTGCGCCGCAGAATGTATCTGCAAGGACTGTGTCAGTTTCTGGGGCTCCAGATGTGGAAGTATGTTTGGCAGCATATGCAAACTTTAAGGTCCATTAAGTTTAACGGCGGTTTAACTGGAGGCCAGTTAGAGGTAAACCCGGGAGGAGGAACCCCAATAAATGAGTCATTGAGTCATTGAGTCATGGTTTTGCCCTGCAGTGCGGCAGCAGTCACGGAATTCACACTTTTTTTATTTTTTTATTTTATATATATATACTTTAAAGGCTTGTGGAGCTGAGAGCCGCCTGAGTTTGATTTAGCCGTGTAGAAAGGAAATCTCCGCTTACGGGACAGGAGTCAGTTTTTCCAGCCGTGCAGACGGACAACATCTGCCGCCCGGTCAACTGCTTGCCTCGTCCGAGGAGATGAACGGCGTGCTCCAACCCGGGCCACGCTGATTGCCCTCGTTAGTGATTAATATGCCAATTATCCCCTCCGTGAGCCTATTGAACCTCATGAAACGGTGAAAAGTGACTCGAATTATCAAATATCCTCCGAGCGTCTCTTTAATTTCCTTGTTTTGATGTCGTCGGCAGGAAATGCAGATAATTTTTTCCGCAATTAAACAAAAAACCAACTTATTACGTTTGACATTTATTGTCCCCTGTTGTGTTGTAATTAATTAACCCCAAACAGGATCTCTGTCAGCTCCTTCTGCTCCGCACTTCCTCCGTACAACCACATTTATGCGCCTCTTTGTGTTGGTGTCGGAGCATCATTGCAGCACTACACTTAGTCTATTGTTTGAGTTAATTGGCCCTGGAGCAACAATCAAGGAGACAAAGCAGGAGCCTCAGGATAAGAGTATGAGCGCAGACGTCGTCATTGTGTGTTCACTGTGATGTGGGAAATCAGAAAGTCGCGGATTCGATGGGTTCCAGGAGACGATGGCTTTTGGAAAGTTTGCAAAAATGCAGCGATTGAGAGGAAGGAACAAATCCGAGAGTTTCAGAGAGACTTGTGAGTGCCGTTGGAAACACGCTTGATCTTTTTTGTTGAGTGATTCAGTCGAACCCTGAACCTCAGATTGCGGCTCAAGAAGTCTTGCTTCCTGAGGGTCCTGCTTGTCCATGAATTACATGGCCAATCATCTTCCCTGGCTAGTAAAGAGGCGGGAGTTGAGAGAAAGGATCGGTTGGGACCAAACAGAAAAGCCACTTTGATCTGAGCCGCCTGTGAACACCACAAAAGAAGATCAGAAGGAAGAAGATGCTACTACAACAAAAGCAGGAACGCTCAGATACGCTCCAATCTTTTCTGATATAGATTTTACGCTAGACGTAGTGGTACTGAACGCAGTATGAAACCTCTGCGGCTAAACTAGCGGCTACAATCTGATTTGCTCGCTGACAAGTGACAGCCAGAAGGTTTTTGTCCAATCACCTTCACTTTGCAAACTCTTTCTCTGGGCCCCTTTTGTCCTTGTGGCTCCGTGTGACGAATCCAAGGACAGGAAAGGAAATTCATGGCAAAGTTTTTGTGTTGACTTGCTGCGTCGTGATGAAGCCATGCCGTGTGTGTCTTCCTGCCGCTGCGAGGTCTGCGGTGTGACTCAAGAGAGAGAGAGAGACAGCAGCGCTCGCCCTCTCCGAGATCCGGCTGCTTTTCTTCTTTTCCTTCCTTTTGTGTTCAGCGCACAGACCGAGAAAAGTGTGTGATGATTCGAACACGCACCCTGGCGCATCTCTGGATTCCCCCCCGTGGCCATGCTAGGGATGTGTGTGTGTGTGTGTGTGTGTGTGTGTGTGTGCGTGCGTGTGCACGTGTGTGTGTGTGTGTGTGTGTGTGTGTGTGTGTGCGTGCGTGCGTGTACGTGTGTGTGTGTGTGTGTGTGTGTGTGTGTGTGTGTGTGTGTGTGTGTGTGCGTGTGCACGTGTATGTGTGTGTGTGTATGTAACATCCTCTGAGTGAGAAGTCCTCCCCGGGGCTCTCGGCTGTCCACTGTCACTCACTGGGCTCTAACCTCTGACGACAGACTCTCCAGTCACCGAAAGTCCTTCAGCTTCAGCTCATAAAGCCCACAATCATTTTTTATTTTATTTTATTTATTTTTTTTTGTGTGTGGGCAGTTCACTAAAAAGAGAATGTAATAAAACAAAAAGATAAACTACATATACGCTACCAGTCAAAAGTTTGGCTTTTGGCCTGTTTCTTCTTTATTTGGATAACTTTCTTCACTCTAGATGCAGACTGAAGACATCAAATATATGACCAAGATATGTGGCAGCTAACATGGCAACAGAAAAAAATGTTAAATACCTAAATATGTTATACGTTTTATATGAAAGGTTTCTATTGTAGATGGTTTAAAATATAAAACTTATTTGAGTTATTTCACATGTTTTTCTTTAATACATTTACCACATGTGTTCATTCACAGTTTTGATGCCTTGAGTGACAATTATACAATGTGAATAGTCATGAAAATGAAAGAAAAACCATTAAATCAGAAGTATGTGGCCAAACGTTTGACTGGTAGTGTATATTTAATCTTCTTTCTGTCCATGGCATTACTGTTCGTTGCGTTACGACTTTTGACCAAACCTTTTTTCACCCATTCTCACATGAAACACTGCCAGTTTTGTTGTTAGAGAACAACAAAACACAACAACTCTCCCTCTGTCCTTCAGAGGGACAGGAAATTCCTTTTGCGTCACTTTGCATTATAACCAAACAAGTGGAATGAGTAGCATAGATAGACAGATGGATGGATATATTTTACTAGCGATGGAAAAAGCAGAAGTTTCTGAAGTCTTTCAGGGACGGGCAGATCAACACATTCATCGAGGTGCAGCCTTGCACCGGGCTTCCTGTTTGCATCAGCGCCTCGTTGCCGTCACACAAACAGACAGAGCCTCGCTTCTCAACGCCTCTTCAACCGATTAACAAAACCAAGGCAGAGCACGTCTTCCGTTGCTTTTTTTTCTTTATCCGCTCTCGCCGTCATAAAAGAGACCTTGGCACCAAGGTGAGCGAGACGGACGGACGGACGAGTGGCGTGGACAAGAAAGGAGAAAAATCTCTCCGTCTTCCTGCCGGAGCCCCGGCGTTTTTTGTCTTGTTTTTTCCCGGCGAATCAATCCCGTTTAGACATAATGCAATTACCAGCATTTAAACAGCTAAACTCGTTAAAGTGATTATCCAGTGTTTACCATGAGCAACATTCTGTACACAAGATAACGCCCCATTTGCATATGCTAATGCTCGCTAATTAGCCGCGTTCCGCCGGGTAATTCCTATTCAGGCCCCCTCCAAAAAACCTACAGGCGTCTTCTTCTCTGTTTGTTCATCATTTCGTTCACATAAGTGGCAAGGTAGAAAAAAAAAAAAATAAATAAAAAATCTGAGGGAAATAATGAATTAATTCAATCAATCACGTAAAGGCTAATATATTCGTAACAAGTGGCAAGGGGACACTTCTAATGCCAGAAATCAAGAGACAAAAGATGCGAGGGCACTCTGAGGCTTTGAGTAGATATTTAGCTGCGCGTCGCTGCCACTGTCATTGTGTATTTTATATTTTTTTCTGAGGTCATTTTGCAAAAAAAAATTGTTTTCCTGGACGTCGGTTGATAAACTGGGAAACGACTTCCTCCCCTGCAGTCGTTTACCCAACGCAAATCAGATGACGGGAACTATAAATGGCCTTTGGTTCAGGGTTGCGTTTTTTTGTGTGTGTTGTTTTGTGTTGTTGCTTTTTTTTTCTTCCCAGAATTAAGCTGGACCCAGTCGTACCTCCGGGGCGACGTACCTCAAGAGCGGTGACGACAGAGCGGCGCTGATCTAATTTGACTCTAATGTGCGTTTGCGCTTCCCGAATTTCTCCCTTCGCTCTTTCACGTGTCGGAAGGCACGACACAGTCGACGACCGCCAGGCACACACAAACACACACACACACCGCCGCCACCGCCACCACCACCGCTCATCTCTCTTGTCCCATTAACTCAGACTGCACAGGTGCATTATGACGCCCGGCGATACATCCAGTCCCATCAAGGCCGAGGCCAGATAGAGAACGGAATGTATTCCGCACTGGCTGAGCAGACATTCCACTGCTGCGCCGCCACAGCGGTTTAGCTGCTGTGAGTTTGCGTTAATGTGGCCTGGAAACGCGGCGCGTGTTGACAGGTCAATTATGTGCAGCTGGATTGGAAATGCAAATCGTCCCGGCGGTTGCCCGGTGCCCCACTCGGCGCAGGTTCTGAAACAACCGCTGCCCGTTTCACGGCTTCACTTCCTGTTGTTGTGAATTCTTGTGAATTCTTCCAGCTTCCAGAAAAGGAAGCGGTTTGGCTGCAAAACACTCTCACGAGGGGGGGAAAGGCTCATCGATACGACTCAGAGTCGGCCTGCGGATTGCCTCTAATGTTGTCCAGCCGCCATTAAAAATGATTCGATCAAGTCCAATTTCACCCACAGCTGAGATCAAAAAGATCTGGAGTCGAGAAGCAGCCGCGGCTGTTTCCAGCTGCAGAGGTCGGAGCCGGTCGGGCCTGTGTCGGACCGATAGGTGGAACGGTGGCGCGTATCAAAAATTAATCGTTTGGCAATAAATGCGTCGGGGCCTCCGATGAATGATTCATCCCACTTTGTTCATGCGACTCATGCACAATTCATCACAGGCTCGGCCGCGTGTTTGGCAACGCAACGGCGGAGCCACTTACAGCGAGTCGACGTCTGGAGTTGGGAGTTCCAGTGCCTGTTCAGGTCAGTTTTGTCTGAGGGGAGGGATGTCGGGGGTTGGCAATCTTCATCAGTTGCCGTGAAAGTAACGTAAATTCTCCTCTTTCAGCAGCACACAAAACAGATTAAAAGAAGCATTTTCTTTCTAAATCATGTCACGATGTTTGGAAAACAAAACAGGCACTTTGTCATTCCATATAGTTGGAAAGGCCTCTTAATATGCAAAATTCGCTAACAACCTCCAATGAAAAAGTTCAGGCGGGCTGCCGTCTTGCTCTCCGCTCATTAACCCGGCCAACCCAGAGCCGGTTGGCGATTAATAATCGCTGTCACATTTGTCAGGTGCAGCGTGTCCACACCAACCAGCCAACCAGCCAGTCGTGATGAACAGACGGCGGCCGTCGGAGTCGGTTGCCTTGGAGAAGCCCTGCGTTGCTCGCGGCCTTTCATTATGTAAATTACCGCTAACCGCGCTTCTTATTTCGCATGCCGGCCGGGCGAAACACCTGACAACAGAGTCCGTTGCCGTGGCGATAGAGAATGTAGCGGTGTCCGCGGCTGCGAAAAGGGGGATTATGGCGTCTCGCGCGGGCATTGAAGTAAATAATGATAACTTATTAGGGGTGACCAGCGGAGTTGTGCTGCTGCGTCTTTTTTATAAAAAGACAGTAAACCAATTTGTGATCCGTCCTCTCTGAGCCGATGTGACTTGGTTGGAAAGTGAGGAAATAAGTCATTGAAAACACATCCGCAGGTGCCGGTGTCTGCCTGTGTGTGTGTGTGTGAGACAAGAGCATCGGCGCTGCTGTGGCCGATTGCAAGGAATCGGCTGCGACAGGATAAATTCGACGGATCGAATATGCTTTTTGTCAAAATCGCCGCCGCAGTGATGAGTTCTGGAAGGCTTTTTTTCCGTTGTGATAAATGGAAACTCTTGTCTCCAGCAAATGAAAGGCTCCGTCTCTTCGAACCGCCAAGGCTGCCACGCAGGTCACGCCAATATGAGAGCTGAGTTTCTTCTCTCAAGTCAACGTAAAGTACGTTTATGGGAGAAAATGGCAGAGAGACACGATGCCTTCATGTGTCTCCGACTCTGAGCGTTCCTGCTGAAAAGTTGTCGTGCTGTGCTGTTGAGCTGTTATGTAACCATAATCCGCCCGACTAACGGGCTCGCCGCTCGACGCCCTGTGATGTCCCCAGTCCGCCACGTACGGCGGCGGGGGCCGATTTCAAGCGTTAATACCGGCCTTGTGATGTGGGTGTGTGTTGGGCATCGATCAGTGGACTTGGGAAAGAGAGCCTGAATCTGGCTGCCACATCAGATTGAAAACAGGATTTTAGGGGTTAATCTGCTAACGAAGGCGGCCGCGGCCCCAATGATGATGCACTTTGATCAGAAGCAGGTGAATAAGAGCAGCAAGCGGCACTAAAGGCTTCACTTTCTTCAACCCCTGACTGGCCTCGGACACACTTTAGTTGAGTCCAGCGGTTTTGGCGCAGTGGCTTTTGTATTAAAAATTTAATCGTCTGGCAATAAATACGTTGGCCGTCCCGATGAATGATTCATTTCACTTTGTTCATACAACTCATGCAGAATTCATCGCAGGCCCGGCCGCATGTTTGGCAGCCGCCGAGGCACTTAAGCCGGGAGTTTGTGCAGACCGGAGTTTAGTCCCGTCTGAGCCCCAGTTTGTCATTCTTAGTGTTTGGAGTTGTGCAGGAATGAAAGTGTGTGGGCGATTAATCATGGGCAAACAAACTGAAAGCCTTATTTTGCAAAATACGTAAAATTCTCTCCTATTGTGCGACTCTAATCGGCCTCTATCTTGCCAGCAAACTCCCTTGGAATCCTCTCCTTCTCTTGAGAGTCTTGGGTAGTTGATTATGTGAGGCTGCTCCATGAAAAATGAAAATGTGAAGACGAGTGATTCTCAGTGAATCTTATGTGGGAATGTCAGCTTTCTTTGTCTCAATGTCCATTCATTCTCAGCTATTCAGCTGAGAATGAATGGACAGGCTTTGAGCTAAAGCGAGTATGGCCCTTTGCTACAAAAGGCATTTTGTGGGAAAACATTCTCACTACCTGCCTTTCCATTACCCCTAGAATTGTGCAACAACAAAAGAAAACATATGGCTAAAAGGTTTTGACGCTCTCACGAGGTGGTTTTTCAAACGTCTACATATAGGGGGTATATAGCAAAGGTGTCGCGGATGTGAAAATAGCACATTATTATTAACGGAGGAGGAGAATGAATGTTTTATTTACATGTGATCAAAGAGAAAAATTTAACAACCATTCTGTGAGGCAGTCACCGTCACCGAAGACAGACAGCACCTGGCACTCAGCAAAACACACACAACACCGGTACCACATATTCATATTCCCCTCTGTCATTGCGGTGAGTGCACGCATCACAATTAATCAACACTTGAATATTTACACCATCCCCTACAGTCAGATATTTCAAGAAAACACACAGTCTCTGTTTAGGCAAGTCAGGTTATTTATTCATTCTTATTCAGCCTTTCATTGTTTGCTGAGGGGTTCTGTTAACTGCTGTCTCTCCTCCACAGTCACTGGGTCTGAACCAGAGCTGCTCTGAAGTGGGACTTGTTATAGGACACACAGGTGCACAGGTGTGCTCATAGTGGAACAGGGGGAAGTAGTCGAATTGTGTACATCTTTGTTTTGGTTGTGAGAGCGATGGTAGAGAGCTTCCAATGTTTCATGAATACCTTTTATTGGATATTTTCTTTATTTGCCAGTTCTTCTTTGTGGGTTGGACCAGAGGGAGAGGCTTGGTAGTTAAACGCCTCTGACCACCAAGGCTTGAGTGGTTCAGTAGCTGCCGACAAGAGTAGGTGAATAACTTTGTGTTAATTTTCCCATTAATTTTCCCTCAATTTTTCTGGACGTCAAAGTTTCTTGTTTTTCTTTTTTTTTTTTGTAAATAAACACCTCAATCTGAATATAGCGTCTCCAGCCATCTACTTTCTTGGGCAGTTACCCACAGTCCTTGTGATACATTCTTGACAGCAAACAACATCAAATGTTGTTTCTTATGCGCGGCACACCATTCAATGGAAACACCTGCAAATAGCAACTGTAAATTTTAGAAACATCGCTTTTATTTTGTGAAAAACTGCAGTGGAAAGGCAACTATTGGCTCATGTTGGATGTTGGCTCAGACGACTAGTTGATTTTTTTTTTTTTTTTTTTTTCCTGTGTGTGCTCTTTCCTGGATCGACATGTGAAATAAATAAACGCGGGGCAGCCGGCAGCCCTGCAGCATCGTGATGTATAAATGGAAACCTTGCTACATGCTAAGTAGGAGCGCCGAGTCCCCTTTAAAATGCCACATCCTTCCGCTGGGCCCCGGGGGGCCAAACGGCGGTAAAGGGCTCTGGAGGAACAATAGCCCGGCCCCGCTACTTCAAGGAGAAGTCGAGCATGTGGTCCTCGCGGTGGACTGAAGCAGAAAACCGGGGCCGCCGCGGTCTTTTTTTTTTTTTTTTCTTCTTCCTCTTGCGCATATGTCTCCCGCACGCGTGAGCTTATGCGCAGCGAAGCTGCGGGCTAAATACGCGACGCGCGTGTCCTCTTGGCCCGGCTGTCACCGAGCCGCGGGGGCTCTCTGAGGCGGACGCGCCGCACGTGCGGGTCGGAGCCCAGGAAGTGCGCAGCGAGCTTACCCTTAGAAAGGGGACGAGGGGGAGGGGGCGAGGAGGATGAAGGGAGGAGTGAAGGAGGCGGCGTGCTCTGGCAACAAGTCCTGCACCCTCTGGTGTGTGCTGTCACTTCAGTGGAGAGCTCCCACCAACAAGGTGCAAAAGGAGAAGACAGCAGAGAAGAGCAGCGTGTGTGTGTGTGTGTGTGTGTGTGTGTGTGTGTGTGTGTGTGTGTGTGTGTGTGTGTGTGTGAGAGAGAGAGACAGAGAGAGACAGAGAGAGAGACGTGTCGGGGATGGCCTCCTTTGGCGTCCCCAACCATGTCGGCTTCCTCCGCTCGTGTTTCACCCCTGTGCTACCATATCTTCAGCTGCTGCTCCTGCTTTTTTTTGCTGCTGCTGCTGCTGCTGCTGCTGCTGCTGCTGCTGCTTGTTTATCAACAAATACATTGTTCACCGCGTTGTTCAAGCGTAGTTTTGTTTAAACACAGCTGCGGTTGTGCATCTTTCTTTGTCCCTCGGAGCGTCAATAGCGAGCACCTGCTGCTCGGCCCACAAGCGGAACCAGCACGGCACTCTCGGCTAAAGCTGAATGAACGAAGGAAGCGGCACGTCAGTCGTGCGCCGGGAGCAAAGAACGGCGTGCGAGACGACAAAGAAAAGTGGCACAGACTGAAAAAACGTGGGCGCGAATCAACAGCGAGCAACGCTTCCTTCATTTTGGAGTGACAACAATGCGTTGGCGTTGAACGATGATGATGATGATGATAAGTGCTTTGGGGAAATAACGTGCACGCACGCACCCGCGCACACACACACACGCTACACACCGATAAAGACCCAGAGGAGTTGAACAAAGTTGACGTCCGTTGGGGGGAAGAAAAAAAAAAACGGAGACAATTATTTTCAGGGATGTTATTGTTTCTTGGTGTCCTCGGAGAATCTTTGCACAGTTGGATACGTGATTAATCTGTGAGTAAATTACCACTCTGCGCCCTCCCAGGCTTTGCTTTCCTTCCATCTCAAATTGCAGCGTCTGCTTGAATGAGCCTTTCCTTTTCTTTTGGTTTTTTCTTCCTCCTCCTCCTCCTCCTCCTCCACCTCCTCTTTCCTCTGCAGAGGCGTCGGAGGACCTTTGCACTTTTCAAAATGAAGCTGTCTCGGCCCAGGAGTGGGATGCGTAACGCTTAAACTGTGCGACGAGTTAACGTCACGTTAATGCGAGCGTCGGAAGCCGGGGGGCCGCACGGTTTGTACTAGTGGATTGCTGGTTCCTTCAAAAACCTGATGGCTCGGCGGCGACTGCAGAGCTTCCCTCTCTTCAGACCTCCGGTGGAGGGACGCCGGCTGGGCCAGATCGATCAGAGGGCGTGTTTCTACTGGCTTGTTTCAGCTCGGCTCGCATCGGCTCCGTTTGGAGGCGTTTCCATTGGCCGCTACACGGCCAAACGTTATCATTTTGGTCCCTGCTTCTTTGGGGTTCCAAGCTTGCTGACCAGGGACCATAGTGGTGATGTAGCACAGAGCGGGGCACTAATTGGGTACGAGCTTTGACCAAACCTGAGTGGGAGTCTTTCATGAAAACCAAAACCACCGTATTTAATTGCTCTGCTTGTGGATTTTTAATTTTTCACTGAAATTGTACCATGGGTGAACAAAGAGCTGCAGACCTCTGAATCTATCTATCTATTACATACTATATCGTTCGTTCGTTCATTGGACCGCGATGTAGTTTGTCCTAATAGAGCTGCCATATATGACGTCATCAGCAGTTGCCGGACCCCTGGACAGAGCTCGTTGCCTTACGGACACCACTTTGCCAATGACAGTTTGCCACGTCATTGAAATTGCCAGAAATGGCGGACCCCACCTACACCGGCACCAACCGTAGTAGAGCCAGTGGAAACACACCCTGAAGATTCAAGTGTTGTGCTGTCGTGGCTTCCCCTGAGTTCATCCTCCGGTCAGAGGAAGAGACATTTAACACCAACGACAAGAAAAGAGGCTCGTCTGTGCGCACAAATTGGTGTTAGCGCACAAAGATGCGTTCGTTACATTAGCGACTGTTTGGCTTCAAAACGCTGAACAACAGCAAACGTCTTGCCTTCAATGGCAGAACTTTGCTCCTTGTGTTATTTTTTTAATGAAAAATGCCAAATTATTTTCACGCCTAATGATGCTCAGTCTGGACTCTCTGTTGTTTGGGGTCTGCTGCTGCCGCTTAGCTGGCCCGACACCTCGGGGAGAGTCAGAACCTTCTGCGCGAATGATGAATACTAGAGTGGAGTAGTTGAAATTGTCCAGGGTTTAGTTTAATCTCAGGGAACAAAACAAAATGTGTTCCTTTAGAATCCAAAAATATATTTATGTAACTACAAAGGCCCTCGTTGCTAAATGTGGATATTGAAATTATGTCGATTTCAGAGCAGAGAGCTGATAATGGCAGGTAATGAAAGGCTAAGATTAGATGTAGTTTGTGTAATTGCGTCCCTCTTGTTGTAAGAAAAAAACCCTACGTATTCCTGGAGGAAATGAAAAAAAGCACGTTCAGAGCTTCGCTCCACTAGCCCCCTAACTAGCGGCGCCTCCTATTGTTTCCTGCCGCCAAATGTGTTGTATTTCTGGTCGCGCTGATTAGCCTTATTAGCCGTCAGGGCAGCACTTCCTCCACCGGCTCCCTTTAAATGCTGCTCATCGTGTATCACGCCCCCTGGAGTCAGACGGGAAGTGTTTGATAGGGGATTGTCGCTCAGAAGGATCCAGATGGTTTCAGTTGGCGCTAACACTTGGGCGTAAATGTCAGCAGCTGCGAAACGCTGCAAACGCCACAAATGGTTCAGTTCAGTCCCTCTTTGGCCCGGGGTTCTGGTGAACACGTTTGAATTCCAAAATCCTCGTAAAGTCTCTTTAATTTAATTAGAACAGACAATCAACCTCCCCCCCTCCAGCCCCCATTGCAGTGTCCACTAACAAAGACTCCATCACTATCGTCGGACCTAGTGGGCTTTTGTAATAGAAGCTTAGAGTGGGAAAAGGAAGAAGGAAAAAAAAAAAAAACTCTTGGGTGTGGGAATGTTAAAAAGGCAGGATTAGGATGAAAACTGAAAAGGAATTACACGTAAACTCATATATTCTGGACAATGTCGACGTAATTGAACCTGGAAATCGGGCTCTCTGGAGGGGCGTCGCTCTGCACTGCACTAATTCTTGGAGTGAGTTCTTAGCAGGCGTGGGTATTTTTGGAGGATTATTTAAAGGCTTAACCTGCCTCTTCGCTCCCTCCTTTGTGTGCGAAAAAAAAAAACAGCCAATTCCACTGCGCAGCAGAAATAACGAGCGAGTAGACCATGGATGTATTATAAGAACCGGATACTGGACTGGCAATGTGCCAGCGCGCCAATGTTTCCCAGTGGCCGCTTGAGGTACTGCTGCTGCTGCTGCTGCTGCTGCAAAAAAAAAGAAAAACATGGGTCCAAAAAGCATTTTTCCCATAGACTGCAATACAAAACTTAACATCTTTGAAATGGCTGACAGGACTGTGACCTGAAACGTGATTCATAGCAAATCTTTCTATTGTAGATTTTTCAGTTATGATCTTTCAGTCGTTTAAAAAAAGATGAAGGCCAGAAAATCACGAGAAAAGAGTTTATTCCCAGCGTGACATCATAACTTTGTAGATGCTGCTGTGTCTCAGCTCGTTCTGATTGGCTGCGTCCTGACGTGTCTGTAAGTGACATTCTCCAGGAATCGTTCTGATTGGCCAAATAGATCATGTGAGCTACTGAGGCATGATGGGAAGTGACACGACTGCGCATGCTCTATGGGCCCATTAATGCGGAGGTCAAAAACCTTTTTTTTGCGTATGCGCTGAGTGAGCAACCTCATTGAAATGAATGTGCCACCGTCTTGGACTCTGGGGGTGTGAAGTCGACTTGGGAGAGACGTGGAGCGGGAGAGAGTCTTACGGCTCAATTCGCCTCCATTAAGGCCGCGGCCGGCGTCAATCTATTTGAATACAATGAATGATAAGCCGGCGGGACGAGCGACAGGGTCCCAGCGAGTGAGCGTGGATGATGGGGATCCCGCCGGGAACGTACCGAGCACGCTCAGATCCCCGCGACTTCAGGCCGATACCTGGCACTTTTATTAAAACCATCAGCGGGAGGATGTTTGATATAATCGCTGAGACAGAGATTTCCACAGACGCCTCACTGGAATCATTCTGACGAAGATGAAAAGGCAGAGACCCGCGGATGACCTCATGCATTATTGAAGTGCAGTTTAAAAGAAATATATGTATATATACATACGCAATTATTATCTGCAGAAACAGTGAATTTTCTTTTTTCTTTTTAGTTTCAAAAGATTTGGCGTGAATGTTTAAAAAAAAAAAAAAGGTTCAACGACAACCTGTTTTCAGATCATCTTCTTTTCATCTCTGTGGAGTCAAAACAACAAAAACTATAGATGTAAAGAAAACAGCACATTTAGCCCGGCGTTTCCAGCCTCCCGTCTGAATGTTCCCCCACCCAAGTTTGATGTCAAACCACCGTCCTGTGAGACTTTTGGTCCCGGTCAAATGATCATCAGCGCCGCTCGCCGTCATCCTGCGTCCAAGTGAAATACACAGGGTTGAAAAATATCAGAATTATTATTTATTGAAATACCGACTTGCAATAGAAATAGTCGTAATAAAAACCAACGACTACAAACACACTGCCAGAGCAAAGTGAATTAGCTGCTGGTGACTGATGGCTGCGTGTGGCAGGAAATTGCACTTTCTGCCGTTGATGAAATCAGAGGGGTCCCCTGCCGCCTTTAGCACCATAGCTCTGATGCACCATAAGCTCTGCACCCCCGCCCCCACCTCCACCTCCGTCTTCACCTCCAATTCCACATCCAGCTCCACCTCCAACTCCATCTTTACCTCCAACTCCGTCTTAATTTAATTATGAACTATAATAATATTATAATATTATTTATTTAGTTAGTCAGTTTTATGCAATGCTTCAATCATTCATTCATCATCTGTGTATTTTCTTTATCGTAAAGTTTATATATTAATGTAAAAAATAAGCCTCAGTTATATTAATAAAGTGTTTGTTCCTCTTCTTCTTCTTTTTCTTCTTCGTAACTCACCACGTCTATCTTTGTCTGTCTCTTCCCCCACACAGAGAGAAGAGAGAAGCCGCCGCCACCAACTTCTGTTGAAGACCCGTCGCTAAATGTGACCAGGCTTGGAAACCAGGCAGGGAGAGGAGGGGCTGACAGCTGACCGGCAGAAGCAGGTGAATCTTTGGACCTGAACCGCTGATGGGGACAGAGAGAGAGAGAGGGAGAGAGAAAGAGAGAGAAAGAGAGAGAGAAAGAGAGAGAGAGGGAGAGAGAAAGAGAGAAGGTAGGACGGCATGGCGAGTGTTACTGCGAGATAAGACGACACAAAAGAAAAGATGGGCCGTTGTTTTTTGTTGGGTTTTTTTGTGTTTTTTTGCGAGAGGAAAGCCACACGGCAAAGTGGCAGGAAGCGTAAATTACCAATTCAGAGCAGCGGTGTGACATTATGAATGGCGCAGAATCAACGCTGCCTGCCAAAAAGCCTCACACTTGCCGACATTTCGCCCCAGCAGTTTTTAGTTCAACTGAGACTTGATCAAATAAACCGACAGTTTAAGATCCTGCAAAAAATATATTTCTGCATTTTCACATCAAACAATTTACTGAGTCTCGTTGAGTTAAAGCTGGATTTTTTTTCACCTATCCATCCTGTAGAGAGCCAATGAGATTGTTTGGGAAACGTGGGTGGAACGTAGGGGGCGCACTTATCAGATCAAAGCTTCCCCATTGGTCAATGGAACCTTTACCAATGCTGCGTCTCAATTCAGGGTCTGCACCCTTCAGACCGAGTGTCCTCCGTCTGAAGGAAGCGTTCTTCCAGTACCCAGCCTAGAAGGACGGACAAAACCCCGCCTCCCCGGTAACCACTCGGGACGGTCTAGCCTTCGGCGTATTTCCTCGTTTCGTCACCGCCGTTCCCTCCGGCTGGCCAACCCCAGAAGTGACGTTTTTATAGTATCAAGCTAACCATTGGTTCGCCATCTAACGATGCCGTTGGATGATCAAAGAAGTAAAATACTACGTTAAAAACTGGATACTTTATGTGAAACTTCAATACTTAAATTTATATGTCGTGTCTTTGCCAGAACATGCCGCTAATTTCAGCTGACTTTCCAGGATCCCACGATGCTTTGCAGCAGCACGCAAAGCATCGTGGGATACACAAGTACGCGAAGGATAGTAGCGGTGCATCCTTGGAATCGGCTAAAACGAGTGCGTATTTCCGAGTACGCATTTTGAGCGTCCTAAGCACTCTCGGGAATTGGGACAAGCCTTCGCGCAGTGCTATGACGCAACTTCCTTTCAAAATGTGTACTTCAAGGATGCAGACCCTGAATTGAGACACAGCACAAGAGATGCAGCATCCTCCTTCTCCCTAGTCTTCTTCTGTGGTTTGTCAGAGCGCTCCTCACACCCGCACCCTCTTAACCCATGAATGAGCCCAATCATTCAGCCATCAGAAAGACATTCAGAGCCATTTCCGCTTGTCATTATGGCCAGACAGGACAAGGGGGGAAAAAAAAATGAATGAGCCCGATTGGTAAAAATGTGCAATCAGATTGAGAACGTCCGAGTCTGTTGAGGGTTGGGGTGGAAGCAAGGGAATTGTCTATTTTCTCAGTCCTCTTGAATCCACCAGACAGAGGAAAGAAAAATCCAATAACCAGCAGCGCATTCTCCCGCATTGTACGCGGCCCAAACCACTTCAAGTAACCTCCGCCACCTCCCGCCATTTTTAACCGCATTTTTCCCCCCGCAGTGTTGTAAATCATTCAGATGGGTCTCGTTTCTTCCCTTAAAAAAACCTTCAAAGGCTCAGCACACCTCATGTTCACGTCGCGTCGCTCTTTTCTTTGCGGCGAAGAATTGATTTTGCTTTTCTTTGAGAAAGTCTTGCGACTGCACTTTTTACACGCCGTCAGATTGCAGAAAAAAACTAATAAATAGCACTTTGGCTCGTTTAAAAAGACAAAAAGGGGACCTTGGTGACGGGGCATTTTAGTTTTTAAAAATCCCTCAACAAAGATTTCACGGTTTAATTGTTGTTGACGTGTTTTTTTTCTTTCATTCGACCGCCGACACTTTGGGAAAGGCGACAAATAAAAAAAAAATCGACATTTCTGAGCAAACAATTTGCTGACAATGCCTCTGCGTAATCTGTGCGAGGTGTCGTTTCAACCATGACAGCTCCTCTCCAAACAGCGAGAGAGACGAAGCCACGAGGCTTAGCCGCTCGACGCGCACGTCTGCCGCAATCGCTCTTTGTTCCTACTTCTGTTTTTTTTTCTTTTCTTTCTTTTTTTGGTCTTTATTAAGTAGGGCCCCTGCCGCTATCTCATCAGCTTCAGAGGAGATCAGGCGGCGGAACAAATGGGGAGAGATGTGGAGGGAGAAAACAATGGATAGTTTGTGACAGGAGGCAGGAAATAGGACTCGGATCTACAAGACAAAGTCGTCCCGTCCAGCCGACTTGACAGGACAGACAAGACTCTTAATTGCCTGCAGAGCATATTTCTAATCCTGGCCATCGGTAATTGGATGTGAGCACTGGCGATAAATTAGTCGGGCCATCTTCGATTCAGTTGCCCCTGACTGAGTGTGACACCTGGGATTAAGACTGACGTTCAGTCCGGAAGGTGGAGGATACCGGCAACCTTTCTTTAGGTTTTTCACCGTTTGACTCAGGTTGTGAAAGAAATAAATGATAAATAACATTTCCAAAGGATGCTAAATTGTAATGTACATATTCAACTTTAACATATGTGTTAAAAACAAACATTAAGAAAACAGACTCTTGCTTTCTTTCCACTGTTGTATGACTGCTACTACTGTACAACTGAAATGGGGTTGGATGTTACATGTTGTTATGAAGCACTTACTGTAAAACAACTGTTGCATATAACATGTATTGGTACAGGTTAGAAGCACCCAGGCTAGTTTTTGTATACAAGCCGGAGTACTAACTACTGCTAAAACTACTAGAACTAACCAACTCCTAAAACCTCCGATCAGCTGTTTTGCCTGTGTGTGTGTGTGTGTGTGTGTGTGTGTGTGTGTGTGTGGTAAATCCAAGAGACTTCTCAAAAAGGTTAACTTGGAAATGGTACTAGCATTGTTTCACCTATGGCCCTGCTAGACTTCAATCCTTTTTGTTTGTCACATATATATTCATTCATTCCCCCCCAAGCACTTGAGGATTCAAAGATATTTGACCCGTTTTGTTTTGTGAAACACGTGATTTAAAGGGAAAGAAATCCAAAGAAACGAAAGCCTTTAGTCTGCAGATTTTAATAGAATGCAAAGGTGTGGAAATAAATTCAAAACAGCGAGTCTGCTATGCCGTAATAAGACACAGAGAGGCGGCTGCCAGGGAACATAACCATCACTTGAATTAATGTAAACTTTACAGAAGTACATAGTGAGAGATGATAAAATACCATGATTACAGTGATAACTGGTCTTTTAAGAGTGACATGACTGATAAACGACAAAAAACATTTCCCACAAAAATTTCTGTCAATATCACACAGATGTACAGTGAAGACAAAAATAACCCCCCCCCTTTAGCTTTTTTGTATGTGTGGCTCCCACCTACACTATTTTCCTAAAATAAATCCATTTACACTTTTAACATATCCTCACATTTACATCAAATTAAAACAGGGAAGTCCTTGTTAAACAAACAAACAAAAAAACTAATGAGACGGAAGGAAAAAAAAAAAAAAAAATCAATCTTCTCTCCCCAAAAAAACCCAGTTTGTTTCTGTACAAACGATAGAAGGGACCTGGTGATGATGCGTTAAGAGAGCGAGAAGCGCAAACACAGAGTCGGTATCATAACGACGGTCGTTCACACAGGAAGTCTGCTGCACAGGTCACATGGCAAAATATCACAGGTTGGCAATAGTGCAGGCTGCTTGAGCTGGCAGTGGCTCATTGGAGGGAACGAAACAACAAAAAAAAAACAATCAAGAGATAATTAGCAAGTGACTTGCGTGTGACAATTTATCTTATTTTTTTTAATTTTTTTTTTAGCGTCACCAGCTTGCTCTACAGGCGCTAGTGGGAGGGGGAGAGACGGTGGAGGCCGCTTACCATGAAATGTTACAAAAAAAAAAAAATTAAAAAGAAGTGAGTCAATGCTTGTCGTTTAGTTTGTCCAAGTTTTTTTTTTCTTCTTCTCCCCCCCCCCATTTTCCTCTTTTTTTGTTTTCGGTCTTTGGAATGGTGTTGGTTGGATGGTCTTTTTTTTGTTTTTTTTTCTATGTTTTTTTGGGGGGGGGGGTGGTGTGTGTGTGTGTGTGTGTGTGTGTGTGTGTGTGTGTGTTTTTCGTTCTTGTTTTTTCTTTCTTCTTCTTCTTCTTCTTCTTCTTTTTGCGCTCAAATTAACGCCTGTAGCCAAACTCGTCGGCATCGTCGGCGCGGAAGTCCCCGTAGCGCCAGATGTTGAGCTGGTGGCACAAGAAAAGGGGGAGAAAAAGGTGAGTGGAAGAGTGTGCGTGCATGTGTGTGTGTGTGTGTGAGTGAGAGAGTACAGAGGCGTATTGCTGGCACACTAGAAAAAAAAACAGGGCTCAGTATCACATTATAAAGTGAGACTATCATGTTATTTCATGAAAAATATTACGTAAAAAACGTGAAACTTTCACAAAATAGTTTCATGTTACAACGTGAAAATTATCACGTAAAAACGTGATACCTTTCATGTTACGTGACACTAAGCCCCGTTGTATTTTCTAGTGTGGCAGCAATGCACTTCTGCAAGAAAGCACCGATGCTCGCGGAAAACCTTGTTGTCTCCTAAACCGCCGCATGGTGCTTTTGCAGCCCACACGTCGCCCCCGTCAGGAAGCTCTTAGCACTGCGCGTTGTTTGGCGTCGGCCTCTTGTTAAAATGAAAATTGTGCAGCCTAATGGTGCGCATTTGTACACGCGTGTGTGTGTGTGTGTGTGTGTGTGTGTGTCGCTCGTCTTTCGGCTCTCTGAGGCGTGCGCGCTCAGCTGTTAATACTGTGATTCATACCTAATTAGCGCCCGTGCTAATTAGCACTACTCATTGGGATGAATGAGCGAACGTTTGTACGTATCACCCTCTCTCTCTCTCTCTCTCTCTCTCTCTCTCTAACTCTCTCTCCCTCCCTTCCTTGAGAGCGAGCCAGAGACCAGGAACTTTAAAAAAAAAAGGGGCCTCCGCCAGCGTCTCAAGCTGTCATTCTTGACATTTACATGAGTAGGAACAAAACGGGTGTCTGTGCAAGTTGGGAAGGATTCTTGTTTCAAGACAGAGAGAATGAAAAAAAAAAAAAGAAAAGCATGGCGGCTAAGAGCGACTCTTTCGACTGTGAGGGACCCGGAGCGGTCACGGCTCCGATGGGAGGCGGCCGTGCTCAGCAGCAACATTTAACAGCAATACTGGCCAACAATTTTGCACAGCCGGCGGCTTTAGAGTGGAATGTGTATCATATGACAGGATTTGTCCAAGCGGTGTTGCCGTAGTTGGCTGTCAAAGATGTGCGACCAACTGCTGAAGGAAATTGGACCTTTTTTTTTTGTTTTTTTTGAACAGATGTCAATAAAGATGTTGTTCAAGTCTGTCAATCATAACACACATTTTCACTAGTTTCCCCTTATTTGAGTGTGTGTTTGTGTGTGTGTGTGTGTGTGTGTGTGTGTGTGTGTGTGTATGTGTGTGCGTCTGCGACTTACCCTGGCACTCTTGGCGGACTCTTGACTGTTTAGGTACTCTGTCACCTGCGGCACAGAGAGAACAGCTGTTAGCGTTTGCATTAGCTAATCACACCCATGTGGGTTCACAGGACTGATTCAAAATTCAAAGGTTTACTGCTGTTGTATTTTCATAAGCACACTTGGCCTCAGGAGCCGACGGGGCTTCAGAGCGTCATCGCAAAGTCGGCAATTTTCACTATTGATCAAATACGCAGATCGCTTTCCCTCGTCTCCATCAATTGATTAATTGGCCAATGAAATAGCAGCCCGAGGCGAAAGCGGCCAATTAGTGGAGAGAAACATGTGGCAGCTTCACTTCCTTCCTTGAGCTTCACACAAACTATATACAGTATATATATATATATATACAGTATATATATATATAGTTATATATATATACTTTTGAATGGTAGTGTATATACTGTATTCGCTGAGTCACGGCGAAGCTCCTGTAACAAATTTGATGGCAGGGCCGCTGTGTTTGAGGCTTTTAATAGCAGCAGATGAGCAGCCGTTCACACTCCAGTGCGCCGCAGACCAAGTTGCCAGATGTTTCAGCCGCTCCGGAGCTTCATTGCTCAGCTAACTCGCTAGCAGGCTATCGTGCGTGTAGCCCCGTTCCACAGCAACGTGCGCAGATGGCGGCGTGTGGCAGATCTGACGGAGCTGCAGGTCGGGCCGCCGCCACCGCCTCCCCCCAGGGCCGTGCACGTGTGAGCGGGATGAAGAAAAAGTGCAACGGCGCCTCCGGTCATCAGGTGACTGCTAACGCCGACCAGCTCGGGGACTCAGAGTCCGTGTGAGCTGATGGCAGGCGGCCATCTGGTGTTCTGACACTTAAGACAGCGAGATCTTCTTCTTCTCCCTTTCTTCTTCTTCTTCTTCTGCCTTTCTTCTTCTTCTTCTTCTTCTGCCTTTCTACCTCTTCTTCCTTTCTTCTTCTTCTTCCTCTCCTTCTTTTGAGATGTTCACGGTAAGAGCTACACGGGAAAAAAAAACTGGTGGAAGCGTACTAACACGGTGACAGGTTGCACGCGTCTGGTGCGTAGGTGCGCTCCCGCCCCCCTTTTCCCGAACCACCTCCCCTTGGAACTTCTCGCTGGATATTTCACAGCGTGTGTGAGAAGAAAAGTAAAGGGTGAGATTTTAGAGCCTGGATGAAAAAAACAAAAACAAGAAAAAAAGCCGGTGACGAACCAAAAGCGTAATGTGAAAAAAAAAGAGGCTGCTCTCACAGAACAGCACAGCTAAAACTGTGTGGACCCATTAAAACCAATGACCATCAGCCACGGACGCCACTTTTACATCTTTCTTTCTGCTTTCCCCCCCCATTTTCTTTTTATCTTACGACATCATCACATCTTCAATCCCACTGCCACTCGCTGCTCCAAAAACCACCAGAGAGCAAAAAAAACCACACACACACACACACACACACACACACACACACACACACACACACACACACACACACACACACACACACACACACACACATTAATCTGAAGTCTGTCTTTTTAACCAGCTGCTCATTTCCCTCTGATTTGTCAACCGCTCATAACGCCTGAAAAGCTGGAACGCGACATCAAGGTCACTTTGTATCTGGTCGCGATCTGTGGAGGACACACAAATGTGTGTGTGTGTGTGTGTGTGTCCGTCCGTCCGTCCCGGCGGCGGAAGGTAAACTGGGACCAGACCTCCCCCCCGACCCCCCAGCGTGGCTGTCGGAGGGGATCAGACACTCTGGTGGGAACGTGGCGTGACAAGCCCACCAGCGCCGGGTTCACGGAGTTAAAGAGGAGCTGAGCAGGAACAACACAAAGTGGGACAAACACACACACACACACACACACACACACACACACACACACACACACACACACACACACACACACACACAGTTCGAGATTTAAGGTTCAAGCAACTCAAGCCATCTAAGTTTGAAAACTGTGACTTGGTGTCCTTTACTCATCTCCTGTGTGTGTGTGTGTGTGTGTGTGTGTGTGTGTGTGTGTGTGTGGGGCGGTAGATGGAATGGCATTTGGGAAGTGGCGCGTGTCAGCTAGGACATGTCAAAAGGGCCCTCAGAGCAGAGTCAGCAGGAGCCCAGTAGAGTGCGTGTGTGTGTGTGTGTGTGTGTGTGTGTGTGTGTGTGTGTGTGTGTGTGTGTGTGCGAAGAGCAGAAAATGTCCATACAAAAGGCTCCATCTCTAAGGCTGCTTGTAAATGAGGTATTGAGCCGTCGCTGCTGGTGGTAGTGAGGGGTGGGAGGGGTGAAAGGGGGGCGGTCACGCTGCCACACCCCCGTGGCGCGCACTGACAGGCTGTAGGTGTGTGTTTGCGTGCGCCCCGCGGCGGCAGCGTGGAGGTGGAGCTGAAAAAAACTGCAGAAAATCCAGAGCGAGCGAGCGCAGAGGTGGGAGTGCACGTCGGCTCTCCGCGGACGCTGAAAGCGAATTTCCTCGCTCCTCCGCTTTTTATGGTCATGCGTCTCTTCTGGTTCTTAAAATTCCAATGTTTTCTGACTCGTCACAATTTTTTTAAACCGCCGCTGGTGGAAGAGGCGAGCGGGTCCAGGCTCCGCCCACTTCTAGCCAGGACCTCACAACGCCCAAAAAGACAACACGGCTGCACTGTTCACCCAGTGGAGCAGCCGCCCCTGGAGGCAAGACTTTTTTCCCCTAAGGGCAAACAGGGATAACCACGGCCCGTACTCATTTGATTGGTCGCTGCAGAGTCCCTCACTTCTACCTCGAGTGCGCCACCTTTGGCGGCTGAAGGATAATCATATTGATTATCCACGCGCTATAGGCAACAGTTTACCCATTTTTTTTTTCTCTTGATGCCTTCAGTGAGAAACTGCAGATGATAATTCATAGGGTGTCCAAACCTTTGACTGGTACCTTAAATTACTACTAGGTGATTCATTAACCCTCGGTGACCGATGGTGGTGCATGTAGTGCACTCGATGGGAAATCAGCAAGATGACCCAAAAGTATAAAAGAGACCAGGGACCAATCAAAAGAGTTTTGGGGCTTGGTTATCCTTATTTCCTCGTCGGGACAGAAATCTCGCCCCCTGGAGGCATCCGCCACCACCGTCCTTCCTTGCTTCCTGCTAGAAAGAAAAAAAAAAAAAAAAAAAACCCTTGTTAGCACAATTAGCGGCGAGCGGAGATAAAACGGCGTACCTGGGCTCCTTGGTCGCCCTTGAAGCCGAGTGCCGAGTCTTCCGCTCATCATTCATACATGAAAAGCCAATACAATGGAAAAGGGGGAAGTGGGTGGGTGGGATGAAAGGAAGGACGGAAAAAAAAACAAAAAAAAAAAACACCACGTTTCCCCAGTGGGGGCTGCTGGGTAATTAAAGATTCTGCGGGTTTCTCATCCGCCGCTCCCAGCCAGCCGCCTCGCAGCTGTTCTTCCCCCCTTCACCGCCACCGGGACCCAAGAATCGGGGAACTTTCAAAAAAAAAAAAATAAAATAAAAAAATGTCTCATCAAATATTTGCAAACATGGTGTTTGAACACCACCTTCCTCAGTAGGGAGCTAACAGAACCTGCAGCGGCCTGGAGGAGCAGGAGGAGCAGCAGGAGCAGCAGCAGCAGGAGCAGCAGGAGCAGCGGCGGCAACGCTGCTCCCTTCTTAGAAATTATAATTAGCAAAAATTGTTGGATTGTTAGCCGTTAATATATATAACTGAACTGGATGCTGCTGACAGTGATGGACCCCTCAGAGAATTTGGACTGCGTAAAATTTTTTACCTTTTATTAAAGGCCATAAAGAGAGAGAGTTTCCCCAAATTGAAAATCCACCCGTGTGCAATTTGTAGGGATGTTTTAAAATCCCTCTGGGCCGTCACAGAGGGAAAGTGAGAGTCTCCAAAACACCTTCCCTTCCCATTCTCCTCCATGCTACCCTATGCTAAATCAATGATATCACTCCACCAGGCCATGATCTAAATATCAAAAAAAAAACCAAAAAAACAGATAACACATGTGCGCGACAGATGCACGGCAGATTAAACGTCCCGCTGTGGCATTAAAGGCTGAATTAGCGCCACCGTACCTACAGCACATGCGTGCGCAAACTAATCACATTTAATGGAAACATGCATCCACCCACTCACTCGTACGCGGCCTCATATGTGGCTCTATATGCATGTATGCGTTTTCTTTTACTCCGTCGCACTTAAAAGGTCAATTGTGTTTTTAATCCCTCATTTGATCATCCTCGCACACGCATTCCGGTCACATGGTACGCTAAACACCCCCCCTGCCGCAGCACATGCGCGCGCGTGCGCACACACACACACACACACACACACACACACACACACACACACACACACACGCAGCTATACCTTGGCTTCACTGTTTATCCGGCCGGCCGCCACCCACTTCCTGCGACTCCTGTCTTAATATCGACCTATAGGGGAAGCAGAAGCGGCAGCAGCTGGTGTACGTGCGAGCGACCGCTCATCTGGCTGCCGGATGCTTTCGTACCGCCGCACGCCGCCTGCGCCGCCCATATGGCGGCCGCAGTGTCCATCAGCGAACGCGGGACTTAAGGCAGGAACGCACTCTGCTAGGTAAAGTAAAACATTAAAACCCCCTAAATGGGCAAATATCCCTCCCATCCGCTGGTGCGGCGGCGCCCTCCGAGGCCCGCATTGACCTTCAAGAGCGCAAGCTCGCTCGCTTGCCGCCGACTATCGATAGCCGCTCAAGTGGCGCTGGATATTGCAGCCCATCTGTCACGCAGCGCTTGGCGCCAGAGCCGCAGATTACAATGACCACGTTCCAATCCTCTGGAATGGATAATGTATAAAGAACAGAGCTAAAAGGGGGCTGGCTAGAACGAGAGGACAAAAGTCAGTTTCGCGAGCGGGGCCCCGTGTGAGGCGAATCCGTGATGCAGCTCGACGTGGTTGGGAAGTCTCAGATCTCGGTTTGGACCGCATGATATTGCAGCTGCGGAGCGACCGACAGCCAAAATCTGAAGTTGCAAAACCAATTCCTGGAAAGCGGTGGAGAGAAATTGGCGATTTTAAACACTGCATCAAAAAAAAAAGAAAAGTCGGTGGAAAGAAATGCTAATGTGTAAAGGACAAAAAAAAAAGAAAGAGATGAAACTAAAAGAATAATAAAAATAAATAAATAAATCCAGGGCTGCTGCTTAATATACTTTTTATGTTATTTCATGAATAAAGAATTGGCTAAATGTATGCTAGCCGAGCCTTCGGAATGAGGCAAGACGTTGTAAAGGTCCTGCTGCCCACTAAGGTTGGCAGCAGAATTTATGAATACTTAACTCCCCCATTAAAATGATTGAGGAAAGCGGGCGAAGAAAAAAAAAAAAACAACAACATCAACAACAACAAAAAGCGGAGCCGAGTGTTTTCTGTCCAGCATGTTTATGCAAAACGGAAATGAGCTTGGAGCCACATGACACTGAAGCAAAAGGGGCAGCGGAAAAGACAAAAAAAAGAAGCTCAAATGTCCATAAAAAAAAGGGCCGATTTCCTGAAACGTATCCGGCGGAGGGCGGCGGCGGCGGCAGCAGCGGCGTTGTGCGTCCTGGTGACCATGTGGCCACGCGATTCGGCCACCGTTGGACCGTCTGAAGCTGTTAGATGTTTGTAAATCACTGCTCTTGTACCGTCTGTAAGGGCCCATTATCTGAAGAACACATTAAGGTTCTCTTGTCGGGGACAGAGGTCAAGCAATGCTGCTGTGCGGCACTTTAACGAGCGGGAGCAGGATGTGCTCTTAAACGGCGCCGGGGTTGAGTGTGTGCAACCAAAACAACAACAACAACAACAACAACAACAACAGCACAATAATAAATAAAGGCAAACAAAACAATTTGCCCTTGCGACACATTTAGCTCGCTCTCAAGTCCACAGATTGCAGAGTGGGACATATTTACAACCCCCACGCCCCACCCCTGCCACACACACACACACACACACACACACACACACACACACACACACACACACACACACACACACACACACACACACACACACACACACACACACACACACACACACACAGGTGACTAATGTTGGTCCTGAGCCACAGCGCTAATTGCAGCAAAAAAGAAATAAATATTCCCCCCATTTTTCTTTCACCGCCTCTTATTAACGTCATGAGAGAAGAGAAAAGCGACACTTGACTGGCTGGCCGACGCTGCTGCCATCTGAGGCTAATTGTGTTGTGGAGGTTTCGCAGACGGAGATGGAGAAAAATGTAAAAAAAGTAAAGAAATACAATTTTAAATAAGACTTCTTTACACTACCAGTCAAAAGTTTGGACAGACCCAATGAATTTCCATATTTTTTTCTTTCATTCTCATGACTATTGACATAGCAAGTTTCTCACTGAAGGCATCAAAACTACATGTGAACACACATTGACTTATGCAAGAAGCAAAAGTGTAAATCAACTCAAACGCATTTTATATTTCAATTCTTCAAAATAGCCACCTTTCATAAAGAGTTTATTTGGAGTTATTTAACATTTTTTTGCTGCATATATTTCATGTCTTCAGTATCTATCTGCAGTGTAGAAAGATGTTAAGATAGAAAAAAACTAATTTCATGTGAAGGTGAATCCAAACTTTTGACTGGTAGCGTATGTTTATGAACGGCGAAGGAATGCTCGCTATCGGATCAATCGTTATGTGTCGGGGAAGGAGACGCCCCCTTCTGGAGCGTCATTGAACTCCAACCAAGCAGCAGCAGCAGCAGGAGTGCGGGGAGCCGAAGGCGGCATATGGACCTTGGCACATTAAATAATACACGAGGGGCCCATTTGCAAACAAGAGCGCTAAATATTTATGTCGCGCCTCGAGTCGCACCTGCTGGTGCTTGATCATGTGACGCCCAATGAGGGCGTGTAAGCGGCGGCGGAGATGTTATTGATCCAACCTGCGCACCCCCCCCCCCTTCCCCTCTCCCCCTCTCATCCCCTCTCAGCGGCGCCGTTTAGCCACTTAGAGGGTGAAGAGCTGCTGGAGAAACATATTGCAAAATGCGAAAATTCTCTCCGATTTTCCATTTTGACACAAAACCGGGCTGGCACTCGGGCAGAATCAATGGAAAATGTGGCACGAGTGACTAAATCATGCGACTGTCTCACTCAATAAGAACCTCTTGGACAGGCGACACAATGTCGCCGTCTCTGATCTCGGCAAATTACGCCTCAATATTTTTGCATTTTGCCTCACAGTTTACGACCAACGACTTCCAAAAGAGTAGAAATAAAACAAGAAAAATCAGCAACAAACGCAAACATTTTTCCCTCCCGTTCGCCGTCTGCACTCACCATCTTCTGCAGGTGCTTCTCCTTGCGCACGTCCACCATCACCAGGCCCTCCTTGACCAGGCCCAGGCCCACGTCATCCTTGGTGTCGCCGAACTGTAGCGTGACGTGGGGGCAGACGGCGCCCGAGTACTCCACGTTCAGCAGGCACTGGCTGTTCTGGACGTCCTTCACAATGCAGTCCACCACGTCGGCCCGGGCGTCCTCCTGGACGGGAGAGAGAGGGAGGGAGGGAGGGAGAGAGGGGAGAGAGAAGGGGGAGTCAGCAAAACCAGAAGTGAAATAACCTCATAGTAGAAGAAGGAGAAGAAAGAAAGAAAAAATCTTCCCGCTCAGTGATCAATGGCTGTCAAGTGATCGCTTGCATGGCCGTCTGTCCGTCAGTCAATCGCGCCGCCGCAATTATCGACTCTGGCTGTTCACGCCTCCCCCTCTACTCCCTTTTCTTTTATTTTTCCCCTCCGTCTCTCTGACTCTCCCCCATTCGCTCATTCAACTCGCTTGGCTTACATTGCTAACGGTCACCTGCTCGCCGAAATGCCAGTGAGGAGGAAGAGGAGAAGGAGGAGGAGAAAGAGGAGGAGAAGGAGGAGGAAAAGGAGGTTGAAGAGGAAAAAGAGAAGCAGGAGTAGAAATAAGAGGATGAGGTGGCGATGGAGGAAGGAGGAGAAGGAGGAGGAGGGGGGGGAGAGGAGGCGGTAGACATGAAAGGAGGGGAGGTGGAAGTGGGAGGAAAAGGAGGAGAAAGAGAGGATGAGGATGAGGTGGATAAAGTGGACCAAGAGGAGAAGGAGGTGGAGACGGAGGATGAGGAGGAAGACGAGGAGGAGGAGGAGTGTCATCCTGACCTCATGTCCTTAAACACTTCCTGGAAGGGGAGGGGGAGAGGTGGTGGGGGGTAAAGTGTAGAAAAGAAGGGAGGATTGTTGCAGAGGAGGAGGAGGAGGGCACTTAAAAACAACAACAAGAGAAAGAAGTCCCCTGCCATCATCATCACCATCATCATCATCATCAACCATCCATCTCTCCACTCCCTCTCTCACCCTGCTCCTGTCTCCATGGCAACCCCCTTCCAGCTAGCCACTCTTGGGTGTGTGCGTGCGTGTGTGTGTGTGTGTGCGTGTGTGGGCAGAAAAGCTACAAAACTAAAGTTTTTTTTTTCATTTATTTTTTCGACGCCCTCCCCCGGGTCAACTTGTCGCAGTTACTGCAGGGGAGCTCGGGGGGGCTGAGGGCGAGAGACATGGCCAGACAGAGTGGGAGTGGGAGAGAGGGGGTGTGTGTGTGAGTGTGTGTGTGTACAAGGGACGGAGGCACAAGCTACAGGGACACTCGTGGAGAGGAAATAAAGAATTAATGAGACGCGCGTCTCAGTGACCTGCCAGGCTAAATCGTTAGCATTTGAGCTAACTCAAGTCTGTGTCAGCAGCTGCTATGAAAATACCAGTTGGTCAGATGTGAGAAAAAGGGGCCGATGTGATGCTTAAGTGTCTTTATCAGAGTGCAAAGTCCTGGAAAGCATCACTTTTTAGCACGGTGGCTGTAAACAGAGGGCTAAGTGTGTCTGCTTCCAGGACGTCCACTATGCAGAGGGTGAAAAAGCGGGCAGAACACAGGACCTTTGAGAAGAAAGGCTCTAAAACATTTTGCATCCACAGTTGCAGCCTTGGCAAGAGTCAGTGAGTGAGGCGTCAGGGCTGCGGATGAAAATAACCCCAGCAAATAAACACTTTCTAATGAATGAGAGCGGAAAAATGAAAAGAGTTTCCCCTGCAGGAACAGAAAGCGAGGCGACGCCTCTCATTCCGCTCCCAGCGCCGGCATCTTTGGATGCTGTGACGCCAGACAGGGCGTCGGGAGCTGTAAGACTCATGTGGGGGGAGGGAGGGGAAGGAGGAGGTGTCGAGGTGGGAGGAGGGGGAGGAAACATCAGGCGGGAGGTTCGCCAGACATCAGAGTGAGCGACACGGTAAAAAGCTTCGGATTAAACAGACGACGGGGGAGAGATGAGGAGGAGGGAGGGGAAGAGGGTGAGGAGGAGTGACAAAAGGAAAGAGCAGGAGAAAAGAGGAGCAGTTGGGGGAGGGGTGGGTGGGTGAGGGAGGTGAGAGACTGAGGCAGTGAAGTGCAGGTGAAGCTGAGCCGCCGTCAGCACTTCATATATTTTTTATTTTTATTTTTAAACAGACGCAGCCAGTAAAAAGACAACATGCTGGTGTTAAATCTTCACCTCTGACCGTGAACTTTGAACTCTAAAGGTACAAAACTGCCGTTTGGGGAAGGAAGCGAGGAGGTTAAAATCCTCTGTTTTGCAGCTCGTTGTGTCTCGCTGGGCGTCATGGAAACCAAACGCGCTTTAAAAAGCTCTCGGTCGAAACCTGAACACCAGCGAGGTGCGACGCCGGAGGAGACAGCAACCAATCCAATCTATCCGAGTTTTTAATTTTAGCTCTCTGGAAATACTGATGCAGCATATTTAGCCCTCTGTTTGCAGCCTCCTGCACTTCACGATGAAGGATGATGCGGCTTTTCGCATTTGAATAGGGTTTTACAAAAAACAAGGCAGGTCTCCGAGAGGGCGGAGCCAACACCTGGCTGCAGCTGAGGTCACAGCGCCCTGTGTGACGTCACAAAGGGTTGATTTTCAGACTGGCTAAAGCAGTGAAACCTGTTCTTTTTTGGGGCTGGAGAAAATGTTGCGTTACAGAAAGTGAATTTCTCAAAAATGTGTGCGTGAGCCACGTGAACTCTTCCTAGAATTAGCTGCAGCGCTAAAATAATAAAGTCAAACGGCTCTTGAGAAGCAGTCATTTATCGCGCACAACAACATGACACGACACACGGCCTCAGCCGGCGGACCAAACACCTGTTAAACAAACACACTCTCGGCTGCGCACGCACAGCCAATTAAAGGCGCGGCTCTGAGTGCTCTCGCCAGGCCGACGGAAACATGTTTTCCTCTTCAGTGCCGGCTCGGGAGGCGACCGGCGAGTTGAACTCCTGATAGACAGAGACGCACACACACACACACACACACACTGAGAACCCTCGGCTGTCGACAAGAGGATCAGCCAAACTGTGGCTCTGCTATCAGACGGACTTTGAATGCACCTTTGAACACCTGGAAAAAAATAAGCCAAGCTCGAAAATGGATGTTTCTTTTGTGTGTGTGTGTGTGTTGGCCAGGCGAGGACGTCCACGGTGAGCATCCAGGGAGGCTGGGGCGTGGGGGGAGGGTTGGAAGGAAACACTTACATCCTGCGGGATCTGGATGAAGGCGAGGGTGTACTCGGTGGCCTGGGCCGGCAGGGTCCTGGTGCTGAAGGCTGGAGGCATGGTGGCCAGACGGGTGGACGACACCACTTCTCTCTGAGGGACCGCGCACAAACAAACAGGCAGAGAGAAAAATACGTCTCAGTGAGGTTGGAGGGTGGGTGGGAGAGTTTCAAGGCGGCTATCTGTGTGTGTGTGTGTGTGTGTGTTCAGTCTTATCAATCACATGTCCAAACAGCGTAGAGCGCCATGATGACTGCGTCTAAGCAAACCTGACAGAGGCATCCGTCTCTGCTGCGGCGGGACCAACGGACGTGTCTGGCTTGTTGAGTCGGGATTGCAGACGCGCAAAAAGAGACGAGTGTGTGTGTGTGTGTGTGTGTGTGTGTGTGTGTGTGTGTGTGTGCAGGTCGCTGAAAGCTTCCCTCTGGATGTGTCTCTGGCTGATACTGGCAGGAGACAAAAAGAGGCCCGGAGAGATCGACGAGACGTGCGACACGCGTGAGACGTAAATCCGAACTCTAATCTGCGACGCCTCTCTGCTTTTTCCCACCAAGGTGTGTGTGTGTGAGTGTATATTGTTTGTCTTATTTATTTATTTATTCATTCTCTTGGCCTAATGTGGCCGGTCGGCGTGGGAAGAGTTGCAATCGTAGCAGCGCGCCAAGACACACACTGAGGAGGTCAGGTCCAAACAGTGTGCCACTCCACTGCATTCTGGGAAATCTCCCAGCGGGGCCAGGTTGGCTGCGCAAGCGCGCATGTGTGTGTGTGTGTGTGTGCACCTGAGTGGAAATGTACACCGAGCTGCACTTGCAAAGTGCCTTCGTCATCACAGATAAAAAAAAAAAAGGAAAGGAAATCAGGGATCTTGAGCGAGGGAGTTGTGCTTCTGTCAATGTTATGAGAGGAAATAAAAAATGAGAAACCAGTTGCGGCAGCTGCGTCGGTCGCAGACAACGGCAAGAAACACACACGCCCAGCTGTTGTTTGTCCTAAAAAAATAATCTGCAGCCCAGAGGATAAATAAAAGGTTGCCGAGCCGCTCGGAATGTGGCAATAGGAAACAAGTGATGTTTGGATGGGTGGAAGTCAATCCTGGGGTTCCCAAAATGTTCCTGGCCGTGGCCCCAGAAACCTGGCCGGGGACCCCCTTCTCAAACCAGCAGATAAATATGTGCAACTAAACATTGATTTTTGTCTTTTTTTTTTTTTTTTTTTTTTTGCGGGGGCGGGGGGGCTGTAAAGCCGTACTTGAAGTATGCTGCTTCATATTTTGCAATTGTTAAATTGATAATTATTTTATCATTTGATTTTTATTTATTTATTTTTCTTATCTCTCCAATTTTCCATGGCCTCCCTAGCGCCCCCTGGCGGCCCGCCCACTGGCCTCAATGGGGACACTGTTCATGTCGGGAGTGAAATATTCACAGCTGTGTGTACTCACGTTGCCGTAGTCAATGTAGAAGACGTGGACCTTGGCAGCCGACTCGACTTTCTCCACTCGGGCTCTGTACCTGCAGGGGTGAAGGAGTGAAGTCAGGGTCGAGGGGGGAGCGGAGGGGGTGATGACAGATAGGAAAAACAGCAGGAAGAGGAGAAGAGTGAGCCACTCTGTGTTTATTTCCCTGGAGAAAAGGTGAAGTTGCTGCTGGTGCTGCTGCTACATTCGGACCCCCGGAACTTGGCCAGGCCTGCAAAATTGCACCGAGGCCTCTTTGCAATAAAAAAAAAGGGAGGAGAATTTATTTATTTTTTCGCCTGGTGGCGACGGATGCAAAGTGCATCAAGTGCATCAGCAGCAGCAGGAGCAGCAGCAGCAGCAGCAGCAGCAGCAGCAGCAGCAGCAGCACTTTGCTTGACTGCAGCGTCTGGCCGGGCGGCCGGCGGCAAACTGGATATGGCAACGGGCCGCACATGAACGTGACAAATTAAAGGCGAGCGCGCGATGAGGTCATGCAGTCGGATCTAATAGAGACGCCACCGAGCTGACATGGTTATCGTCAACCGTCCAATTCAGGAAGCGTCTTTTCAGGCCCGGCCGCCGTTTATCAGCCCACTTGACTCGAATCAAACAAACAAACAAACAAACAAACCGACAAACATAGCAGGGAGATTTAATTGGCCCCCGGCTCAAGGACAAGAGGAGAGAGGGAGAAATTATTAGAGGCGCTTGGGCAAAAGGAAGGGGGGAAAAAAACAAACAAAAAAGGGAGCGGGAACAAAGTTAAAACCAAATGAGAAGGGAGGAGGGTGAGTCGCCTGCTTTCCATCTTAATGTGAAGGGAGTCTTTTTAAAAAAAGGGAAAAAAAGAAAAGGCGATCGGAGGTGATCACCATGGCAACAAAACCCAGTCAGCCGACACTGGGGTTCATTTCTAATTAGCACCCGAACGCAGCAGCAACAACAACAACAATACTGCAAGGGACGGCAGAGAGCGAGAGAACAATACGCAAATGGACCTACAGTTGGGAAATCTGAGAAAACTTATTGACCTGAGCAAAGTTACAGACATACTTTTTAATGGCACGGGGTGGGAGGTGGGGAGGATGGGGCGGGAGTGCAGGTTTGAAAGCAGGCGGCTCTTTGACTCTTTGACTTTCATCGGCTGTGAGCAGACAAAGACAACTCACGACTTCAGAAAAAAAAGAACAAACTGCGGAGGAGGACGATGAAGTGATGGATAGCAGAAGGATGGAAGAGCACCTGTGCCTTTTTTTTCTTTTTTAGATCAGGCCCCCTCCCCCCCCATCACCACCTCCCTGTGGACAAGGACCCCTCCCCCCTCTCACATCCATCCATCCGCCACCATCCACCCCCCCAGCACTGTGACTTTTACGTGTCCCCGTGACCATCTGTAAACTTCCGGTAAGGAGACCAGATGCAAAGGTGTGTGTGTGTGTGTGTGTGTGTGTGTGTGTGTGTGTGTGTGTGTGTGTGTGTGTCACTGCCATTTCTACAGGGTGAGGAGGGGGGCAGCGATGTGGCAGCGGGCTAATTACAGCCTGTGGCCGTCTGCAGTGAATGCATCACAGGCCGGGACGGAAGGAGGGACAAGGTAAAAATTAAAATGTCAGCTGTTGTGGGGACAGAAGCTCTTATATAACTGACTGCTGTGAACCGTCTCCTGTGTCGCAGTCACATCAGTCCGGACTGGTTCCATCACTGGGAGGGAGGGAACTGGAAACCTCACTGGTTATACTGGTGAACTTGGTAGATAGGTGGTTTTTATCAAAAGGTGCAGGGTGCAAATTTGGCTTAATTTCAGATTTTTAAATTGGTAACAGCTTAACATTCTGCTCATAAATACATACATAAACGGGTATACTCACAGTACAAGAAAAGTATGTTTGTTTTCCGACCCTTTGATTTTTTTTTTAGGATCTTACTGGTAATTTTATTTTCCTTTTCAACGTACTGATTTAATTTCTGTATGGTTATTACGCATGTTTTTTTTTTCGTTAGCAACAGCTGGTGACCTTCAGCTCCTTATTTGTTTGTTCACTGTTCTTGTGAATGGTTTGACTCGCTCATAATTGAAGTTCTATCAAAGTTTTCTATAACTGAGTATCCAATATGTCTAACTGCTCCATACTTGAGGAGGAAGTGCAGGATACCAAGACTTCAAGAAAAAAATGGAAGGACTATTATCTCTATTACCTTTAATTCTGCTCAACTGTGCAAGTGGCCTGTCTGTTCCATATAAAGATCCTATTTCCAAAAGGAGAAAAAAAGATAAAAAAAGATCCATAGATCATAGATCAAGGCTCTCGGATAGCCGCCATCTTGCACCGCCATATTTCTAAGGAAGCCTGGTGTGGACAATCCAGATGCCTGATAGGGGTAACTGCTTGCCTCCTAAAATAAACCCATGAAGAAGACGGTGGACGAGGTATCCAGGCTTGTGCTCGGAGGCCACTGTAGGTCACTGGCAAGCTCAGGACAGCGAGAGTATGGAGTCCCAAAGGAGACATAACTGAATGAGTGCTGCAATCTAAAATGTGACCCCTTGATTTTGCTGATTCTTCTTAAAAATCTCCAAATATTACACACACTGAACCTTTAACCGACTCTTGTCACTGGTGAATAAATCTCACCTGGTGTACAGATGTTGAAAAAGGACTTTTTGAATCGTTCTAAGGATCTCTTACGTACCATTCACCGTCGGCGAACTTGGCTATGCAGTAGTCGCCGCGGCGTGCAGAATAGGCGCCTTCCACCGGCGGCTGGGCGGCGATCTCGGCCCTCATGGTCTCCATCAGGCTCTCCAGCTGGGCTCCTGAAGACGAGAGGAGAAAAAAATTGAACGTACAGCTCATGGACGACTGACAGGCTTCAGTTTCATTGCGTTACATCATTTAGATCCCAACACCTTTGCTGCAAACAACAGAGTTCTTGGTTCTCTACGGGGGAAATAATTTCAGCATTTTCATGCATTGAGGAATGCCTGTAATATAATATGGTTTTATTTTTGGAGCAGCACTTCAGCAAAGTTTCTCAAGTCACAACCATAGAACCACAGGGAAGGAAGCAGAACTGCCTTTGTTCAGTAGCGTTGTTTTTGTGTTGCTTGTGTAGCTCAACCTCCAAGTTTGCAGGCCAGCATTGCTTCAGAAGTAACAGTAAAACTTGATGATCAAAGCTCATGAATTCATTAAGAAGGAGCAGCGCCACCATCAGGCCACCGTAGAACCAGCCGCTAGGCCTGAAGCAAATCTCGTACGCCGGCTGGGGCCTTTCAATTCAATCGAGACGTACGGGATGATTAAGATGCCTGACCGGAGGACAACAAAATGTATGAATTCACAACATTTTTGACTTTTTTATTTTGTGTATATGGTGTCTGCCAATAAATTTCAGCGCAGCTTCACACGCGCTGCGCCGTGCAATCAGGCAGCCTGGAGGCGACGCAGCCGCGACTCCAAATAAGACAGAAAAAAATACCGCCAAAAAAATCAACCGACCGCCGACATCCACCGTTATTTCTGCAGGTTGGTGGGAAACGAGTAAACATAAATAATGAGGCCGTTTTTCAGGGGGTGGAGGGGTGGTAGTGGAGGGTTATCTGCGGCGAGACAGCCGGGCAGCTGCCCACCAGCGGCTTCATTAGCATGATGTCAAAGTAGAATGGCCGGGTATGGGGGGAGGAGGGTGTGGAGGTTGGAGGTTGGAGGGGGGGGGGTGGACAGGGAAGAAGAAGAAGAAGAAGAAGGAGGAGAAGAAAAAGAAGCTGGTGGGATTGAAGGAGAGGTGAGAGGCGGGTGAGTCAAGGAAAAGGGGCGTCCAGGCACCTCCGCTGGCCACCCGCTGCTGCGCCAACTGCTGATGAATGCAGAGAGGGGAACAGGAGAGTGCACACACACACACACAGCAAACAAATTCATCCTCAGCGTTTTGTGGAGAAAGCATCTTTTGGAAAACATGTCAGATGAATTGCTTCCCAAGCTCCTTGCCCCACACACACACACACACACACACACACACACACACACACACACACACACACACACACACACACACACACACACACACACACACACACACACACACACACACACCAAGGCCGATGTGGTTACATCATTACTACTGCTACTACAGCGCCTCGGCTGGGCCCCAGCCGTCACAGGCAGCCTCCTCCGTGATTTATTAATCTAATTAAAAAAAGTTAGTGAGCACTTCCCCAACCGGCCTTCCAGGGGCGTGCGTGCGCAAAATAAACGGGTGTGTATTTGGTACACGTTCATGCATCTGCGGCTCCCAGAACCAATCCAGGTCCGGGGAGGAAACTAGGAAAAAAAAAACAAAGAAAAAAAAATGTGGCTCAGGGCTCTAAGAAGTGCAGACGAACGTCCGTGTTCAGACGCGGAGAAGCCGTAATGGACGGAGCGCTTTCGGCCAATTGGCATGCTTAATTCATGCTAATGGCGCCGCAGGGAGGTTTGGGGGGAGGGGGACAGTCGGTGGCACGCGACGTGGAGAGAGGATGAGGGCGGGGGGCGATGACGATGAGTCGATGCGACCGGCCAAAGTTGCTCATGGTCGGCGGCTGTGATGTGAACCAGTTTGGGGACCTCGGAGGGTCGCGGCTCCCCACCTCCTCCAGCCAGTGAATAAGGCCGAGTCATCGCTGTGGTGCTCACACACACACACACACACACACACACACACACACACACACACACACACACACACACACACACACACACACACACGTATATATTGTCTCTCCAAATGGCCTTTAACATTTGAAATGACGACAAAAAACAGTCGCTTCCAACCGGAACGCTGCATTTTAAAGGCGATTGGGCGACGTGTCCTTGAGCCGAGCGGCTGAAAACATCCTTGAACGCTCCAATTGAGAATTTCCATCTTCACGCACTACAGGAAACCTCCAACTTTGGCCACAGGAAGCAAGTTTGCGGCGCCCGGCGATGTTTATTTTCTTTTTTCTTTTGTTGTCCGTTGCTTGCGTTATTTATTTATTTGTATACACTACCAGTCAAAAAACGTGGATACACTCTATGAATTTAATGTATTTTCTTTCATTCTCATGACTATTGACATTGCAGTTTCTCACTGAAGGCATCAAAACTACGTATGAACACACATGGAGTTATGTGGGGCTCCTGGGCGGTGGGTGGAGGTGACGCAGTCAAAGGTCCCCGACGACGAGTGCGGCGTTCTGGATCAGCGGTCTTAACAAGATGATCCATGATCCGTCGCAACCCCTCGGATTCCCGCCCAGTCGGGTCCGGTCACACATTAAAGATAAGTCCACGCCCATCCAGTGAGTGACGCAGACCCCCCGGTTGCGTTGCTTGTTTGGTCCGCCAAGGAACGGCTGAATACCATTCAGAACGTCCAGTTTGGTGAGAAGGAAGCCAAACATGGAGCCCTTCACCCTCTGAGATGCTTCACCCTCTTCATTGGATGATTTGTGCTAAACTGGTAGCAGCGGCTGCCTGATTTAGCAGCCAACACTCATGTAATCAACCTTAGCGTGAGATCTTTGGAGCTTTGGACTCGCAAAAACCAATCAGCAGCTCATTATTGACGTGAAGGTGGAAGCCAAGGTGGAGGCTCCAGAACCTCGCAGGGGATGGACGAGAGGCGGGTGAAGGAGATGAAACCAGCTCAAGGGATGTGTGATGGGAGGGAGGAGGGGATGGGGAGGACAAAGAAAAGGGGGGGAATCCAAAATCAAGGCGTCGGTTGTGTGAAATCTTTCACAAAGTGCTGCAATTTCTGAACGGATGTCAAGAAAGAGGGAGCAGAGCGGGCCACATCCAGCAGTCCAGTGGCAGAATCGCATTTGCTTTTGGCATAAAGACAACTAAATATGTGGCTGCAGTGGGTGGCGGTGGCGTGGGGAGGAGGGGGTTTAAGCCATGTGGAGCGTGAGGGAGCCAGAGCGATGATCCAAAAAGGAGCTGAAGAAAAAAACAACAAATAAACCAGCGCCGGCCAATTTCTCCTCCGTCTTCATCTCTTTATTCCTTTTCTTTTTTCTCTCACCCCCCCCCCCCCCCCCTTTCTTTTTGTTTCGTAATTTGTTTATACGCCATTACGGCCACAGCCATTTGTAAATCATATATAATTACATTGTGAAAATGCCCGGCGCGGCGGCGGTAGCAGGGAAGTGATTAGACTTTAGGTGGGAGACGACGACGGCGGAGGAGGAGACAAACAGACTCACCGACAACAGATTCACTGGTTGTTTATGGTCACATTTTCATTATGTTGTTGCGGAGCAGACAGCGGCCGTGTGGGGGGTGGGGGTGGGGTGGATCGTCAGAGTTTCTTTTTTCATCGCAAAGAAATGAAGCGTAATGAAGCGTTTACAGCAGTCGTTAAAACCGCAGAGGGGGGAAGACGTTTTCGTTCGTGAAAACCAGCGCAGTTCACATTGGGAGATGGGAGTTGGCAGTTGGGAGGTGGGAGGTAGGAGGGTCAGGTGCTTCCAATGAGACTAAGGGTGGCAGGGGGAACCAGCTAGGCTTTGGTGAGGGTCCTGAAACAAGAGCCAGATGCCGATGTCAAACAACTCCGACCATCACTGGCTGCGTTGACCCTTAGAATTGCACAAAACCTAAATATCGCAATAAAAAACTGATCATGGAAACACCTCAACTTCCAAAAACCTCTCAAATAGTTCTAAAAGATTTTGATGCTCTCATGACGTGGTTTTTCACACGTGTCGATATAGAGGTATATCGCAAAAGTGTCACGGAAACCCTTTTTTCGCATTTACACGTCAGCGGATGTGACGTATGGGGTCACGTGACCAGTTTGCTTCAAGTGAAAATGGTGCATTATGTTTGGACGGAAGAGGAGACGGGTCAAAGTAATCAAAGAGAAAAATATAAGAACCATTCTTGACAGCAAACAAACAAAAGCAAACGTAATTCTCCTGTAATTCAAACATAACTACGGTTTCTGTGCTTCACACCATTCAATGGAAACACTTGCAAATCGCAATTGTACTTTGTCTAAAATTTTAGAAACATCGCTTTTACTTTGCGAAAAACTGTCGTTAGCTGGTAGCGAGGCCCCAGAGCTGCAGCATCAACACGCTGAAGCAGTGTTTCTCAACTACTGTACTGTGAGAGAATGTCAGGTGTGCCGTGAAAAATTTGCCAATTTTACTTAATTGGTTGAAAAATAATAACATTCCATTGTGGAGTGACTGTGCAGGAGTGTGAGCCTGTTTGCCTCCATCAATTCCTCCCAGAGTGTGTGTAAACAGGCCCAGGCTTCACACTGAGCGAGTATAAATTCATTAAGAGACAATATTGTCACTATTAAGCATTTTATAATTTCAAATTTTTGCTTTGTGGCGTGCCATGAGACTTTTTCAGTGTAAAAAATGTGCCGTGGTTCACAAAAGGTTGAAAAACGCCACGCTACAGAGGCCTTCAAACACCAGAGATGTGGAACAAATAATAGAAAAGTGAAAAGTTTGGATTTGAAAACAAAACGTGCAGACGGGTTTTCACAGAAGACTTAGGAACGTAAAAAAAAAATTCCCACATCTGATCCCCAGTTCAGGAAAAACTCCCTCATTTGGGAGCGAGGAAGCTTTTCACCCCTGCGACCGCAGAGAGCCGCAGAAGTTGTTGTTACTGCTGCTTGGCATATATACTGTAGTCTATGCCGATCTATATATAACATTTCGGGATATATTTCAGGCTTTTCAGCGAGGACAGTTTCACTCAGAAGCAAGAAACTGCACCTGGTTTTGGCTGGCGGTGTTTGCGTCTGTCAAACTGCGTGCGGACACGAGCGCAAACTCTTTCTGGATCTGCCGCTGTTTGAACGAGGCATATTTGCATAGAAGGGAGTGTCCTTTTGCGCGTAATGACTCATTTAAATACATTCAAATAAGTCTGGTGCAACCCTGCCACTACTTGCGCCTCGGCGTATTTTCCGCCGATTTTCACGTTTGCGTCCCCTCTGTGGATCGGAATCACCGTTTTTGGCGCTGTTTACACGGATTTTCTGGTGCAAAAGCCGGGCAATGGCTTTGTGGATCTGGCCCTCAGAACTGCTGTAATTCTCTCACACACACACACACACACACACACACACACACACACACACACACACACACACACACACACACACACACACACACACACACACACACACACACACACACACACACCCCTCCCTATGGCAGTGCCATAAAGAAGCGCCATTACCTGAGGATATTTACACATTTTTGGCAGACGCGGCAAGCGAGGGAGGGAGGGAGAGAGGAAGGGAGGACTCAGACAAAAGCCACTTTTACTTCCTCCGCTCCTGAGTGATGTTTAAACAGCGTCGGCATCTGCCAAGGGAGGACACGGGAGAAGGAAAAAAAACATGCGACAAAAACAACAACAACGAAACAAAACCCTAAACAAATGACGTCCCCAGCGGAGAGTGCTGCAGATTATTACATCTCATGCAATACCTGGCCTACACCTTTTTTGTGTGTTTTTAGACAGCAAATTACGGTTCCTGTAATTGGAAAAGCCATCACTGACAAAAAACAAAGCCTAAACAGAGGTGGCATCTGTGTCCCTCCATTTTTCTTCTCTTTATCTCTTTTCATCCATCCAAGTGCCATTTTCACTTGACCAGTTCAAGTGAAAATGGCGCGTTGTGTTTGGATGGAGGACGAGACGGAATATTTTTTTTACAAGTGATCAGCGAGAACAATATAACAATATAACAACCATCCTTGACAGCAAACATCATGGAAATGCAGATTAATGGCAAAATGTTTTGTTCCTCCATCCTCCTCAAAGTGGGATCTCGCAGGACGAGAAGATTACGGCTTACGCGCTTCACACCATTCAATGGAAACGCCTGCCAATCGCAATTTTACTGTCGAAATTTTAGAAATATCGCTTTTATTTTGCAAAAAACTGTAATGAAAACGCAGTTATTGACACTTGCTCAAAAAAAAAAAAAAAAAAAGACGGCGGTCGCTCGGGACGCTTTCACATTAGCGCCAACGTCTCCCACCAGGGTGGCAAAAAGAAGGGGGGCGAAAACTGAGAAGCTGCTCACGCCTCCCGCTCCTCCGGCCGGGGGAGGCGACCTCCAGCCGTCTCGGTTTATAATGAGGGCCTCCGGTGGAAGGCTGAGGCTTCTGACCCCGAAATATTATGTGGTGAAATAAAGAAAACACACAGAACTCTGGCGTCTGGTGAAACTCTTGCTCGAATTTCCCATTTGGTTTCTTTGTAAAGTTTGAGTTCCGGCAGAGCAGAGAAACTAAAAGAAAGACAAAGACAAGTTAAAGGAGGATTCAGCGGGTTTTCTTTCCGTCTCCCTTTTAGCGTGTTAACACTAAAACAATAGGCTCTTATTAGTATTATTATTGCAATAACGCCCCAGCTATTATTATTTAGGCTGAATTCAAAATTACAGCTGATAACGGTGCTGCTTTATGATAACGGGGTCCCGGCGGCAGGGAGACTATAGACCATCAGCGCCATTCTCCCTTAATTACGCCGCAGCTATTAAAACTATTCTACGTAAATCATTAATGCAATTGTCACATCAGGGGCTTCTTTATCCGATCTCTTTTGTCCCTCTCTCTCTGCCCCCCCCCTCTCTTGCCTGCGGCAAACTGTTTTTTTTTTTTTGTTTCCATTTCACAATTTGTTCCTTTCACTTCATTGTTCTAATTGGACAATGAACTGACATGATTAACCAAAAGAGAGAAAAAAAATGACACTCTCGCAGAGTTCTAAATAAAGTATGTTCAGAGAGCAGTGATGTGAGAGTTAATTATCTCCTCCCCTGACTCGCTCTGGCTCCGTGCCTGCGGTGCCACACACTCCTATTCTTTTTTTTTTCTCCTCTGTTCCACCCAAATGAAAAACAAACAGTATTTAGAAGAGAAGAGCCGCGACCATAAATTTGCCCGCACTTTACAAACTGAACCCCATTGTATGAAGTCGTCGGCGCTCGGCTGAACCTGACATGACACCCAATTAGCCGCCCATTCACCCTGATCAATGTGAGACCCCCTTATTAAAAATCAGCCTCGGTGAAACTGGGTGCGCGCCACTGAAAAGCACAGCTGAGGAACAATACGAAAGATTCGTTCTTCTAGTAGAGACGCCGCTTTTTTTATTTTCAAGTGGCTAAATGACACTTTACGAGAAAAGGAGGCAGAATCTCAGCGCTGCCGGCCCCCCACCCGCCGACCTGCCTGCCTGCCTGCCTGCCTGCCACTGCGCCCGGCATCATTAGGTGACGAACAGCTGCTGTGCGTAAGAGGTGGAAGTGTGAATAATGCGGCCGGAGTGGCACCTGGTGGGTTTTTTTGAGCGGCTCCACTCATTACGAGTCTGTTTCCCGCTGCCAGGGAACGAACCTGAGACTGGGTGTCCTGCCAAGCAGTGCAGCTGAGGCAGAGAGAGCGTGGTGGCGAGGTGGGCAGGTGGGAGGGGCCATGGCCGAGCACTCCCACCCTCTGTCTGGCCTCTCTTTGGCTTGATTTATGAATTTTATATGAGTAAAAGCTGAACATGCTGCCCAGGAATACATTCATAAAAGTGTAAACTCGCAGTACAATTAAAGTAATTTGGGTTTCCTACCCTTAGAAGGGTTCTCATACATATTAGAATATACATAGAGCAATAAGGGTCTTGCTCAGGCCAGGGGACCATATACGGCCCGTTATATTTTTTAATCCGGCCCGCCGAACTTGGAAGAAATGAAATTAGTAGAAAGTAAGTCATAAAATAATTGTATTTCATCCATTTTTTCAGTGTGGTTTTTCAAGAGTCATTTCAGAGCTTAACACTGTGGGGCTTCGAAGACATGTTGGTGGGTCACCAAAACACTACATCCATTGCTCCTGCTCCGGCCCCCTCTGTCATATTTTAGTACCCATTGTAGCCCCACCAGTCAAAGTTTGCCCACCCCTGGTCCTGCTCGTAGTTAGCTGCCATCTCGTGCCTCCTGGCAGGGCCCTAAATACGAAATGTGCCGTCAGGTGGGCTTCCTTGAAACATCTACAGACTGGACATTTGACGTCTCAGCCTCAGCTGCTCCTTGAGAATGTCAGAATAAAGCTTTGTACTTCTTCCTACTCTATTTAGGCATATGTAAGTTTCTGGGTATTTGTTTTCTTTGAGTATTAGACTCATATTTTTTTCTTATTATATTTATGGGTTTGTTGTGTTTGTAAGTGATTTAGTACTTGTGCTTTTTATGCTCAAATAAAGAATTCAATTCCAATTCAAAATATGCCCCCTCCTCCCCTGACCAGCCAGGTGGGACAGAGTTATGAAGACTTGGGAGAAGAGGCTTTATTCAGCGTTTTTCATTTTTCCTTCTTCTCCACCTTTCTGCAGTTTTGCGGCTAAACAACAGCGGCAGCACTTTACGGCGCTCTGCCTCCCTTCCCTCCCGCACGTCCCCCGCGTGTGCCTGGAGTGGCCTTTGCCTTTTTTATGTCCAAGGTCACGCAGATCTGTGCAGGTTCCCCATCTGACAGTAATTACACGTGGCCTCCGGAGAGAGAACAACAGACACGAGGAGAAATAAAGAGACGAGGTGGTGGCGGCACAGGGTTGCGACGGCAGTGTGTTTCTGTGCCTGCCTGCATGTTTGTGTGTGCGTGTGTGTGTGTGTGTGTGTGGGCATGCACAAAAAAGTGCCACAATGAAAGATAAACACACTCCGCGTAAAGATAAAGGTGTTTTACATAATATAAAAATAAACCGGAGGATTAGAGGCCAACATCCCTCGAGCTCCTTGGTGGAAAATAGAATAAAAAAATCATTCCAAACATTAAGTTTAATCTCTTTCTGAAAATTCTCTGAGCCATCAGGAGGCGTGTGGGGGGTGGGGGCTGTAAAAATTTCTCTTTCCCTATATTGCAATAATTACAAATGACTTCATCAAGCATAAGTTACTCTCATTAAGACATTCTGTGTAGATTTCTTTCCCCCCCTGTCCTGCCGTATAAATTACCTGGACCGTTTTTCTCCTTACAAGTCGGATCAATTAGGAGAATCTCATCTCACCGAGGGAACAGATGAAATGGCTGCGCACTCAAGTGCAGACAGAAAAAGGAAAAAAAAGAAAAGAAAATTACTCCTGCTCTTTCTCTGTTGAGTCTATAAATAGACTCACCGCCTATTAATTAGTTTTAAAAGTGCAATTTAGGGAGGGGAAAAAAAATCATCCAGGTAAATGAGGTCGCAGCTATTGTGACACTGATGTTAAAGGAGGCTGCACGGCGGTAGAAGCTTCTGTCGGCAACTCTGCAAACGCGAGCCACGTTTGAGGAAATAATATTGCGGGGTCGGAAATAGGCGGGACCTGAAAAGCGATTGGACGCCCGTCAACCGCAACCGAGTCGACCTGAACTCCTTCGTCCCCGCCTCCATCAGGTGGAAGGTGATGGTGGTGATGGTGATTTTAGTGTTTCTGTAGCATTTGTCACTTTGTATTGGCACTTAATGATGGCACTTTCTGAGATGCTAACTACTGTACTTGGTCTGCACTTTATGTTATTTCTTTAATTATTAATATTATTATTATTTTTTTTATTTAAGTATATTTCTCTTATGTGTATAGTGTCTTTGTGCCTACTCATAGTGTTCTTACCTATCGAATGAAATAGGTGTGCTCACGCTGTGTTGTCAATGCATTGTGTTGTGTGTTTGGTCTCTACTGTTTGTATGTTGCACACTTCTAACCAACTCTTCTAACTCTTGGGGCATTAATAAAGTACTTGACTTGACCAATTACCAACGGCAGCAGCAGAGTGAAGGGGGAAACTTTTTTCCCGCTCCTCTTTTAAAGTGAAAAAAGAAGTTGCGACAGAACTAGCGTCCGTGCTAATCTCTGTAGTCGCAGCCATTGTTCGCGCCCGCCTGGCGGTGCCCTTTTCTTCTTCTTCTTCCTGGGATTTTTGTCTTCGCTGGCTTCGTCTGGCCTTGTTCACCAGTGATAAAACACAGCCGGAGAACAAAATGGGGAGTCGGCTGTGATTCAGACACTCAGACAGTTTAAGGCGCCTTTTCGAAGCCGAGCGTCCACTTGAAGTCTCTGGAATATCAGCTGCAGTCAGCGCACCTGGCACATGCGACTGTTGCGGCGCTCGTCTTGCGCGTTTCGTCAGCCTTTCCGTCTCTGTCAAGCGGAGAGATCGACAGACGTGTAAAATCCGGGATGTGTTAAAATGCGGCTGGTTTTGGAGAAAACGAGGGGTTCTCGTCCGACTCTGCTGTTTACACCGAGCGTCGTGTTAGGGGCCCCGTTCATCTTAAGTATGTGTGCGCACGAGAATGCTGTCGTCGCTCCGGAAGAAAAAAAAAAGACAGGGCGAGCGAAGGGGGAGACGAGGAGAGAGAGAGAGAGGGGGAGAGAGATGGGTGGAGGCTGCAACACGTAATGACACTGCAAAGCGCTCGGCTTGTATGATTTTACAGGCCATAACACTTTGATGTGCTCTTCAAGGAGCCGGCATGACTTAATGTTGCTTTGAGGGAACGTCAGCGAAAATGAAAGAGACTCAGGGAGGGATGAGGGGGGAGGAGGCGTAAGGTGGGAGGGGAGGAAACGGAGGAGGGGGAGGGGCAGTCAGGGTGTATCTCCCCTGCTGAGAGCAATGTTTAAAAAAAAAAAAGGAAAAAAAGTTGCATGTAAGCCTTTTGGGTTCAAGAACACAACCCAATCAAAGGAAGGAAATAAATAAATAAGGAGGCCGCAGTATTGCTGGATCATCTAAAAATCAGGCTTTAATACGGCAGGAGATTAAATAAGTCATAGCGCTCCTGTCGAAATACACACAGAACAGCAGAAATGCTGTTTATATATATATATATATATATATATATATATATATATATATATTTTTTTTTTTTTTTACTTTTTTTTTACCCTGCTCTCTCCAAGCAAACCCGTACATATGCGGCTGGGAAAATATTGCCTCAGATATCCGGCTCCCTTATAGATTGAGGAAAAAAAAGAGTAGCATAAAAAAAAAAAAGAAAAAAAAAAAAATATTAAAAAAAAAAAAAAAATCAACCCGTCTTTGATTTCCTCTTTGAAACGCTGCGTGGTTCCCAACAGCAGCGCACACAACACAGAAACTTCGCTTCCTCTGCCGACGCCGAGCGTGAACTCGGGGGGCGGGGGGGGCTACACGTGCGTGTTGTGTAGCGTTTCACGTGATTTCGATCAGCGCTGATAATAATACATTATAGTAATACTAAATACAGATAGATAAAAAAGAAAAAGAAAACGCAACCCCGGTATCGCCATGGCTGCTGACTGGCGGGGCAGAAAGCAGGCACGGGAGACGCAAAGGCTTTAGATTTAAATCTACAGCTCAAGGCGAGATGAGGAGCAGATTGTCTGCGCACGAGTCTAAACACCCCAAGATCTCCAGGAAGAACGGCGGCGGGAGAAAAAGAAGGAGCAAAAAAAAAAAAAAGAAAAAAGATTCCTCCAAATAACAAGCAGGACCCTCCACCTTCCGCATTGCCGTGCGATGGGATTAGAACGATGCGACGCCTCAGATTGGCAGTAAATGAAGGCAAAATTAATTAATTACAGCAGAGAGGCAAATTAAGAGGTGGCCAAAGTCAATTTCATGGCCCCCTGAATGTCGACTGCCAGCGAGAGCAGATTGCGGGGCCGGGCGGAGGGGGCGGGGGACGACCACCGCACGCTGCACTCTTCCTGCGACGGGGGCCTGGCAGACGATGAAGGGACGGCCATTTGCATGCGCGGGCCCCTCAGATCTGCACCAGCTGGACGGCCAACGCGGGTTCTGAGGGAAGGAAGAGAAGGAAAAAAAAAAAAAAAAGCCGCTGCGTCGCCGTTCAAAGGCGAGTTTAGTCACTAAATCTGAGGTTTGTCACACACTGACGCTTCCCACCGAGGGTTCAAAGGAGGCCGCTGCCATCGCTCGGCAAGGGAGCCGCTGCTGGGTCCCAATGATCTCCCAATGATGATGGATTTCATCATTTTTCGCACCGGTCGTAGCCATCGGCTTCTGTTTCAACGACGGCTCCTCCGAGTGAAAAGTTATTCCGCACGGTTCAAAAACACAAAGACAGAGCAAAGAGAAGCGCCATCTGTCCACCGCCCTTTGCTTCCCTCGTATAGTTCAGAATGTTTGAGCGAAATGCGGAAGCAGAAGCTACAAGGACCCACAAAAGTCTCAGCTGCAGATTTCAAATGCGACACGTGGGGACCGTTTGCTCAGTTTCCCCATGTTGTCGACGGCTGCGGCTGGGTGGAACCGCCAGGTAGTGTTGTAGTCCTCCAGATTGGTCTTGGTCTCGACTTGGACTCAGATGCATTTTTACCTGGTCTTGTCTCGGTCTTGGACTGGGAAGAGTCGGGATTTGTGATCAAGACTGGTCAGGACTCACTAGCCAACTAGATACAGGTCATTTTTTCTGTTCTATTGTTATTTTTCTTTGACATATAAAGTCTCGATACTCTCTAGTCTTGGTCTCGCTTGATGTGACCTAGACTACAACACTACCGCCAGGGTCCAATGTCTTGCAGCCGCAATTGCACCCCTGTTGGCCATCACTGGAAGTGCAGCAAGGCAACAACTTTCTGCGCCGAGTGGGAGATTGAATGTGGACACACAAGCATCTTGATATTAATATCACAAAACATGGCCCGTTAGGTATACCATTAAGGAGATGGACTGGAAACAAACAAACACGCTTGCACTCAAACACACACACGGCTTGTCAAAGGGGAGGGAACAGCCGTGTCAGGAATACCAGGGATCGTTAGACTTCCCGTCCAGTGAACTTTTTTTTTTTTGTCGCCGTGGTTGTTGCTGTTGTTGTCGCCACCTGTCAGAGGTGGCAAGAGGGGACAGCGGCGTGATTTATTTCCCTCAGTCAGCGGGTAATAACAGAGTGGGACGTCCTTTCTCCTGCTGAGGCGGGAACGCGGCGGCTCTCCGGTGGGGGTCGGAGGGGACAAGGAGGTGAATGTCAGAGTGGTGGAGATAATTGACACTCGTAAAGTCAGTGTGGCGTTAACAAGGAGTTCAAAACAACACACTGCTGCTGCTGCAGTGGGTGGGAATCACGAGGCCATAAACAACCATTGTGCCATGAAAGTGTTCATTAAGATTTGGAGGTGCACCGATTAACCAGCCGGCTGATTTTTTCTTTTTTTCTTTTTAGGATTACGACGTTTCGCTTAACGGTGAATTGCGACTCAGTCCACCTGTTCCGACCTCAAAGAGTTGATATTTCGGTTCCACTCACCCGTCTCCACGTCCTGGGCGTAGATGTGCAGGCTGTCAGAGATCTCGGTGACGAACACCGCTCTGTAGTTGGCCACCCGCTCCTTCTCCTCGGACACGTGCACCACCTCCTCCACCGGCTTCTCCTCGTAATTGGCCCAGACCTGACAGGGACGACAAGAGGGCGAGAGAGCCATTAGTGACAGCTACAGGTGCCTGCACAGGACAAACATGGCACTTGGCATAATTTTGGACACGACCCGCGCAGGAAGAACTGAGAGTCGGGCCAACACAGGAGGGATTTCTGTACAATCTTTCCTGCTGCAGATAGTTTGAGGACACTTTCACATCCACACACACAGCACAAGGGACACGTCTCATTCGTGAATGGATTATTTTGAACTCAATCCTTGCGTTTTTCTGCGAAAAAGAGATGCTTGTTATTAAAACTCGTTTTCAGTAACCAACGACATTACCTGGCAAAATTAAAAGACAGGGGAAAAAATAGAGAGAAAAGTTAATATGTCTACCTACTGACGACACGAAGGCAAAAAAACTAACTTTTCCTTAGTGAACTAGATACCACATTTACAAAAAAAATAATCATAATGAAAGAGGATAAAAACACAGCAGCAGAAAGGCTGTTTGAAGCTCGACCTCTAAGAGGAATATAAACACAGGAAGAACTTTCACCGCTCCCCTGTTCAGCCAAATTACTGTTGACGAAAAAATATGCAAGCATGACAGGAAACTTCCTCGGTCCGTGTGTGTGTGTGTGTGTGCAGGTTACATCCCTTCCCTTCCTCATCAAGGTTAGCTCTCTTTGGGCACACCAGGAGAAACGGAGGACAGGAGGCTCATTAAGGAGAAGAGCTCTGCCTTGGGCCACGCATCTCGCTGCATGGATCTGGTGTGCGTGTGTGTGTAAGAGAGAAAGAGAGCGTGTGTGTGTGTGTTGGTTTACACAAGTAAGGAGGGATGATGAAACAAAAACGACAGAGTGGGTGGTTGTCAGGAATGAATAAATCTCGGCGGCGAGATGGTCGGGATGAAAGTGACCTGATCAAGTTCCTGCGGGCAGAAAGTCTGAAGATGATTAGACGAGAGGTACGAGAGGTACAAGAGGACTCGGAGGGAGGGGGTGGCGGGTGGGGGGTGAGACGCAATTGGCCGAGAATGCACAAGTGTGAAAAGTGCGCCGGAACTTGAGAGTGGCCCCACTCATCGGGAACAGGAGCGGCGGCGGGGCTCGTTATCGGCGCTTCCTGCAGGCTGGTTGGTTGGGGAAAAAGGTTTTCGCTCTTCAGAACTTCCACAAAGGGAAGGAGGAGAGAAAAAGAGGCTGGCACGCTTTCAAACAGCGCGGCCTTATTAGCCAATTAGGTTCTGGCTAATTACTGAGCTGCATGCTACCGTGGCGCTAATAAGATTAGCTCATTTTTGGCGTTGCAATGAGTTTTTTTTCCTTCTTCTTCTTCTTCTTCTCCTCTCTTTTCCATCGCCGCCTGAACTCCTCTCGCTAATGTTGAGGCTCGGTTAATCACACCCGAGGCTGTCGTCTTAACCACGCCGGCTCTCCACCATGATCCTCTTACCTCCATGATGTGATGATGCAAATTGGGACGTGATTTTTATTTTTTTTTTTTGGGGAGGGGTGAAATGCGCGCTTCTGCATGCGTGTGCGGCACAGGGGAACGGCTGCGCGAGAAGCTGGGGCGGTGAACGGGGAAAAACCAGCAGACAAAATATATTTTTAAGCATTTACCTGAAAAACAAACAAGCCAGGGAAGGGAAAGGAGAGCCGGAGTCCGTCCGCTTAGCGGCTTACAAAAGACGGGGTCATGCTACCCAATTAGATTCACTTATTCAGCTAGTGGAAAAAACGCGTCGACAATGAAAACACACAATAAATAGGTGTTGCAGGGAAAAGTTGAGAGAGTGAGAGAGGAAGGAAGGAAAGCAGGTTAAAAAAAAAAAAAATCCTGGGGATTGAGGGCGAGGGAGGTTAATGAGGACCGAAAATGCAGCCGCGCTTCGTGGTGAGCAAGATCAACCCGGATGTTCTGATAAATACCCCCCCCCCCCCCCCCCACACACACACACACACACCATATCAGCGCCGAAAACAAACAAGCGTGTGCAATTTTTTGTGTTTTTTTGCCACTCCTACACGTGTGTGTACCGCGTGCTGATGCACACACAGGAAGGGCGGATGAAAAACGCGCTAATAAACATGCTTCCCACATTACAACGGAGCTGCCATTGGCTTGGCTTTTAATTAAACCCGCAGCACCAATTAGGGATTACAAAGATTAGAGTGTCACCATTCATTAGCCTGGTGGGTATCACTGCGCCACCTTCGGCTCGTCTGCAAGTGGGTGGGCTTACGGTGAGGCTCGGGGGGCTGGGGAGTGGGGAGGGAGAGGCATCCTCTTCACCTGAGCAGCTGCGTCGAGTGCGATGTGTCAATGACAAGAGTGAGCGGCGAATCCAGAGATGAATCGCGAGAGATGAGTTTGGCCGCTAGTTCACATTTTAAAACTGTATTTTGTGCGCGTATTGAATAACATCTGAACTCCTGGGAGCTGCGTTGCCGATGGTTTAGTACACTGACGTAGCTAAAGCCTATATATAAGCTAAATACATAAATATGTACATGTATAGCTCATATAACGATTTGATTGATCTACTTTGTCACTTTGGGGACAGGACGACTCTAAAGCTCTGACCACTTTGATTTCCCAAGCATCCACAAACAGCACCTCTTAAAGAGGGGGCTCCAATGCAAAGACATGCGCACGCACGTGAGCGTGTCCACGCCGACGTGCACGCCCGCCGCACCCGGGGGGCTGATGACCTTCAGTGAGCAGCCAACCATCCTGTTTGTTCCACTTGAATGCAGGTATGTGACTGCTGCTTCTGTTCCGCAACTGCAGTCGGAGGCTTCGGCCACCGGGGCTGCCACAGACAATGAGTGAGGGGGAGGGGAAGGGAGGGACGGTAGGACGGGTGTGTGTGTGGGAGGAGCGAGGGTGAGTTAGAGGAGAGAGAGGGGGGACAGAGACAGAATGATGGAAAAAGGAAGAAAGTGGCAGGCCATTAAGGAGGCCGGGGCTGAAAGGACAACAAGTCCTAATAATAACGGAGCGAGAGAGAGATGGCAAGTTAGGTCGACCTTCGCAACTCCTGAAAGTCCAAACCCACTACCAGCAATGTCACATGACTGAGGGGCTGAGCTGGTCCAATGACACAATCTCACCAAAAAAATACTGCTTTGCGCTATTTTGATGTAAAGCCCAGTTTTTGATGTTGCCATCATTCACTGTAGTGGTAAAGTAGCAGGTGGTGAGAAAGAACACACGCACGCACGTAAAGCATAAAGAAAGAACAGCTGTGTTTAGCGGCTGGTGACGGCGTGCCTGCTCACTATTGGAACATGACCAATCTGCCTGCATCTCACAAAGACACCTGACCGACTGCGATCAATCCACACTTGAAAGTATTCAAAATTCTCTTGCGTAGGTACTCAACGTGACTGTAGCTGTGAGGAGAAGAAAAAAAAAAAACCCCATGTGTGCCACGTTGTGAAGATCACGACGCCGCAGTGTGTGAAAACAGCTGACGGTGAAGTACGCTGCCTGTTTTTACCATCTGATCCGTCTTATACGAAGGCATCTCTGAACAAAAACACCTTTTCTGTTTTTTCTAACCCCCTTTTTTTTTAATATATAATGCCTTTTTCATTAAAAGCACAGTGTTTGAATCATGGATGGCGACTGGACGCGAAACACACCTCTGGCGTTCTCACTTAGGTTCCATTTCTGTGTGTATTTTATTATTTAACATGTTTTGCGGCGCTATACAAGTGCAGCGGGCATTAAAATCCAAGTCGATTTGCTTGAAGGAGACTAAGAAGCAAGAACGGCGCTAGAATCACCGATGCACACCTACAAGCGCAGGTGGATGAATACACAGACAGATGGATGAGTGAACACACGTGTAGTGCCAGGAGAGGGTGGGAGGAGGGTGAGGGGGCTGAGGTGGGTGAGGGCCGGAGTGAGCGCTGATGAAAGGTGGCAGTGTGTCAATGCTAGTGTGTGTGTGCGTGTGTGTGGTCTGCAGTTAGAAATTGAGACTGAGACACACTGCAGGCCGTTAAAAGTCAAGATAAAACTGAAGCAGAGCAGAACGGAGCCGTTTTTTTTTTTTTGTTTTTTTTTTTGTCCCAACAAAAGCTCCAACAAAATGAGTTTCAGTGGAGAACATGAAACCCTCACTGAACAACAACGACCTGCCGCTTTGAAACAGAAACCCTCATGAGCTCATTAACCCGGCTCTGAAATGCTAAAACTCACACCAGCAGCTGCTATGTTGCCGTCGGATTGAAACTGAGGCTCTCCGAACAGGCCAGGAATCACCCGGGGCGGGAAGTCTGCTCCTCTTCGGCGGAGCGAGCCAGGAGAAAAAAAACAAACAAAAAAAAAAACTTCTTCCCACGGAAACTTTAACGGTCTCAAGTTCGGCCGTTAATTGATTAGCCGACTGCTTGCGCGCCTGCCCCTCAGAACCGCGGGAATCAATAGGAGAATGTTATTCATAGAGTACACTTTGTAAATCAATTGAGTCACAATTATATTCCTAATGAATCCTCTGGGGGGAATTAATTTGATAGAGGAGAAGCTGCCGCTTTGTGTTCCGGACTCTCCGCGTCCATTTGGAGCCCCTCTGCCCCCAATGCCCTCTTTGCCGGCGGCTCAACATCAAAAAGCCGAGGAGGGGCTGCGTGCAAGAAAGGAAAAAAGGCGCGTTTACTTTGGAAGCGTTTTATCCGGCAGCGACGATGCCGAGTGGGTGAGCTTCAGTCAAACAACAAAAACAACAGTGACGATATCAAAGGCAAGCGGCCGGAAAAAGCCGGCAGCGGATGCATAATTTAATCAGCTCCTTTTTAACAGTAAATCCGATCCCTTCGCTATTGAAATGCTGTAGTCGGTTCACCCATAAGGAGTGCGGTATAAACTCTACAAACAACAACACCTCCACCCCACACTCGATATTGTGCACAAAAGACAGATTCCGGCCAGAGCGAGAAGGTAGGGCTGGGCGGCTCGCTCAAGATATCTGTAGGATCGATACCGAGGTGGGTATTTGTATTGGAATGATACTTTGCGTGATGGGATATCTACTTTTGTTGCAGCTTCTCTTCTCTCTTTGTCCTGTGTTTCACCATGTTCATAATCAACTAAGTTAAGGCAAAGTTAAAAGTTGAATTAATAATTGTGATATTTCAAGTAAAGAGTATTGGTATCTGTGATTCTAGCACTGTATTTACTTGTGATTGGATTGATACCAAAGTTCCAAGTATTACCCACCCCTACCAGGCGGCAGACAACGACCAACAACTGAGGGCCGGTCAGTCACATCAGGGCCAACGTTATTCAAAAGTCTCATAAAAGCTGTGTGAAAATATAAGAGTGATTTCATTAAACCGACCGTGTCAAATAGTCATGGGTCGTATTGGACCGTTTAAGAGCCGTGGAACCTCAAGTTGATCGTTTCTGGCTACTTCATTTGCTCCAAAGTCATTTTCTCATCACTTTCTCAACCGTTAATGTGAAGTGAAGTGCAGACTAAAGAAAGAAGAGAGACAAAATAAATCAATACTGGCTTCTCCTGGCGACCTGGAGAAAGACAAAGAGTGACCAGTTTACACATGAATTTTTGAAACATGTCGCTTCTCTTCCCGGCTGAGGCGTTTGGAGCATCGTGTCAGGAAAAAACCTGCAGCACAGAACACAGGTGGTGCTGCGGTGAGTGACAGGTGGGCTAGCGGGGGTCTCCACTATCGACCGTGGGCGACACGACGGACCAGAGGTCTTCTTAACAACCCCAACGTAGCGAGGGAGGAATAAAAAAAAGAAAGACCCCGTCGGCTCTATTGATCTGGACGGTGGGGTTGAGTGACAGGTGTCAGGGTGGCCTGATCATCCCGCTGCAGTAAAGTGAAGGGACATAAACCCGATGTCTGACCCCAGCAGAGCCGCCCAGGAGGTTAAGAGGGGTTGTTGATGGGACATTAACCCTGACGGCACCCCCCCACCCTCTACTGGTAGGGGGGAGGCGGTGCCACTGGTGTGGGAACCAATGATTTACAGGCTCGGCGGTCGTCCTCGTCCTCACACGTCACGCACGGCCGCCCTCGCGTCGTAAAGCACTCGGACGGAGCGACGGCCAAACCAAAAGGTGTGCGCACGGCGGCGGCTCGGCGGCGGTTGCGGCGGCCTTGGGAGCAATTGGTCCCGGTTGAGCTACGATGCCGCGGCGGCGGCGGCGGCAGCGACATCAACTCCCCGCCCGCGTCGAGGCTAATACAGCACGACGGCTTGCGCCGCCTGCAAGGCCACACATGACGACGCGGTAACAAAACATGTCAGCCGCAAAAAAACACGACGGTCTGACAGGCTCGCAAAAAGGCTGTAATTGGTGCGACACATCAGACGCACAGGGGAAATTTCACAGGCCTGTTTTTTTCTTTTTTTTTTCTCTTAGTAACATTAGGTTTAGAGCCCGAGTGAAATTTCTGTTGTGAAGGGTATGAAGCAGTCACAACCTGCTAATATATTTATACTTTTTTTTTAATTTGGCAATGGTGACTGTTAACACCCACGACTGACAGCAAAAAAGGGCTAGTCAATTTTTTTTTTCCTTTGGAATTTCCTAGAAATAAATTGTATGTACATTTGTGCTCTCCACATTTTTCATTTCAAGCTAGAGTCTGAGGTGGTGGTGTGGGGGGGTTGGTGGTGGTGGAAGGATGAGTCTCTCAGATGTGGTTACTTAGAAAATAAATTATGCATTAAAACCGCACAGGTGGCGCAGGACAGGCTTCTGGGGGCGAAGGCAGGCAAGCGAGCAGCTGGGGAATTCGTAACAGAAACAAGGGAGGAGAGAGAGAGCGAGCGAGAGAGAGAGCGGGCGAGTGAAGAAATACTCTCAGGCTTCATATCACAGCCAACAGATGTTCCGCCGTGGCGGAGGCGGCGAGGCAGTGCCGCCGCGACTTCAGCAGCTAACTGGGCGAACGTTTCGGCCGCCAAAGGTCAGGAGCTCGCAAACGACACGGGCCGGGTTTCATACGCTTTTTTTTCTTCTTCTTCTTCTTCTTTCCCTAAATATTCAATTTTCAGTAAACGATCCACTCTTGACGCCTGTCTGGGCAGAGGGCGGTCTTTGTGAGTCACAAGGGCTCACCCAAAATTGAAATTTCACAGCCGCTCTGAGGGTTCACCGAAAGGAAAGCACATCATACCATGTATCTGTCAAAGGTCTAGTGGTAGAGTGTCTGCCCTGAGACTGGTAGGTTGAGGGTTCCATCCCCGGCCAGGTCATACCAAAGACTGTAGAAATAGTACCCGCTACCTCCCTGCTTGGCACTTAGTATTCAATTGGAATTGGATGACCCAATGACGAGTGTCCCCGCCCACAATGCAACAGTGAGCTAAAACCGGAATGCAACTATCCTGAGCTAGAATCGTCACACCCGAGTCATGCAAGTTACATACCAACATGTTTTGTTGGTGTTGTTGTTGGCTCTCATTGGTTACGTGGTTTTAGAAAACGTCAGCAGAACCTCCTTAGGCAAGCTGGAATTTCCGTTCTGGCCAAACCTTCACTTTAACGCGTCCTTTAAAAACACAGGTATGCGCTTATCTGCACCGTCCTGTCACGATGAAACGAGTCAAATTTAATAACTACTGACTAGGAGGTGCGGCGGAAGGGGGGGTGCGTGGACTGAAAGAGGGCACGGTGTTGCTATGGAAACAGCAAATGTGGGGAGCAAGCGCAAGTTGCAGTCGTGGGTGACGCGGACTCGCATAAAACCTGCACCTGTGCCGCCGTCCCTGCGTAGCGCCACCTTGTTCATCCGACACGGGGCACCAGGAGGCTGAGCAGAACTGGAGCAGAGATCACACACACACACACACACACACACACACACACACACACACACACACACACACACACACACACACACACACACACACACACACACACACACACACACACACACTCTCTCTCTCTCTCTCTCTCTCTCTCTCTCTCTCACACAATCGATCCCTAGAGGCAGAGGCTGCAGCACGCGGAGCCACGCGGCAAGTCATCCCGTATATCCTTGGCTGTTTCGAGTGTTTTTCTGTCCAGCGGCCATTAAAAGATGATCAAGAGGAGCAAGAAGCCGGCGGAACAAAGCAGGAAGCGGCGCTCGGGAACAAGGAGGCAATTAAAGCCTGACCAGGTGCAAGAGAGAGGAGAGGGAGTGGAGGTGGGGGGGAGGCACGTCACGGATACTCAATCTTCCCTGACTAAGGGTCAAGGGGAGAAAAGCAAAAATAAATAAATAAATAAATAAAAAACCGGCAACAGGGATAAGGAAGTAATTAAGGTTTGGCGGAAGGAAAATTTGTTTGCGATGCGTCTCGCTGACCTTGAAGCCAGAGGGAGAGGCTGCGAGTGAGATCTGAGCGGAGAGCAGATTGTTTTTGTTTGCTCTATTTGTTGTTTGTTGACGAGCACACCTACTGGTCCTGCATCGATTTTTAATAAGTACGACCGCAATGCTTCCCGACGAACCCCGTCACCCCCCCACCCATTTCTTTCTTCCCCTGCACCCTTTGTCCTTTGCGTTTATTCCGCGTCGATTCTGCTCTTCATCCCGACCTTGAGTTGGGAGCGCTCTGATTCCTTCTTAAAGAAAAAGACGCCAACGTGACTAAACACAGCGGACAAAAGCGGGCGGGAATTAGCAAGGGAGACGCAGTGGTGCGTCTCAGCCGCTCCCCTTAATCTTCTGTGCGCTTCTTCTTTCAAGCAGATTGGTGTCTGTGGAAGTCCGGCCCCGCCTCATCAGCGGGAATGACAAAAGAGTTAAAAAATAAAAAAAAAAGAGAGAAAAAAGTGGAGGAGGAAGAAGAGAAAATAAGGCCGAGGAGCCGGAGTGATTAAAGAAGAGGGGAACCCGGGCGTCACGACGTACAAGTGTGTGATTCAAAAGCAATTAATCAACTTTTTAATTAACAACCTATTCTGTCGCCACTGGGTTGCCATGGCGACCGCTTTCCCGGGTGACGCCGTCGTCGCCTTGTGTGCTCTCTCTCTCTGAACAATTCTTTCCCCTCCATTGTTCTAACGCTCCGGCCGTTCTGGCTGTGTGAGGGCGGTAATGTTGTAGTACGTGAGATTGGTCCTGGACTCCAGACCACTTTTTAAGGGTGTCGGTCTCGTCTCGGACTAAGAGGCGTTCTTACTCGGTCTAGTCTCAGCCTCAGACTGGCCGGACAAGATTTTTTTACATCCGACGGTGGGCGGAGTCTTTATTTATTATTTTTTTGGGAAGGAGTGGTGCAGGCCTAAAACTCAGATGGTGCCATTTAGCAGTTAGCAAGTAGTCGTTCACATTTATCATAGACGCTGCACTCTGACAACAGAGATTCATCGTTGTTGTGTTTACTTTCAGGAAGTGAAGCAGCGGCACCGCCAGCCGATGCTCCTCCGTGTCCCACCTGTGGGCCCCACCAGGCTTCAGAATAGCTGCCCTACATTGTTATGTAACAATGGCACGAGTGTCTCCAGCGCCATCCAGTCGAGCTGCTCTCAGGTCAAATTGTGGATCACAAGTATGAGATGGCTTGAGATGACTACTTCCACTTCCCTCACAAAATTAAAAAAAATAATAATGATCAAGTGCAAATGACAAACAAGGTGGAAGACGGTGTAGGGGGGGAAAAAGACAGGAGGTGAGAGAAGAATACAGTGGAACTGAGAGAGAGAGAGAGAGAGACTGGTACAAACAGCAGCAGAGTGATGACGAGAGCCTGTTTATGTAACCGTCTCTCCCTAAAGGCAAAAGAGAGCGGGAGAGAGAGCGGGATGGGGGTAGGGTTGGGGAGTACGTAAAATGTACAAAAACACACACAGCACACAAAAAAGGGAAGTGGCAGAGTGGTCCCATTCTCTAGATACAGAGTGTTTTCTGCCGGTTGGTAGGAGAGGACTGACCTGGATTGCAAAGTGACATAGTCGAGGATTCAGCTCAAATTCTGTCAGACTTGTGCGATGTGTTGAGGTGAGGCAAGGGGCGGGAACAGAATTCACGTCTGTCAGATGACGGATCGCTCGTCCCCATTCGCCAAACGCGTCTAATTCCCCCCGTTTGCATTGACCGATGAAGACGAAGCGTTGAGGCCACGCCTCCCTCATAGAGGATCCGAGGATAAAACACAGAGGCCGAGACCAAATCAACCCCACCCCCCACACCCATCCAAACACGTCCATACGTCTCTTCCCGCAGTGACACCGGCTCCAAGGTTGACAGCCCATGAAAGAGGAGCGGCTCGTTTTTCCATCAAGGGACACTGTTTTCTGAAGGCTTAACAAACATATTGACTGTCCTCTCACAAAGCGGTTGGGGGAAGCCATCCGTGTCTATAACTTAACTGGGGGGGTTGTGGTTGGAGGAGGGAGGCCAGATGTTTTACGGCGCCGAACCGGACTGCACGGTGTCAACGTCTGCGGAAAAGATCACCAACGCCACTTTTGTCGAAGGAGAGTTAAAAATAAATAAATAAATAAATAAATCAAACAAACACTCTGGGCTCATGTGACCCGGGAAGGAGGCGGGGAAAACCGCATCACAGCCACAGGAAAATGCAAATTGCACACGAGAATATAGGGCAACATATAGTACCTGGCTATTGTTCAGTCCCACAGGCATCCTACCCTCTTCCTTATGTGCCTGCCCTTGGTAGGGCGAGAGAGAGAGAGAGAGAGAGAGAGAGAGAGAGACTACTCTGACAGGGACAGTGGGGGGAGGAGAGGGAGGAGGAGGAAAAAACTGCCTCTTTGAATCATTGCACTTTGCATTCTCCTCACACACAGAAAGCATTAGCCAGCATGCAAGGTAAGAGGGGAATAATAAATAAAATGCCTAATTCAGCCGTGGGGGGAAGGGGCGGCAGAAAGAGAGAGAAGTTGAATTAAAGACGGGATGATGGGAAAAAAGAAAAATGGGGGATTATGGGATGAAGGTAGTGAAGCAGGAGCAAATGAACGAGCGGAGGTAGAAAATGCTGAGCGCTCCGGTCGAGTCGGTGGGTGGTGGTGGTGGGGGAGTAACTTAAGAAAAGCCGGTGAATAAAAGAGGCGGCGGCGGGAGATGGATGGACGGAAAGAAGCAAATGCACTTAGGAATGGAATTGGCTGCTCAACCAAGACCAAGCGGGTGGACGACTCTGTCTGGGGGCAGGTAATAAAGAGCCCAGAGGAGGCTGCAGCTACACCCTGCCGAGACCCCAGACTCAGAGGAGCCCTGGGAGTAGAGGAGGAGGAAGAGGAAGATGAGGAGGAGGAAGAAGAGGAAGATGAGGAGGAGGAAGAGGTGGAGGAGGAAGAGGAAGATGAAGATGAGTTGGAGGAAGAAGAGGAAGATGAGGAGGAGGAAGAGGAAGAGGTGGAGGAGGAAGGGCAGGCTGAGAAGAGGAAGAAGAGAAGGACGAGATGGAGGAAGAGGAAGAAGAGGAGGAGGTCGTGTCAGAGGTCCAGCTAATGCCTAATAAAGAAGCAGGACTCGTTATGTATGAGTGTGTGTGTGTGTGTGTGTGTGTGTGTGTGTGTGTGTGTGTGTGTGAGAGTGTGTGTGTGTGTGTGTGTGTGTGTGTGCGTGCACGCGTGTCGGGTGGGTAGGATGGGAGGAGAACAGGAGCAACATGAACATTTAAATGGTGCCCTGGGGAAACAAATATCCAGGTTTTCATATGACAGCAGCAGTGCGGCAGTGAGGAGGGGGAGGAGGGGGTGGGGCATGGCGGGGTGGGGCGGGGGGGGGCAGCGACTGTGTCAGCGACCCACATTAAAGGGAGCAGAGTGTGGCTCCGAGCAGGTGCACTAAAACGAGTGTGCGCGGGTGACGCTGCTTCTCGTTTTCTGCAGGGAGGGGGAGGTGGGTCAAGCACGGGTCAAAGGTCATCCAAGCAGAGCGGAAGATGTCATGGTTTGAAAACTGTCCTCCACATTGCTTCGAGCGAGAGCAATGTGGAGGACGTCCTGCTTGACGTGGACGACGTCTATTTCACCGTATACTCCCAATACATGACCTGGATTCATTGACAGCTGCAGGAGGAAGCAGCAGCCTTTGCAGCAACAGGAAAACAGGAAAAGTAGCCATAATAATAATAATAATAATAATAATAATAATAATAATAATGATAAAAGTAAATATTCCATGCAGTTCTGCAGTCCAGGGGTCAAAAGTGTCCACAGCCACAGCCTGTTTTCACACACACACACACACACACACACACACACACACACACACACACACACACACACACACACACACACACACACACACACACACACACACACACACACACACAGGGTGCTGGAGGTAGGACGCAGTCTGCCACAACCGGTCAGCAGCAGGCAAGCCGAGTGGAAAAGTGTCTTCTTACAGTGTCCCAGAAGGGACAAACCAGAGGGGGGTGTGGGAGGGGTGGGGGCGGGGGGAGGAAGAGGAAGAGGAAGAGGAGGGGGGAGATAAGAAAAAAAAGGAGGAGAACAAATAATATGCGAGCTCAACTCGACAGTCAGTGCGTGTCCTTCACACTCACTTTCGTTGGCTTTGATGGGGAAGGAAAGTGGGGCAGGGAGGGGAGGGGGGAGGAGGAATAGGAAGCCCCCCACATTAAGAGGAAGGGGGGAGGAGAAGAGGGGCGAAAGGGGGAGAAGCGGGAGGGGGTGTGTCTGTTTTCCCTCCTGCGGGTGGCGGAGCCGAGGACGCGCTAATCAGCCGTAACGCAGCGCACTGTGTCATACCGCATCACACTCTCTCTCTCTCTACCCCCCTCCCTCCCTCCCTCTCTCTCTTGCCAGCCTCTCACCTCCTTCTCACCCTCCCCCTCCCCCGTCGGCCTCACCCACCCGTTTCCCACAGACGGAGGGAGATGGAGGGAGGACTGCTGGGCGGGAGTTTTCCTCCCCGCCCCCGCGGTGGCTGATGAGCCGGAGGAGGAAACCTTGAACCTGTCCCCCCTGCAGCCCCCACTTCCTGCCAGAATCATCATGCATGTGACCTCGGGGGGGGGGGGGGCAAGGCCAAGGACGAAGAAGAAGAAGAAAAAAAAAAGACACAGCGAGCGAACGTGCACGCAGCCTCACGTATATCACAAATCAACGGCAGCAGCAGTTTAACTGCTGAGCTGCTGCTGCTGCTGCTGCTGCAAACAAAAGAGGCCGACTTCCTGTTTTTATGCTTCATCAAGTAGAATTCATCAGCTTGTGTGTGTGCGCGGGCGTGCGCGCTCCTCGTCACTGTCCCCACCACGTCCTTGTGACTGGATGCATTTTTCAGACGACATTTTCAAAGTCAGCGTGTCTAATCCTGCGACTCCCATTCATATATAATTTAGCGGGCGGAAGGTGAGACTGCTGAGGCGGCCTCGCCTCAGCGAGCGCGCCTGCCTCCTCGCCTGCTTTTTTTCTTTAAAAAAAAAAAAAAAAAGAAGAAAAAAAAAAACAAGCTTATTTGCCTTTGAAAGACTCGCTTCACGTGCCACTTTTGCAGGTTTGTGCGCGCAAACGCATCAGCGTCAGACCGGGGGCGGGGGGTAAGAGAGCAAAATAGAGAGAAAAAAAACAGTATTAAAAAATAAATAAGGTTTGCATGCGCATTGGGGGAGACGGCGAGTGGAGACGACAGACTGCTGAGTCCGCAGCTCGGAAACGTGGGGGGGAAAAGTCGGGAGAAAGACACACATGCACGCACGCACGCACACGCACACACACACACACACACGCGCGCACACACGCGCGCGCACACACACACACACACACACACACACACACACACACACACACACACACACACACACACACACACACACACACACACACACACACACCAGAGAGTCCGCTGATCTCTTCTTCTGTCTCTGTGCCTCAGGGAAAACTGAGGGTCCGGCCTTCCCATCCCGAGGAGGTGGGGGTTGGGGAGGGGGGCGGGGCGTGTACATCTGTATTTGTATTGTCGCTGCGCACATGCTGAAAGCATGTATGAGTAAACAGGGAAAAGACAGCATGGTGTGTGTGTGTGTGTCTGCGCATCCCTCCATCTGCAACCATGTGTGTGTGCCTGCGCTGGGAATCGCATTATGTAATCTTGGAGACGTACGGTGGGTGTGGGGGGGATGAGAGAGAGAGAGAGACAGAGAGAGAGAGAGAGAGAGAAAAAGTCCCCGTCAGCTCTTTGCTTTTGTACGGCCGCCGCTTCCCTTTGTGCGCGCACAGCTGAGGAGAGGGAGGGAAGAGAGGGCGGCCGCAGCGAACCTGTGCAATGCAGAAAGAGGCGCGCAAACAGCGCAAGTGTGTCGGACAAAGGGAAAGAAAATGGTACACAGCCCCGGACAGCGCGTGCGCAAATATTGTCGACGAGGAAAAAAGAAAAAAAGACAAAGACGCAGGCAGGGGCAGCACGCAAAACGGCGCCCAGTGACATCAGCGCAGCGCTCGTCTATTTTTCCCCCCGGAGACGAGAGGTCGCGCACGGGTCACCTCACGCATCGTGGCCGCCCTGCGGGCAGCGATGTCCCCTCGCTGTGGTCCCGCTGTCCTCGTCGCACATGCCGACGCCAAACCACCGCCGCCATTGTCAAAAACGACGGCAAAAAGCCTCAGAAAGTTGCTGTCGTCGTCGTCATTGTCGCTGCTGCACAGTAGCAGCAGCTGGGTTTATAGATGGACTGGGCATCTTCTACACAAATCCTTTTTTTATGTTCATTACCTTACATTTCATGTAAGGCAGGGCGATTATTTAAAAAAAAGAAATAAGATTAGTCTACCAAGTATTACCAAGATTTCCCTAAAAAAATTTTTTTTCGATGAACACAAACAAAGAGAGAAGGCGAGAAGGCGTCTCATTGCAATCTCCTGCATATGTGTGTATGACACATGCACACACCTGTAACATTCACGCGAAGTACTTCTCTGTACTGCATAATTGGCAGTACTTAGCAGACTTGCACGTAATAGTGGCAAATAGTACATAGTTCAGAGAGGCGACTTCTACACATCATTGTGGTCCCAGGCTTGTGCAAAGCAAAGACACAGTCGTATGGAATCCAGAGACCAATGCATTGAAACGTCTTTGGCGTTAAATGAACTTAAAAAAGAGGCTCCGCTGCGTTAGCCACATTTGTTATTATCAGCTTAAGACTGGGACACGCTGCCGCTCGGCCCCCTCCGCCACAGAGGCCATGCTTAAGCCCCGCTGTGTTCTGTTATTAAATCATGTTTCTTCGTGGGAAGGGGGGCCGGGTGTGGGGAGTTTGACCCCATCATCTACGGCGGTGCCAGCCGGCCGGCACACAAAATGCCAAAACGAACGGCGGGTGTCCAGGTTCAGACCGCAGCAGCAGATAAATGGCCGCCGCTCCCGGTGTCTCGGACACACAAAGAAAGAGGATTTGACCAAAGTGGGGAGAGCTGCGGCACTGCGGCGCCATGACTCATCAAATTGCACTAACGTGCTCGCCACTCCTCACAGCTACGGCAGCGTTGCGGTGAGCCAACGCGACAGCAACTGCCAGAAACAAAGAAATAACTAAGATGTGGCCTTATCTAATTACTGTGCTGACGACATGTTGAACATTTCAATTAAAAAAAAGGGCCAATCTTGCATTTTTTAAGACTCTTGATGTTCCACATTCAGCTAAAAGCAGGCATAACACAGCAAATATATGCTGTGTTTCCATTACCCCTAGAAACCTAACCAAAACCTAAATATCGCAATTAAAAAAAACTGGTCAGGGAAACAACTGAACTTGGAAACAACTCTCAAATATCACTAAAAGGTTTTGACGCTCTCATGAGGTGGTTTATCAGAAGTATCAATATATAGGTATATCGCAAAAGTGTCATGGAGACACTTTCGCATTTATACATCAGCGGACATGATGTACGGGGTCACATGACCAGTTCACTTCAGGTGAAAATGGCACGTTATGTATGTTTGGAAGAGAAAAATATCACAAAGATTCTTGACAGCAAACAACTGAAATAGCTGCTCCAAAAAGCAAAATGTTTTGTACTTCCATCCTCCTCAAAGTGGCGTCTCTAGCAGGATGAGATTTTACGAGAATTTCAGCTTCTTCACTTCACACCATTCAATGGAAACGCCTGAAAATCGCAATTGCACTTTGTCAAAGTTTTAGAAATATCACTTCTTTTCGCGAAAATCTTCCCGATGTCACCATCGGGGGTGAGAGACTCCCAACAACATAACTCCGCAGTAGTTCGGCTAATGGCAGGAGCTTCACAGGGCAAGTCACATGACCGCTGGCCGGTCCGAGCTGCTGCCGTGACACTGGTTACAGCGACTCAGCACTTCTCTGATCTCTCGACACCTGCATTATGCATGACGTGCAGGACACATGGCGTGCAGGATGCATGCGGCGTGCGTTTCCTCAAAGTCTCCAGCAGAAGAAGTCCAGACTCATTAAATCACGGACAGGGCATTTTATTTCCCGGAGTTGGCACTATGTGACCAGACAAAGCGCCTCCACTTCCTCCTTATCTCGAGTTTAGCCATTTAAAAAGTGCCGGCCGGCTACAGACCACGGCCAAAATAGTTCCGGGAGCCATGGAGGGAGTTTAAATGAGCCGAGCCGTGTGAGGAAATATTATAAAGGGATCGCCGCTGCTTCTCTCTGAACATTTGAAACCTGCGGTGAGGGGAGCGAGCCCCACACACACCCACAACCGGATGGAGCAAATTATTTGAAACAAATAAAGAGGTGGTGGGGGGGGGCGCTTTGAGGGAGACTTTAGTAATGACACGTTATCAAAGAAACGCTTCCTGCCATTACCTGACTCCGTTCGTCACGAAGTGGCTTTCATCTGCTCGCAGGCCACAGAAGCTCCATTTTTCAAAGTGACCAGGAAGCCGGAGGATGAAACAGACTTTTTATTGTGTGGGAGAGAGGGAGTGTGTGTGTGTCTGTCTGTCTGTCTCTGTGTGTGTGTGTGTGTGAAGTTGAAACGGAGTAAAATGCGAAAGCGCGGCGTCAAACAGATCCCCGAATCGCTCGCTCTGTGAATTTTCCGACCTTTGCCACGGCACTTCAGACGAACGTCCTCCCCAAGTGAGGCTTTTTTTGTTTGCTTTCACTAAGAAAACAAAAGTGTAATTTCACTCTAAGGTGGAATTGCCGCCGTTTAGCCGTTAATGAGCAATCAATTGCTACCGCTGGACCTGGGTGTTTTTTTTTTCTGCTTCTTCCGCTTCAAAAATCATATTCTGCTTGATAAATTAGATTGCGTTGCTGCAGCAACAACACACGTGCATCAGATCCTCCTGCCTTCGCTGAACGCTCCTGGGAATCAATTTTCCGCAAGGCATCGTGCAATTATGCATGGGGGAGGAGGGGGGAAAAAAGTAGCGGCAGTAATGATTTGGGGTTTGTTTGCAAGGACAGTCGTGCTGCTAACACTGAAACGGTTGAGGTGAAGCAGCGACAAAACGGAAAAAGGTGAAACTTTGGGATGAAGTCGGTGACGGACTGGGCTCAAATTGAAGTTTCTGTCACTGCTCATCACCGCTAGGAGCAGACCAAGAAAAACAACACTACGATATGAGGCACGACCAACCTCCACCTCCCACCCACCCAGTGAGGAGAACTGGTTCCTGCAGGCCGTCATCAGACACCACCAGGCTGTTTGCGCCGCTGAAAAGGCCCAATTACCGAGATTCGACCGCAGCGTGTTCGTGCTTAGCCAGGTGTGCGACGTGCCGACCAGCCACAAGTCAATTCCGCTGGGAAAAAAAATCCAGCCGGAATGAATGACAAATCACTGCTGGTAGTTCTACTCGCTGAGCTACAGCCGCGAGGTTCTTCTCATTCTCGCAGAGCCAGTTGGCTGCTCGCAGAAGAACTCCAGGCCAGGGAACAAAACATTTGGCCATGCATTCGACTGTTATCCCTTCCTCCCTACCACCAGCAGATTCGAATCAGCTAAAAAAAAATTGAAAATATAGAAAATGTGGGAGAGAAATGTTCCCCCCCGAGGAGCCGTCGCGCAGATATTGCGATAACGAGGGAGGGACAGATGGACGGACAGATGGACGGACCAGAAAACGCAACGCTCGCGGCCACGGCGCCCACCAGCAGCGAACCCTGGCGATAACAGTCGGCCGGTCGGGGGTGCCGAGGAGGTCGGCTCTGGGTGTCACAGGCTCTACTCGCAAAGCCTCGGAATTGTGACGTGTCATTATTTGTTTTTGTTTGTTTTGTTTTTTTTTAATTTGGCATGACGCGCCTCCCAGCATCAGCTTGGTTGGAGTGACTCACGCCTTGAAATTAGACTCTGGTGAGTCGAGAGTCGAATCAGCGGGACTTGCAACTCTGGATTCTACAGACAAAAAGAGGACAAACCAAGTCCTGGAGGAGGAGGAGGAGTTTTCCCATCTTTTCTTCTTCTGTTTTTTTTTTTTTACCTCATTTAAAACGGTACCAACAAGTCAGATGCCTCGGGTCGGGGCTGCAGCGGTGGAGAAGAGTCCTCTGCTGCTTCAGCAGCAGAGGGCGCGGCCACAGGTCATCTGAGAAAGCGATAATGAATAATGAAAGAAGAGCGAAGGATGAAGCGGGCTGAAGGGTAACGATGTGAGAAAACTGGGGGGGGGGGGGGGGGGGTCCAGGGGCACTGGTGACAGGAGAGTCCTGTCTGTTTTCACTGAACCTCTGGCCAAATCTCCAACTATGGCTGAGTATGAAGGTTATGTAATTCAAGAAACAGAGAAAAAAAATGCTTGCTCAACAGAAAAACCACTCTGGTTATTGGAGAGGGTTGATTTCAGAACTGGACCGCTAACTACTAGCAGGTCGTTCCTCTCTTCCAAAGATACCTTTAGAAGCAATAATAACAATAACAAGAGTCATCAGATTGGCAGACTGTTCGCTGTATACTAGTTTTTTTTTTGTTTTTTTTTCCAAGAATAATCTTTCTCTGCAATTATATCATTCACATTTTCGATCATTTCATTGAACTCTATAACTTATGCACAAGCAAATGTTTTTACAAACCGCAGCGGTCGCGACCGTCAGCCGGAGGGAGACACGGCGAACCGCATTTAAGAGATTTCAATAAAGAATCGTTTGACTGCGAGGGGCTCCGACTGGGAAGGCAGCTGCTGGAAAATGGATCAAAAATTCTGAAAGGAAGGAAGGACCTTTCCGCCCCCCCCTTTTTTTTAAAGGGCATTATAAAGCACGAAACCACAACATGATTATGTTCGCTCAGAACAAAATCATCTCTCCCGCTGGTCTCATTTACTTGGAAGTCGCTCCGACTAAGCAGTTTCACCGCTGCACAAAAGAAAGGAGAAAAAAATCCCTCTGGTTGTTTCCGGGGTCTCCGCTGGACCACCGAGGAAAGAAACAATAAAAACCTCACTTGATGATCTTAATGAGAGCGCGTGGGGGCACCACTGGGTGTGCAGCTGCGAGGAGGGAGAAGTGGGGTTGGGTTGGTGTGTGTGTGTGTGTGTGTGTGTGTGTAAGGGGGGTAATCAAGCTCCACCTCCGCTCAGCGTGCGCGCTGACAAAGACGAGGCGTGACTTCAAAAGCAAGGGGAAAAAAGAAGGCTAAGGGAAAAGAGGAGAAGAAAAAAAAAAACCCAACCTGCCAAGACATCAGCTTTCTTCCCCTCGCGATGCTCCCCGAGGGTTAATTAGGGCGAGAATCCCACCTCGCTCGGGCTTCCTGCTCGTGCGCTTTTTTTGCATTCGCTCTCACGTGCTGCGCGTTTCGCCGCCCTCCCCCCACGGCTCCGCCCCCTCCTGTCGCCTGTCCTCCGCCGGGCCTGCGGTCGTGGCCGATCGGTTCTGACGCTGCGGCGAGGGCAGGAAGCGGCCAGCGGAATCTACCGAGGTGTCGGGACTCGGCTTCCCTTCCCTTCGCCGCTGTCGTCAGATTGGATTGAACACGACAGGGTCGGCATGCTCGCGCCATCGCTGCGATAGGGCTGCAACTAACGATTGTTTTAGTTGTCGACTAATCTATCGATTATTTTTTCGATTAGTCGCGATTATCTTTATTTTCACCTCTTATTTTGGGCTTGTGTTTAACCTAACTTGCTTAAATCTTCTCACCTATGTTATACTGTTGAACTCTGACAACACATTTTTAAACCAATATATCAAAAATAATGACACACATCATATCGAATTAATATGCCCTAAATAACTCAGTTGATAAGTGATAAGTGAAAGAGTGTTACAATTCAGTATAAAGGTTAGTATTGGCAGGGGCTGTAATTCACTAATTATTGCCGTAAAGTAGCATTTACCTAAGTAAACTATCATTCGCTAAGCTAGCTTGTTCCTTGATTTTCCGACGTGAAAAAAACTATGATGTACTTGCGCCATAGGCTGATGATTAATTAACAAATAAGCATGTCATTCGAAAAACATCTACGAAATATCCATCCTCATTTCATTTGTAAACTTTTATTTTATTTTCTACGAAATATTCCTAACCTTCAGAAACATGGGGTCAGAGTTTTCAAGGCTTTTCAGAGAAGAAGCCGTTCTTCTTCTCGGTTTTTTGCAGGATGTAAACAACGAGCGACACTGCCACCCTCAGCTCTCAGTCCTGCACTGCAGGTACAGATGAGCATCGTAATCGGTTACGGCGACTAATCGTTGCAGCCCTCCGCTGAAATAGCCCAATTCCATTTTCTTCCCCCTGTAACTCCGTGACAGGTGGTCTCCATTCGCAGGGGAGATTTTTGAGGAGGAGACGGAAAAGAACGTGATCGATTCACTGAAGGAGGCGGTGAGGAACGCGGCCCGTTGTTCCTCCTCGCTCCGGCAATACATCACTTTTATATATGTGAGGAGGAGGCGGGTTCTTCTCCTTCTTCTTTCTTTTTTTTGGTCTTCTGAAGAGTCGGACGTGGATGGAGGGGAAGTGGATACAAAGTAGGAAGTGAGAGGAGGAGGAGGAAAGGAAGTGGGCGAGGGCGACAGCTGGTCGGGCTCTCCGTGCATCTGGCAGGACCTGACTGGTGGAGCGAGGGGCGGGGCCTGATTGGGATCGGCGCGGGAGAAGCCGTCATCCATCAAAACGACGCCCATGGAGGAAAATTTCAGGGGGTGGGGAGGCATAAAGTCCAGTTCCGCGGATATTCTCTGGCTTTTCTGCACATCACTGCGGCTACACAGAAGCTGCTACTGCTGGGTTTTTTGCCAACGGAGGTCAGAGTTCACGCTTCCAACAACCTGCGGCAGGCCGGCTGCGCTGAAATGTCTTTGACGAGGGCGGGAAAAGAGAGAAATCGAAAGAGAAGAGAAGAGGTGCGAGAAAGACTGGCCTTTAAACGTTGGTTGTGTGTGTGTGTGTGTGTGTGTGTAATGCCTTTTAATCTGTTAAGGTGAAAAAAGGGCTTTTAATAAAGTTGGATTACTGAATGGTCCAGTGTGTAAAACTTGGCTTGATTTATCATTTTTATATTGGTAAAAGCTTAATATACCGCCCACAAATCCATCAATAAAAGTGTACACTCACAGTACAATAAAAGTAATTTGGTTTTCCTACCCTCAGGACGGTTCATATATATCAGAATATACATAGAGCAGTCAGGGTCTTGCTAGTTAGCTGCCATCTTGCGCCGCCATTTTTTAAGGAAGCCCAGCTGACAGCGGTGCATGAAGCACGAATTGCAGAGTGCCAGGCGGGCTTCCTTAGAAATGTTACACACTAGACCTTTAAGGAGTCGACCGGCTTGGTTTGAGTGGAAGAAGGGAATAAACCGAGCAGCCAGGGCGTGCGTGCGTGTGTGCGTGCGTGCGTGTGTGCGTGCGCGTGCGCGTGCGCGTACGCGCGGCCAATCACACGCTCCACCCGGACAGCTTTAGACACTTTGAGTTATCTCGCGGCCCTCCTACCTTCTCCTTCCGCTGCCGACACGCCTCCTCCGCCGTGACCAGCGTCTTGTAGTAGGCGCTGCGCTCTGCCGTGAAGTGGACCTTGGACAGCGCGTTCTCCACCAGCGCCACCGACAGGTTGACGCCGTCGATGTGCAGCCAGCCGATGAAGTTGCCCGCCTTGTCCATGCTCTCCACCTCCACCTCCACCTGGAAACAGAGAGAGGGGGGGGGGGGAAGAGGCGGGTTAATACACTGTACAGCAAATTAGGTCGGAGATTTCATTCCAGCAATGAAGAGAGGGAGGGAGGGAGGCAGGGTGTGTGTATGTGTGTGTGTGTGTGTGTGTGTGTGTGGCGAGGGAGTTGGCCCAGCGAGGACACACCACTCTTTTTAAATAGACACATCAATGCAGCCCTATATGCTCAATATTGATCTGGCAGCCTGCATACACGCACACACACACACACTCACACTCAGTCACACACACACACACACACACAGATAGCACATCACTGCTCTCTAGCAGTTTTAAACCCAGATTTCAGCGTGAATTGTCCACCAAAAACGACGGCAACAACTTTGAGACAAAAACCTCAGTGAAGGAATTTTCATATTTGTTGAGCCCAACTTCTCCTCTTGCTCTGAAGTGAGCGACACTCTCGGTTTAAGACGCAAAATAATCTCTGCGGTTTATGTCGCAAACAATAAAAGTGTGCACGCGGTCCCGCGGCCACGCACAGGAAGTGGAAGTGGCTTCAAATTAATTTGAGGACCGCACTTCAACGTTAATTAAGACTAAACATCCCACCCCCTTTACTCACACGCGCACTTTTTTTTCTCCCTTTGCCACGTAAATCATTTTCAATTAGCCACGCATACGCAAGTCGCAACTCCCTTAAGTTAACAAATTGAGGCCAGCAGGAATGTGCGGCCCTGCTGACGCCGTCGGAAAAGAAAAAAAGATCTCGCAACATTTCCCACGACGGACTTTAACCAAATTCTGCCTATTCAGGCTAATTATCTATTCATTACATTTTGTTTCATAAGTGATGGACGAGTCGGGGAGGCGGCAGCGGGGATCAATTGATTTTTTTTTTTTTTTTTTTTTCTACTCTCCCTTCCAAGTCTTAACGCCTCAGTCAGCGGGAAAGTGAGAGGGCAGGTGTGGCGAGGAGATAGAGAGCAGCCGGGCGATTAAGACTCGCGGCGGCGACCACCAGGGAAATCTGAGCGGAATTAAGTTGGAAAAACTGCTCGGCCATGTTCCTAACTGCAGTAAAACGGCTTTTATTATTAATAAATGCATCAGGGGGGTTTTTCTCCCTCCCCGCTACGGAGCACAAAAAGTCGCCACAGGAAAACGACTGATTTGTGCGTTTGCTGCGCGTGATGAACAAAGAATCCTGGAGTCGACAAACAACAAACACGCAAAGAGTAAATGTCGGCCCGACCGCGACCCTGCCCGAACTTCTCTCTTTCTCTCTCTGCTGCCGTGTCAAACACTCAACCCCGTTTTTTAGCTCGCTTTTGTCTGTGAGCGCAGGAGCCGTTACGCAACCAGGCTATTAGCGCCACGCCGGCCTTCCCAAATGTCAAACGGGGGAAGTGGGCGAGCGCCGAAGAGAGGACGGAGCGGCTGCAGCCCACTTCGCCACCAGGACCGCCGCTGAGGCAGGCTCCAGAGGAAACACATAGACAAATAAATGAAAAAAGGTGAAACTTAGAGCAAAGAAATGGACTGTTAGCTGCAAATTTGCAGAGGTTATTTGTTACCATATCAGTGGATGACAATTAGAGAAGGAAATTTAATTTCAAACATCAAATTTCAAGGACGACTTTAAAACAAATGTGTATTTCTGTTGTTGGTGTTAAACCATGGGAAAAAAAAAAAAAAAATGAATTTCTCTCTCTGCAGCTGCTGCGGCCACGAGACGACGGGTCAGATCAATTAAAAAGGCCTCAGCCAAGAAAACACGCGAGCGTCCCGGAAGGACGAGATGGAAGTGAAGATGCGCCAAGTGTGACGAGAATGAAAATTGCCGGAATCAGCAATCGCGGTGTCGCGCTCCTTCCGCCGCGACGGAACAAATGAGCCCGCCGTCATCTCAGCCCATTTATAGAAAGGAACTTCATTTGCCACCTACGGCCGACCTTATGCGGAGGGAAATCAGGTCGCCGCCGGCGACACCACATTCCTCGGTCGCCGCGTCGCAGTGAACAGCCCTAACAAGGCCACGCTGATGGAAAAACACAATCACTGCCACATTTGCAAAACGCCTCAGTGTGTGTCCGAGACGTGACGTGAAATAAGTGATTTAATCGGATTGTTTTTGTGACCCAAAGGAACAGGAAGCAGAGACAAGATGAAAGGGGCTCGTGAAGTGCACAAATTAATTCACAGAAGGTGAATTGTTCTTCTGGTAAAATCAGATAAGCGCAGCCTGGTGAGGCCTTCATTTTAAGGGTTATAGAGTCACGCAGGTGAACCTGAAACAGCCTCATTACAATTGCCCTTTAATTGTCCTTTATGGTGGAAAAATGACTGCCAATGTTTTCTCAGTCCTGCCAGTCTGGAGGTGAGACGAGTCCGCCGACACTTCTGTTGGCGTCTGTGTGCTAAAACCCTTCTGTGTGATGTCATTAGGGGCACTGCCAGCTTGACGTTCGCTGCGTCCTCTGAGGGAGTAATTTTTTAAAATATTATTTATTATTACCAAACAGAGCAACTGTTTCAGCGAGAAGCTAAAACCGACAGTATTGTTTTTTATTTTAGCAGGGGGCTGTAACCAGAGGGCTAAATATGCTGCTTTACTGATTCACGCAGATTGAGGAAAATCACTCATAAAGTCTGGGGGAAAAATGAAGAGATGTAATACAGGGACACTAGTGTATAGCTTAATGTTTCGACCATAAATTCATTTTAATATTTGTTTTTAATTATCATCCTGCTTTTCAGCAACACCTTACTAACATGCTGCTGCTTTGATATCTGGGACATTGCGTGTTTGTGTGTGTGTGGTGGGGGGTTGCATTATCATTAATTTAAAAAGTATCACCATCATTATTGTCATTAATCCCGAAAACGACTCAAAGAAATAATCGAAAGCATGAAAACTGCGCGCGAGAGTCGCCGCCGACGCCGTTTCCTTCGAATCCGACGAGTCTACGTGAATCCACGGATGTTCAATCCCCCACCTCCACCTCCTACCCGGTTGCCCGCGAGATCCGAGTCCCTGCTTCCTCAAAAGTAAATAGCCGCGGTCACAACGCGAGGGAGGAGGAGGACAGGGGAGGCGGGCTGGAAAGCGCTGCGAGTGGAGCCCAGATGGTTCCCAGCGGAGGCCTCCTCCGAGCCAAGATGGCTCCCGCCGGAACACAAATGGGCTCGAGTAATCTCATAAACGCTGGGATTGTGTCGACACGGTGGACGGGGGCCGGTTGGTGGGGGGGCGGGGGGGGGGGGGGGGGGGGCAGAGAAAGAAAAAGAGGAGGAATAACACACACTGGCTCAAAAGCAGCAGATGTGTGTATGTGCGGACACAAAACACACTGGCACCATCGTTCAAGAGCGCAAAAGACAAAGCCATTTGGTAGCGCTGAAGTGAAACCAGGCCCAAGGGCGTTTTTTTCAAAACCGCAGCAGATTTAATTCACTTAGCTGTTTGAGAGTGAGATTTTTATTTTATTTTTTTCCGTAAAGGAGTCTATGGTAGGTGACCCGCCAAGGTGCAGCGAAACCAGCGGCTCGGAGAAAATGAAAGAACACAGTAGGCCAGCAATTTAAAAACTGGCGAGCGATGGGATTTCCTTTCTGTTTTTAATCTTTTCCCCTCCCCTCGCTGCATCTACACCAAACCAAACCAATTCAAAGACGTGGAGGGAAAGAAAAAGCCTAAATGGAGCGACGGTGAAAAGGGAGCTGAGGCTCTGCCGGCTCCCAGACTTAATTTGGGTCTTTATGCACGTCCAGGCTCTGGTCTGCGAGCCTGAGCGAGCGAGCGACATCCATAATGCAGAGCGCCGAGGAGATGAGTCTGTCAGTCAGCGCGGCTTTCAATCACCGCCGACGGCGACCCTGCCGCCTGTCCAATCGCCCTTTTATCGCACGTTCCGAATTACCGCGATCGCACCTTTCGGCCCAGATTTCAAGTTTGCGTGGGTCCGACCGCGGCACGATTACTTGAACTGCAATTATTATTATTTTATTTTTATTTTTTTTGCAAAGCACACTTTCGAATGCTCTGTGTGTGTGGCCTTGAACTTGCCTGCTTTCTCTGCATGAATTATTTAATTACGTGATTATCTAATTTTTTAACATTTTTAAGGGTTTGCCAGAACGGGTGCCAGAAACAGCCTCCTATCACGGAGAGCAGTACTGGTAGCACTGTGTATGTATGCGTGTTTGTGTGTGTGTGTTTCTGCTCGCTCCGCGTCTTGCCTTACTATTCTATCATCTCACTGACTCACAGCGAAAACAAATAACACGGCGGGGAGACACAAACAAAGTCCGACACCGGGGAAGAAATACAGAATTGAGTCGCTCACTTTCTCTCTCTCTCTGTATCTCTCTCTCTCTCTCTCTCTCTCCATCTCTCTCTCTCCTGCAGTCCTTTTGCTCGTCCTGCAGAATAAGCCATTTATCAAAAGAAAAAAAAAAAAAAAGGGGGAGCCTTGGGAGAAGATTGAAGGAGCGACGCGCAAGGTGTCGAGCCGTGCGCAACCCTTTGTGCACACCCCTCACTCGCCAGGCAGAGAGAGATCAGCCCTCTGAACGAGAGGATCTTAAGCCTCTGCTGATTGGCCCGTAAAGTGGCGGGAGGGGTGGGGGGTGGGGGGCACCATCAGATAATCTCTATACCTTCATTTATATGCGGGAATCTCCTCCATTCACTTAACAAAAATCGATGCGTACTTGATTCGGAGTCATTATTGCCAGATGAAAAGAGGCGGCTTCCTCCGCACGAGAAGCTCCGGGGGAAGAAAAGAGGAGGAGAAGCTGAGTGCCGACAGATCGCTCTAGCGTGAAAACTCCATTTGGGTGGGGGGGGTTAAGCGAAGCTCGGTCAGACGCGAGGTCCATCATCTCTCAATGTGGCTCCCGTCTGACGCCTCGTAGGGATTGTACAACATTCCTTCAAATGTGCACTTTTGGCCCCTCCTCACACAAGTTCAAGATCACCAATCACCAAAACCATACGCCAGTATCCCCCACTTTCACTCCATGTTTTGTGTGCGGAAAAGCCCAAATAAAACTGTGGCTCAAAAGACAATGGAATCAGTAAAATTCGAGGATCATCATTACATCGTGTCAGGTGGCCAAAGTGAGATTCGAGAGTGTGCGATCTGTTGAATTTTGGGTGTTATCTTCACATGAACGTTTGATTCTAGCACCTTTGTTGCAGAATTTCCTGTCTTTCCCCCCCAGTGAAGAACTGGATGTCCCTCTGCTCTACATGATAATAGCGCTGCAATACGAAGCATAGCTTTCATCTCTGGGGGGAGAGGTGGGAGTCAAAACTTCCTCACACATACACATACACACACATACATACACACACAGACACCTGCAGCGAGTCGCACATTTTTACGACTTCGATCAGCCGGGGATCGATACCTTGAGCAGGCGGGAAGAGATAATTAATCGGAGCTAAATTAAAAATCTGAATTAAAAATGTCTGGAACGACGACAGACAAGCCGAGGGCGATAACGCGCTTGTGATAAATACACTGTTATAGTGGCGGCCCGGCTAAACGATTCAACGGCCAGACGAGACGTGACACCCATTGTTGCACGTGCTCAAGAAAGCATGCGCTTTCTTTCCATGACTCCTAGTAGAATTGCGCGAAATCGAAATATCGCCATATAAAACTGGTCATGGAAACACCTAAACTACGATAAACCCCTTAAATATCACAAAGGTTTTGCTGCTCTCATGAGGAAGTTTTTCTGATGTATTGATAAAGAGGTATATTAAAAAAGGGTCATGGAAACACTTTTTCCACATTTACACAGACATACAGGTTCACGTGACCAGTTCACTTCACACATGGCAAAACAACAGCAGCAACAGTCTCTCACTTCTTAACTCTTTGGACAACCCAATATTGATGCCACAACCATTACTAAGGTCCATAAACTCCTGTTAATGGAACCCAGTAAAGCACAGCGTCCACGCAAGACCGATGAGTGCTGAGTCCATCCAGTTGGCAAGTGTTCTCCATTTGAGTATTAACTTTATATTTTTCAGATAGAAAATTAGAAAAAGACCACAGACCACAAAAGGCTGGCCTTCTTTTAAAAAGCTGCGTCACTCCCCGATGACGTAGAGGTCTGTCCGGGTGTGAAATGACTAAATGTGCCGTACATGTCAATGCTGTCGAAACCAAAAGAGGAAAAAGGCAAATCACTTCCAGGAAGAATCTATAATTATAGATCACTCTGTTTTTTTACCTATCTAAAAAAAAAAAGAAAAAAGAGAGTGAGAGCTGGTAGTGGGGTAATAAACGCATGAATTACCATCGATCCCTTGATGTTACACATATAGATCAGGCCGAGGTGTGAACAGCGTGGAAGAGAGCCTGAGATTTACAAAATATAAATAAAATAAAGACAAGAAATAAAAGGAAGAACTCTCAGGTAGGGGGCGGAAGAGATGCGGCCGGGTTGTGGTGGTGGTGGTGGTGGGTTAGCAAAGGTGAGCCAGCGACCCGATGACCGGCGCTGGCCTCGTTACATACGCAGAGCGGGCCAGCGAGGCCGAAACAGGTCACTAAACATCGACCGGCGTTAGAGGCACAGCCAGTAAAACGGATGCTGCTTTTTATTGACGTCCGCGATGAACGATTGACCCATCTTCTTCATCTTTAAACATCTACCGCGGACTGGAAAAACAAAGGAGGAAAAAGTGAGAGATTTTTAGAGCTGTGTGACCTGCTGATTGTTGAAGCTCTGAAAGCAGCTGACCTCCCGAGTCATCTTTGTTTGCTTGTTGGTTTGTTTTTTGCATGACATGTCAAAAACAGGAAGAAGAGGAAGAAGAAGAAGAAAAATAACAAGGTGACACGAGAGGAAGCTTAGCTCTGTCTAGGCCAGCATGGTACCTGAGGTCGGAGGATTTTTTACCCAACGTCCCCTGCTTTCGGTGAGCTCGCCGCGCGGCTAAGCCCCAGGCGGCAAGCCAAAAACCTCTGGCGCCGACCGATTCCAAACTAGGTTGGTTCATTAACCACCGGAGCACGAGGTCAGGACGGGCGGCTATTTGTCAGATGAGGATCGAGTTAAGCCCGTGAGGATGGAGAGTGGGTGGGGGAGGGCGGTCGAGAGGGGTGCAGTTTAAATACGGCGCACAAAACATGATGATGGAATGGCGGGCGATGCCGTTAAAATCGGAAGACAAAAGGAAAGCTCGTCCTTGGACCTGCATTCTCTGTCATTCGTCACATTACGTCCCAAATGTTAATACACAACTCTTGGTTTGTCACTGTTGTGTGACAATTTCCCACTTGAAAGGACAAGGACAAGAAACTAGCGGGAACAGAACGTAGTTTTGCAGTGCAATCGATGATTTGTTTTAAAAATTAAAGGGAAACTTTCAAGCCTGGATTGAATTGTTCTCCATTATAATAAAGATTTTCACAATCAAATAATTGCTCAGGGGGGGTTTCACACTTCTTGTTTGTTGAAAGAGGGAAAAAAAGCCACTGTTGGCTTCAAAACAATGGCTACACAACAGGCAGAGGACTGTTTGTGTTTAGGTGTCTACACACACACACGTGTGTAGACCTGACTCTTGCCGGGTGATCAATGACACTCGGGAGGTCCCATGCATCACTGTCAACGGCGGCCGGCTGTCCGTCGGCGGCGGGCGTGCGAGAAAAGTCAAGGCGCTTTTCGAACATCCGCGACCATTAACGGTCAGGCAAACAAGCATGATCCCCATCATTAAACCTGCCCGCCGCCCATTAATGAGTTTTTCCCCTTTCTATCAATACGTAAGTGACGTTTGTGGCGCAATCGGTGTTCCGGCAAACCAGGTGGAGGAAGGAGAGGCGGGTGGAGAGGGTTAATGGGGGAGGAGGCGGACCAGTCGGACACCTAACGCCCTTGGGAGGCAGGCAGGGAAACAAATCATCCTGGCAGCGTTCTGTCCTCTTGTCTTTCTGAGTGTGTTATTATTTTATCCTGGCATCGCTTGTCTCTCAAGCTCAAATCAATCTATTTGGCTCCCAGTGTGGCAGGGGAATTCTGGAGAAAGCAGGGAAACATGCAGGGGGGAGGACTATGCTTTAGAATTTCCAAGCAGATAAACCTCTATTGCCGTTTGGCCAAGATTAATTAGTGACTGGAATAATTATTGTAACTTGTCCTCTGGTTTTTACTATTCTTTGTTGAAACTGGACCACTACATTTCATGAACTGTACACATCTAAACTTCTTTGCCTGGTATTTTATCAAAATGAATATTCTACTATTATGTGCTAAATCAGGAAAAAATATGGTATCTTGAAAACATCTTTAAGTCCAAACCTGTATATAAATATTTAAATTATGAAAGCCTTGGGAAGTCTTGCTAAAATGATTATTGTGACAAGAACATCAACCTAGATATCAAGAAGTGATACAGGGGGACTTTGGCTCTGAGGGGTCCAGCTTGGGAGTAGAGATAGTTTTGAACTGCTGCTGCGTGAAAACAAGGCATTCAGGGGAACAAATGACTCTCAGTTTTATCCTCCATTGTTTGAGGTGGGTCTGTCATATTGAAGTTTCAAGTGGAAACCTGGCTGGAGCACCGCGAGCCTCCGCAATGCTCGCTGACCTTTACCGTCCCTCGCTTCTCTGTCATTCGGACCCTGAAGCCACAACACGCGCGCGACAATTGGACACCGCGGGGGCTCGACAAGTCCCAACACAGTGAAAGGGTCAGTGACATTGAGTAATGCAAGACCTGTGGCCATGTAATGACTGACAAGATTTAATATCGCCCGCTCGCTCGCCCTCTCGCTCGGCTCTCTCTCTATCCAGGGCCCGATGGATCGATAGCGCTTGGAGGGAGGCTTGATCCAACATCTAACACACTGCACCTTGCGTGGAGCTCCCATTTGAATCCATTAACCCAGTTAGTTCTCTAATCTCCCATTAAATCAACTCCACGGTCGGCCAGGTTTGATGTACGGCGAGGTGGACATATCATTAAACCTATGGAATCAGAGAACTTTTGCAGACCCCCCCCCCACACCAACATTCTCCCCACCAAAAAAAAGCAGGAATCAGCCAAACTACCCATGCTAAACCTGTAGTTTAATTGCTTTATAGATCCTGAGCTATCCAGGTGAGCGCACACGTGAGGCCCCCGCCAGGCACGGTGAGGTGGCAGCGGAGTGAGAACGTTGGGGACTCGACGTCCTGGTTATTAAAATCAATAGCAGCAATAACTGCAATCCATCTCATTTTTAGGATGGGGGGGGCACACGGTGCGCCGATCGATGGCTATTGAGCTACATTTGTAATATTAGTAATGTGTAATTCCCTTAAACTAGTCGGTGCGAGGTCCAGGTGGGAAAACACAAATTGAAGGGGCCCTGCATTATTGAGCAGGCTGTTAGAAACAAATGTCATGGCTCTGTGAAAGATATTGCTGCCAAACTGTTTTTTTCCCCTCCTCCACTTCATTTCTGACACAACGGTACAGATCCGAGTGGAAACCTCGACACAAAAAGCAAAATAATTGTGGCTGAACGCATCGGAACGGGCGGCCATTTGGCTGCCGGAGCGTTTTTCACTTGGCTTCCCAGAGGCGGCCACTGCATCTTGGCTGCGGCGTCCCGCTGCTCAAGGCCCCCCCAGGGTTATTGGGAAGCGGTGAGCGGTAAAAGAGTCCAAATCTTCGAATCGCAGCCCCGGGCGGGTCAGCGCTTTGTGAGAAGCAGTTAAAGCCGCGCTGAGCGCTTTCAGCAGGCGGCCGCGGTGACGGCAGCGGGGCATTAAGCAACATCACCTCCTTTCGGGAACGACGGATCCATTCGCACGCGGGGCCGCCGTCGTTTTTTGCAATCGCCGAGCGGCGCAGCGGCGAGAAATAAAGGAAAGTGACGATGTGTTTTTATGATCACACACGCGCTACTTCAACTGCAGGGATTCTTGTCGAATGTGATATCTTGGAATTGGCACTGCTTTGCGCCAATGGCCACTTTTAAGTACAGTATAATTCTAAGGTCAACACAGCGCCTCCACCATGTCAACATAATGTATTTTGCTTTTTTTCCCCCATTTCATTTCATGGCAAAGCATTACAGAAGAAAATACACATTTTGGATGCAGTGTGGATTTTTTTTTTGGTTCAAGGATGAACAAATGATTTTTCACACTGAAAATATTGGCATATTTTTTTAAAGGGACATTTGGTAATTTGCTGAATGGCTTTCTTCCGTTCTTTTTAACATGGTGTTGGAGTCCGCAGCCCCTACCCCCAAACCAATCAATGCAGTGTGTCCCAGCTTAACATCTCCAGTGCTGTCAATGCACCAGTCACTTCATCCTCCTGGCGCACACAGGATTAAGTGCCGCTGCGGGCTAATGGTAAGCTCGCTGTGGTGTCTTTGAAGAGCTTTTGAAGAGCACGCGACGAGGAGAGTACAGAAACAAGCAAGGGGGGGGGGGGGGAGAAAAAAAAGGACATCGTTGCCTGTCCAGCGCTGCTTTCTGATTGGTTGTCGATAAGTTTTGCCGCCAGGGATGACGGATGATAAAGAGTTATTTAAAGCGCTGGCCTTTTTACTCACCTGCCACGTTTTTCTTCAAATCAAGCCTGAGGAATTTACAGTATTTGAGCAAAACTGCAAGTGCAGCGACCAAGCGGCAGGAAGGGTTGACCTTTCAGCGGCGCAGACAACTGCTGTTGACAAGAACATTACAGGCTGGCCAATGAGGGGGAGCTGGACGGAGCGCAGCTGGAGTCTCGTTTGTACGTCTGAAAAAAACCGAGAGCGGCGAGCGCAGACGGACGACGGCTGAAAAAACGAGAGTTCTCCTCGTGGTTGCAGGGGAGTCGTTTGGCACAAACGGACATAAGCGTGAAAGTGCCTCCGATCATTGTTTACTGCAGGCTTTTAGTAGCTTCCCAAACTCTCGCCTCACCCTGAGGGGGAGAGTGGGGTCGGAAGGTTCATTAAAAATAAATAGCTAATCCATAGTGATGCGAAAACATTCCGACAAGAAACACGAGAAACATTCTGGGTTTTTGGGGGTTGGTTTTTTTTCCTGAACCTGTGTGACTTTACAGCTGCGTTCTTTTGCGCCGAGCGCTCTCCACAGGACAGATGGCAGGTGAGAGACAAGAAGTGGCTGCGTTGACAATCACGGCCAGCGGCCGCCGCCATTATCATCCGTCTCCGCCTCCTTCCTCCCCTCCTCCGTCCTTCCTCCGGCTGCGGCAAACTGCGCGGCCGTCCTCTGTCACTCAAAAAGCCATTTCTGTCCTCCCAGACTCTGCTGCCTGTGCTGACAGAGTGAGGGAGGAGAGGAGGGGGGGGAGAAAAGAGCCGACGGAGGCATTTTTCTTAACGCGCTGTACATATTTATTTATTTATTTTGGGGTCATCGGTTGAAATTTGAGGGCGGGCGTGGGGGGGGGGGGGGGGGGGTTGGGTTGGGGCAGTCACAGCGCTGGAGGTGGAGATGGAGGTGGCGCTCGCCAGCAATTTACTGGCAGATGAAGCGAAAAGGGGTCTGACCGCCGCTCGCTCGAGGTTTCGATAGCGAGACGGACAGTCGGAGTTCATCTCCTCAGATAAGTCGGTCCTGGGCTCGGAAGAGGGAGGAAGTAATGGTTCCTGTAGACCGGACCTATGGTGTGTGAGTGACAACCGAGAAATCAAAGCATCCAATGAGATGACAGTGGATTTCTCATATCTATTTGCTGGAGTAGTTTCAGTCAGTAATCACAAGGGAGAAATAATAAAAGTACACATGCTGCATCAAAGAAAACAAGGAGGAAATAAAATGTGCAGAAAAACTGAATAAGCTAATGCCCGAGGCCAAGAAATATGAGCCGATGACCAATCAAATACAAACAAGCCCCACCCAGGTTTCTAATTAAAACTCCTCAATTTTTTTTTTTCTTGTGCTCCATTCAGCCTTTTTCCACCAGACACTGTCGAGGAGAGCAAAGAATCAGCGTCGTTGACAATAATGAAGAGGCTGCCCACGTTTGGTGGCAGAGCCAGAATTAAGATGAGACCAATAACACGGAGGGCTGAGAAGAATTAGAAGAGGCAACAAATGATGAAAAACAGCACTCGATCTACAAGCTGGAGTGTTGTTGCGGTTGCTTTTTTTTGCCCCCACAAGACTATGGAAATGTGTTTGCTGCTAATCAGCGTCACGTCGGAGAGGACCTGCTACGAATGCACAGCCAGCAGAGGGAAAGAGCTGGAGAGATGCAGGCAAGACGCCGACCGAGGGAAGAAAAAGGAGGAGGGAAAAGTGCTTTTCATTCGTCAAAGAAGGGCAGATTTCAAACTTTATAGAACTTATTACAGCACTTAAATATAAATGCTTTGTAAAAAGCCCAGGCGGACAATTCAATAAAGCGATCCGGCGTGTGATCACCGCTGGCTATAACTCAAGTAAAACCCTTTTGAAATATATATAGATGTATGGCGTTAAATTGAACGCGTTCCCTCAGCAACGACACGGACCGAGCGCCAATCAATCGACATTGCCGCCGCTTTCCCTTCAAGTCCGGCTTCTTCTGGACTGCAAGCAACATTTTCTGAAGTTGGCTCGATTCTTTTTTTTTTTTGATACTAGGACAAAAACAAGAACCATGGAGCCACTGATATTTATTAAGTCTGCTACCAAATGAAAACACAATAGTTTGAGTTTACCGCTTCTTCTTACTTTTTACTTTTCATTCTACAGCAGGAGGGTCTATTGAGGACAGTAACACAGCTGCTTTTAAGCGTGAACTTTGACGAGTTCGATGGGGGGGGGGGGGGGGGCACGGAGAGCAGAACCGACTGAAAATGGTGACGTTGCCGCGTTTTCCAACAACTTACGATTCGGTGGCCACTTGATTGTTTCCCGAACCATTACCTCTCGGTGCTTTCATCAATTTTTAGCCCTTTATTGCTGCCAGCAGCTGAGCCGCCAACAGACGGATGACGGCGCGGCGACAAACGACGAGGGAAAACAAACGGCAGCCCTGGAAGACGAAGACAGGCCAGACTGTGAAGTCAGCAAAAAGCTTCTCCCGCAGACAAAACCTGCGTATTAAAATGCATATGTAGGCACTTTGAGATTTCTGTCTTTCTTCATTTTAGCACCGCTCAGCTGCGAAGCCTTGTGAATGAACATCAGCACATCTGAGTCGAGGCTTCAGAATGACAGCGCTGAAAGTCTGGCTCTGTGAAAAGCCACGCTGGTGAAAAATGGGAGCGTTTAATAATACAAAGGGCAAAAAAACGAGAAGGGTGCAGTGCTTTAACACGGGACAAGCAAGGAGCTGAGCAGCAGCAGGCCAAAGGGCTCTTCCGTTAAAAGACAAACAAAGACGCTCAATGTCTATAAAGCACAGTTCCTCTGGCAGCCCCACTTCCCGTCAACACCAGCTCTGTTTTATCTCGTTATGCCAAACTACTAAAAAGGCAAACAGGCAGGCCACTTACGGCCAAGCAAAGTGGCGAATAAGGAGGCATATCGGTCACGCCAAAGCCTTTTTGCATATTAAGCTAATTTGCAAAGTACACCGAAAAAAAAAAACCCAGACTGTGTTTGAGACTGTGTTTATGCTTACACTGTTTGTTGTGGTCGAACACTTAGTAAGCCGCTGAAATAGGCTGGAAGAGGCCTCCCAGCCGGAATGATAATTTTCAGTGGTGTCAACAATGAGTGACAGGAAAATGAAAGTGAAATCAATGTCCGCCTTGGGAAATTACAACTGTTCATCCATGTGTCAAAGCAGAACTATGTGTGGGTGAGGGGTGATTATGAGAGATGGGGTGGGGGGGGGAGGAAAAAAACTGGGCCACGCACAACACAGAGGGGGATGGGGGGGGTTACAGCTGGAGCGCGAGCGACCCGGATTGAAGTCATTGAGGGGAGGGCAGGGACACCAGGAAGTGAGCACGAGCAGTATAAAAACATATTGGAACCAGTCAGCTGCCAAATGTTGCTGTGATTTATGTGATAAGACAAAAAAAAAAAAAAATGCATGCATGTTTTCCCAACCAGAACCAGCAGGGCATCAGCACTCTAGTATCAAAATTGCAGCTGATCGAATTAAAAAAATATCTATATACATATATGTATATATATATAAATATATATGTTCATACATAAAAACATCCCATGTTCTCCTCCTGGTCTCCTCAGCAGAAGCGAGCCAGAAAAGTACTCCCTCCCTCCCTCCCAGACGCAGCATGCACGCTTGTTTCGCGCCGTGCGTATGTTTTAGCCGGTAACAGCGTTATTTAGTCGTCATCAGTTTCGGATACAATTTACGCCAGGTTGCTGCACATGCATCAACACACGGGCGAGAGCTGGTGTCAGCCGGATGTCGACCTTTTTTCCACCCCTCTGCCGCCCCCTCCCTTTGCCACCGCCTCCAACCAGTGACTGATTTCCTCTCCATCCACCGCTCGCCTCGGCTCGGCACGCGGGGGCTGCCCTCGCCCGCTTTTTTTTTTAATCCCCAAAGCTATGTAGAAGTGCTAACATGTGAAAAGGGATTAAAGGCAAAAATACGGCTGTGTGTGCAAGTGTGCGTCCCAGATATGCCGACATTAGCAAGATTTCACACAACAGAAGGAGAAAGGAAAAAAAAAAGAAAAAGAGAGGCACTTTAGCGCGGCGGAGCTCAGGGCATTAAGTCACGTTTGTTTAATTCATCCCCAGCCTTTTGCGATTTTAATTATACATCTCTAATTCTCCTCCGCCACTCGCATACATAAGTAAACATCTTGGAAATGGGAGCCGCTGCAAACGGCTGCCATGTGAGGTCCATCAGCGCCAGATAAGCCCCACCACCCACCCTGTCGACTCGCCAAGAGTGGGAGCGTGGGCTAGTGTTGTAGTCCTCGAGACTGGTCCTGGTCTCAAGACCGGCCTTTTGAGGGTCTCGGTCTCAAACTCAACAGCACTTTTATTCAGTCTCGTCTCAGTCTTGGACAGGACAGACTCAGGATTATTGATCAAGACCGGTCAGGACTCAGTCAACACTACAATGATCCCCCCTTATTCCTAGTTCTTTTTTTCTTTTTTTCTTTTTTGATTTTATGAAGCAATGTGTTTTTTTTGAAAATGCTTCAAAATAGTTGGCAAAGCAGCAAAATGTTTCAGGAAATTATTAAAATATACCTTGCTGAAAAGAGATGTTGCTGTTCCATTTAGAAGCAAACTTGAATTAAAAAAAAAGATACTGGTAATTTTCTTTCCGTTTCGTTGTTATTTTTCTTTGATATATAAAGTCTTGTCTCGGTCTCCAAGTCAAAATGTCTCAATATATATAAAAATATGTCGATACTCTCTAGTCTTCATAATGTCTTGGTTGGTGAGGTCTTGACTACAACACGAGCATGCGCTAACTCCCATCCCTGCCAAGAGGGGGAGCAAGTGAGGAGACGGAGTCGGTGAATGATGGCAACGCAATTACTGGCGAGACAAAAATTGTGCAACAGTGCCTTGATATATTGTCATCGGCGATGGCCGTCATCCTAGGACCACCATCCCCCATTTTCACGCCCACATAACGCACGACGTCACTGAGGCGTGGGAGGGGCTTTGGAGAACTCCATCGACTCGCCGCTTCCCTTCGGCTCTCCTCGGAGGCTCCGAGCAGGCGAGCTGCGTGGGAGGACCGGCTCTAATAGGATGGACCGCTGTGTTATTGACTGCAATTTAGAAAGTGCTGCCTGCTGCTTCCTCCTCAACAGAAGCCCCCCACCAACCCCCCGCCCAGGGCCTTGGCCCCGCCTCCGGGGGGATTTCCCCCGGCTGGATAACATATTTAGGGAAGGCTGCTGGGTCTGGACTGAAGATCAGCCACAAGCTCTAATCTCTCACATTACCTCCCTGAGACTCAGGGTCCATGAGTGGGCATCGCTGATCTAAGCGGCAACTTGTGTCCCTTTTTTTTCCTTCCTGCATGACTGGACAGCAGCCTGAGTGTTGCATTGTTGGGGGGAGGGTGCGGGTCGTGCTGGCTGCACCCGCAGATTAGACCCACGACGCTCGGCCCTTTAAATCTCACGTTTGGGGGCAAAGCGGTGGAGGATGTTAAACAAATGAGCACAGAGAGACGATGGATGTATTAGAAGAACTGGATACCGGACTGGCAATATGGCATTGCACCGATTTTTCCCAGTGGCCACTTGAGGTACTGCAGCAATAAAATCCTGTGGAGCCAAAAAGCATTTTTCTAATAGACCACAATGCAAAAAAAGACACGCCTTTAAACGGCATCTTCGCACTGTTCAAACTTTTTTCCCCTTCCTCCTCGTCCTCCACCACCACGACGGTGGCTCTTATTGTAGCTACAAAAACTCCCTTTTACAGAGTGCAGCTTTGTAGGAGAGCGTCCTTAAAAGAGCACTTGACTACGGCGCTTCTCGTTATTTTGTTTTTATTTGTCGGCAGATGGTTCATTTGCCCACAGATAAGACAGACGGGCGGGCGACCGCAGACGCTGTAATTGGAAGCATGTTTAAAAAGTTGTTGGAAGAAAAGAAGAAAACGACGAGGACAGAAAAAAAATAAAGGTTACCGGTAATCGCAAACAGTCTGATCCCTCTGTTTAGTCGGGGTGTGGCCAGGTCAACTTGGGGGAAATAAATAAATAAATAAATAGCCTTTTCATTCTTTTTTTTCCTCTGTGTGGGTGTAATGACGGGCTAATCCTGCGCTACATGGAGCCTGATGGAGATTGAGGGATTAACAGTTTGGCCTCAAACAGTGGCATGAAGCAGATAATTGTCACTGCGATTTGTTGAATGGGGTAGGACGTTTCAAGGTCACGGCATCACACTGGGCAAGAGAGGGGGAGTCTGAGTTAAAGGGATTTCATATCATCTGTACGTTCTCAAAAGAGGCGTGACTAAGCGCTGAGAGCTTTTGTCGCTGCGCGGAGTAAACCGCTGTTTCCACTGTTATTTTTGTTCCTGCCCTCCCGGCGGAAACAATTAGGTGAAACGTGATGTCTAGAAGCAGTGCAAATACAAACCTGTCTCACCAACTAGAAATTCTGCTTTTGTCCGTACTAATGGCAGACAAACAGGAAGGAGGAGGCCGCCCATTTGGATGAGATCGGCATCTTTTGTTCCAAACAAGGCTGAGAGAGGTGGGGTGGAGGGGGCGGTGGAGTGGAGGGGGGTGTCGTGGTTGGAGATATTTCGCTGATCCGCGCTGATCCCCCCCCCCCGCAGTGAATTACTACGTTTCCACCTTCACAACGCTCCCAAAATGAGACATCCATCCAGTGCCGGCTGACAGTCGGGAAGGCAACGCGGTGATGAACGCACGTGGGTGGGGGAGGGGTGGGGGCACCTCTCGAATCTCAATGAGGCCGAGCTGACCAATGGCACGTCAGGAAGGGCATTAGCATACCGTTAGGAAACACTGAGCGGTGGGGAGGACGTGTCTGGATCACCTGCTCGGCGTTATAATTTCATTAAAATAGAAAATAAACAGTGTGTTGTAGTAATTTGAGGGGAAATAAACAGTTCCACCCAGTTGCATTGAACTATTAAAGCTCATTAGTTGAGTGACACACACAGAGAAGCAGGTTCAAACCGAAATTGCAAGACATCCATCTTTCACCAGTGTCCTCAGTTGCCATGACCTGAAATTGGCCCCACTTAAGAATGTGCTCTCCTGTCAGATCAGCATTTGAACGCACGCTGCACAAACAAATAACAATTTACCGAGGATAGGCCCGGAAACGGAGGTCCAATGGAACGATTTAGAGGAGATTTTAGAGCGAGCGGGAGAAGAAAGAGCATAAGAAAGAGCGACGCAGTGAAGAGAATGGCAAAGTAGAGGAGAGAAAGGATGAGGGGAACTAAGGGTGACATAAATTTAGCACCGACGAAGAGTAAGGAAAAGGGGGAGGGGAGGAAAAGGGAGGAGAGGGAAGAGAGTAGAAAGTGAAAGGGACATGTTGAGAGTAGGAAGAGATTAAATGAGGCAACAAAGGAAGACATCTTCTCGGGAAACAAGAGAAAATGACTCATTACCAGAATCTGGAGTAAGACGACTGGGTTCATTTGCATTAAAAAACCCTCTACATTCGTGTTGCCGTAAATACGAGGAGAAAAAAAAAAACACGTTCACAGGTTCAACGAGGGATGACGTCTTCATAAATAAAAGAATTCTCAGGGTTTGTCAAGGTCAGAAGGAGAAGACGGCGAATCTCGGCAGGTACGAGATAAAACCGCAGCGGGCGTGTGGGAGTCGATGATATACGCTACAACCTGCTATCATGTCCCATATGTCGACATATCATCTGTTTGTGTGTCTTTGAGAGCAATGATAAACGAGAGGCAGGGAAGGAAATATAAGCACCTCAAAAGGAATTTCTGTCCACACCTGTGGTATGAATTTCCCCAAAAAATGAAATGAAAATGGGGAAAGAGAGCAGCCGAGTCCTTCGTATCACATGGACGTTTGCCTCAAGGTCACAGCGCCCTTGGTTTAGGCCCGTTTGTCGGTCACCCAGAGTGAGATTACTTCAGCGCGAGTGAGCATGTCGACCGAGGATGCATCGGACGTTCTGCAATCTGCGGGAAGGACACGCGCAAACACTACCAACGGGACGGCCAAAGGAACGAACGAACGAACGAAGGAACGCTAAGCAGGACGCTGTAGCCGGGCTCGGGCGATGATATCAGTCCGCGCGCTAAAAATACGCACACGCACGCAGTCACTGAGGCCGAAAGTCCTTGATCCCGGCAAAGATGGCAGCGCTGTCAATCGATCTACACTAACTGTCAAAAGTTTGGACACACACTATGAATCTAATGTGTTTACGTTCATTCTCATGACTATTGACATTGCAGTTTCTCACTGAAGGCATCAAAACTACGTATGAATACACAAGGAATTATGTAGGAAACAATAAAAGTCTAAGATAACTCAGACATGTTTATATTTAGAATTATTTAACATGTTTTTCTTTGCTGCATTATTACATATATCTGCTCATATATTTGTGTTCAGTACATATCAACTGTGTATAAAGTTGTAAAGATAAAAAAAAAAAAATTGTATGGGAAGGTGCATCCAAACTGGTCACAAACCTTTGACTGGTGGAGTATCTCCATCACAATGCAACGCTGCCCCTTTAACGGGGTGCGGGGCCACCGTTCACCCAATTGGAACCACCGACAGGCACACGCGAGCGCAAAAGGAAAAAAACAAAAAGAAACAGACACAGGCTGCTGACCTACATGTGACTGGCCACAGCCCAGATTGGCCGGCGCTCACCTCGGGGATGGAGAGGGGGGAGGAGGTGGAGGGGGTTCTACCCCGTTTTGCGGGCACCCGTTAAACATACCGGCTGACAACTCAAAGTGGGTCATGCGGTACCCCCAAACCACACCCGGCCGCTCCATTCAGCCTCGGGGTGGCAAGGCATGGCATGGCATGACGGGCGGTGGTGGTGGTGGAAGTGGGAGCGTGCAGGGGAGGTCGGCGGGGTCACAGTGCTGGCGAGAAAACGCATGAAGGTCCCGCAGATGTGACAGCTCGTCAGCGAGCGGTGTCCTGGAGGTGCAGCAGCCTGACGCATGATGCACGGACGCACAGGGCAACAATCGAGTCGAAATAAAAGAAGAACTGAAACCAGGTTTTGGAAAATAAATAAATGAAATAAAATAGAAACAGCGTGGAAAAAGAGTGCAAGCTCTGCCAAAGACGGGAGAAGAGAGGACTTCGGAGTGGCGCCCACGGACGCAGCCGCCACGGCCGAACCTGGAAGAGGAAAAAAACCTGAGTTTTGGCTGAGCGTCAAGGAAACGTTGGGCTGGGATCAAACTATCATGCGTGGAGGGCGGAGCGTGTGTTGGTTGGCCAGTGGACCATCGGGGCGAGCTTGGCAGGGCGTGACCCAGGCCAGGCTCTCCCCATAGTAGAAGGAAGAGCAACAATAAAAAAAGATAAATAAAACAGAGTTCACCAGGCAACATGTGACAGGCCGGTCGCAACACTGCAGCGCATCAGATTTTTCCCCCACCTCCTGCATCCATCGATAATCCCACCGCCTGAAAAGCGCATGCCCGGGCCTGCAGCCGGATCAATAAAACCACCGATGCTGCCGCCTTTTGCTGCTGTGCCGTGCACTTCTATGGCAGCCTACTTTCCCATGTTCAACCGATGCGCTGAGGAGGACGCGGAAAAATCCGCATCTCTGTTCGTTTGATGTCGCCGCGCACGCTGCGGTGGATGCGGGTCGGGGGGATCCCAGTGGAGACGGGGAGGAAATAGCTGCGCAAAGGAAACCCCCCCTTGAACCCCCCCGCCCGCCCCCCACCCCCATCACACACCCCTCCCCCACCCCCTCCACTCCCGTGTGGCTGCCACATCTTTGTTAAACGTGCTTCTTCGCCGAAGCCCATTGGTATTCAAACGGCAACGGAAGTCAAGGAGAAAGTGTGTGCGGACGAGTGTGTGTGTGTGTGTGTAATGTAAGAGTTGGGCTCTGCGCTCCCATGCCGCTGGGAATAGCGTCGTCGTCGGCTACAGGCACTGTGACCTTTTCTAGCTGCCGCGCTCTCTCCTCCTGCCGCTCGCTGTGTCTGTCTCGTGCTTACTTCTCCAGCGCCGATACAGAAAAAAAGAACACACACACACACACACACACACACACACACACACACACACACACACACACACACACACACACACACACACACACACACACACACACACACACACACACACACACACACCTGCAAGGACTGTCACGGCTGACTTTAATCATCAATGCCCACGCTGCCTCCTGCTGTAATGGAAGCGAGGCCTGGACTCTAAAAGCTGGAGGTGGCGAGAAGGCGGGACAGCGTTGGCTCCGCCTCCTGCACTGTGACAGAGACGTGAAAAGAGCGAGCCGGCGTGCTTCCCCGCACGTGACCTTTACGGTTGTGTGACACCACCGAACGACGGCTGAGGTTCGAATCGAGGCTTAAGCTCCACCTGTTTAGTGCCATCCAACGGCCTGCCCAGCTGGAAACAGTTCCATCAAGCATCACAGACTAACTTCCTTCCAGTCACCAATGTTGGTATTTTTATTTCATCACAGACATGTATTTTTAGATGTCCTTTTCAAACCGTTTGAAGTTTGAAAGTCAAATTTTGACACCGACAGCCCACTAACAAGTCATGATCAAGCAGTAGATCATGATATTCGCACAAGTCAACAAAGAGGGGAATTGCTCTTGCTCCCATGTGGGTCTCACATTTCTATATTTGCACATATCGGCCAGTCACAGGTGACCAAAGAGCTGATAAAGCTGACAAATGTCTCCCCGTGGACACAATTCCAAGTCTCCAATTTGCACCTCAGGATTATGTTGCTGAGATCTCAGCCAAATTCAATTGAGACTATTTTCACATTTCTGTGTATCTCTAATACCCGAGGCGGGAGATTAAAATGATTTAAAAAAAAAAACCCACACCAACAGTCCCTTTAGGCCAGTGGAACAGTGATGGGGAAATAGTCATAAGCTGTGTTGCCGTTAGTTTTTGGCTAAATAAAATTTCCATAAAGTACAATAGTGATTTGCTGTCTGTCTCCTCCTCCGTCCAAACATAACGCGCCATTTTCACTTGAAGTGAAGTGGTCACGTGTCTCCGTACGTCACGCCTGCTGACGTGTAAATGCATATTTACTCATTGCCATAAACCTCTATAGCCATACTTCTGAAAAACCACCTCATCAAAACCTTTTAGCCATATTTGAGAGGTTTATTAAAGTTTAGGTGTTTCCACTACTATTTCTATATTGCGATATTTAGGTTTTGTGCAATTCTAGGGTTAATGTAAACCCAGCTATTGAGTCCCTTTATGAAAAAAAGGAAATTGATGAGGTGAAAACAAAGTGAAAAGAGAGAAGAAGGTGAAGACTGAGAGGTAATGCTGAGACACTGGAAGCCAGCAGGGAGGGTTTTGAGGACAGACTCACTGCTACATGAAAAGACTCTTCAGTTTGGGCAGATCGTTTCAGGGGAGGGAGGGGTTAAAGCTGGTGGGGGGGCGGGGGTTTGGGGAGCCGCCGTACATCATGGCATTCTGTCTCTTCCCCCCCGAGCCACAAAAAGACCCAGAAAAGCCACAGAACACGAGACAGCGCACGCATTCACTTTTAAGAAGACCAAGAGAAGAAAAAACAAAAAAACAAAAAAGAAAACCCAAACAAAAAGGAGCACGGGAGGACAAGAGGGAGCAAACTGTGCGTGTGGTTGGTTGGTTTGCTTGGGATTTTTTTGGGAGGGGGGGACAAGGCCGATCTTTAAAGGGGTCTGAGTGCTTTGAGCTCACACAACTACCTTAGGACACTGCAGAGCGAGAGCAAGAGGGAGGCGAGAGAGAGTGTGCGGGAGAGGGAGGCAGTAAGAGAATGAAGGGGGAGAGATAGCGAGAGTGACAGAGAGAGAGAGAGAGAGAGGGTGAGAAAATGAGAGAGAGAGATAGTGAGAGTGACGGAGTGAGTGAGAGAGAGGAACCCGAGCCAATGCGCGCGCTCCCCCTCTCTCCCTCCCTCCCTGCCTGCCTCTCTCTCTCGCCCTCCCTCTCTCTCTCTCTCCCTCTCTCTTCCTCTCTCTCTCTCTCTCACTGCCGCTACGACGGATCCTTTCCACATCGGCGCGAGCACTAACGTCACGCCCGCGAGCCGCTCCGTCGCCGGCGCACTCCGCTGCCTCCGTCTCACTCCTCTTCCCTCGGACGCTGCATTGGCAACAGAAAAAAAAAGAGACTACGCAAGAGAGGAAGGAGCGGGGTGGCAGCAAAAAAAAAAGAGGAAGAAGACGAAAAAGAGGAGAAGAAGAGGAAGAGAGCCGGGAAAACAAGAGAGAAAAGAGAAAATAGAAACAAGCCGGGGGAGAGGAAGGAAAATTGCGCGCAACCCCTCCTCCTCTCTCTCTCTCCTTTCTTTCTCTCTCAACCCAGCGCTACGACACCCCCCCACCCCCGACTCCTCTCGGCGGCTACCCCCCACCCCCACCTGCACTCTTCCAACCCCCACCCTCCTCCGCCTCTCTAAAGAAATTGACGGATTATTGGGAAGTGCAAGGGAGGCAGGCTGCAGCTGCTGCCGTGTGCGCGCGCCTGCCTGCGACTGCCGCCGCTGCGCACGCTTCCTTCCGCAGGGATGGTGTGTGCGCGTTTTCAATCGCCGCCGCCGCTGCTGCTGCTGCGTCCGGAGCCGCCGACCTCGGAGGAGCTCGTCGCGGCCAGTTAAAGAGGAGAAAGACGCCGCTGATGAAGACGGTGCGCGGCGCGTAGCCCTTTTTTCTTTTTTTTGCAAGCGTTCCTCGAGGTAAAGGAGGAAGAGGAGGAGGAGGGGGAGGAGGAGGAGGAGACGATATTTCAAGGGGACGCGTCGCCACGCCGATCAAGGGTTGAAGTGTGGGGGGGCAGTCGGCAAAAAAAAAAAGAGGACAAGGACCGTGAGACTGAGCAAAAGTCAAAAGTGAAGAGAGGAATACAGCGAGGACAGGGGTCGGCTTTTTCCTTCTTTTTCTTTTTTGTGTGTTTTTTTCTAAATTGCCAGTTGGCCAAGCTCTCCCCTGGAGCGACACAAAAGGCAAAGAACTGAAAAGGGCTGTGGAATTTTCACTCGAGAGAGGGAGGGAGAGAGAGAGAGAGAGAGTGAGACTCCAATCTGACCCCCCACCACCTCCCTCTCCGCCTACCTACCTACCTACCTCCCTTGCTTTTTTTCCCCTCCTTTTTGTTTTGTGGTGGCATAACAAACAAACAAAAATTGTGCACTGAATGTTTGCGTCGTGGCCGTGTGCTATGGAGACCTGGATAAGGCGTCTAGGAAGGGGATCAGCTGCCGGATTCCAAGGACAAGCGAGAGCAGAGGAGCTGCCAGCGAGCGAGCGGGCGAGCAGCGCTGCTGCTGCTCCGGGAGCCTGACTGGATTCCTATCTTCAATCTTTTTTTTTCCTTTTTTTCTTTCTTCATTTAATCGAGGAAAAGGGGGTTTGAAAAAGTGACTCACAAAAGGGCCTTGAAACCATTCTCTTTGGATGTGTGGATTTACAATCTTAACTCTGGTTTAACCCCCTGGCTGGCATTGAGACATGTTTTGACAAAAACAAAAAAAATACTTTAAAAAAAGGCTTTCTTTACTGCTCTTGGGATATACATGTTTCTGATGTGAATACCACAGCTTTCTGGTTGCGAACCGGGAGGGAAGCTATAGATCTCAATTCACGGACCTGTAATAATAACTTGAGGTAGGTGTTCCAGTGTTTCAAACCCTATTTTGCATCCATCTGTAACACCTTCTCCTCCCTGTCTGATAATCCAGTCTTTTAATTACTTCTCTTGCCATGATGTCCTTGTCATACACACGTTGCAGAGGAGGCAGCCCACTCTACCCGCCTCTCTTTTTCTGCCCTTGAGCACAGTTCAGAGAGAAAAGGGGGGAAAAAAAATCATTGCCTAATTGAGGACAGGTCAAATCCTCTTGCCACCACCGCAAACTCCCACATCCTCCCTTTATCCTCTTTAGTTCTCTTAAAACCGTTTCTCGGTAAAACGACTCACCAGAAATCCAGTTACTTCTCCCGTCCTTTAAGCCCATATCACCCACCCCGACACACACCACCCCCAAAATCACCCCAACCCCTCCCCCCCAGATGATGCTGAATTATGAACGTGCCACATCATGAGTCTCCTGGGGCGGGTAGCTGTGCATCGTGCCAGGAAAGCCGCCCTGCTCTGTGTAGTCTTCCTGATGGCGCGAGCGTGGAGCAGCGCCTCCCTGGCCTTGGCGGGGGCGGCGGTGTCTCAGGGATCCCAAGGCTGTCCACCGCAGTGTTCCTGCAGTAATCAGCAGGGGAAGGTAGTGTGCACCCGCCGTGGCCTCACCCGTGTGCCCCCAGGCATTCCTGCCAACACGCGACACCTCAATCTCATGGAGAACGCCATCGAGGCGGTGCAGGCTGACTCCTTCCGCCACCTGCACCACCTTGAGGTGCTCCAGCTTGGGCGCAACGCCATCAGGCAGATTGAGGTGGGCGCGTTTAACGGACTAACCAGCCTCAACACACTGGAGCTGTTTGACAACCGGTTGACAGTGGTGCCCAGTGGGGCCTTTGAGTATCTGTCCAAATTAAGGGAGCTTTGGCTGAGGAACAACCCTATTGAAAGTATCCCCTCGTACGCCTTCAACCGGGTGCCCTCCCTCATGCGGCTGGACCTTGGAGAGTTGCGGAAGCTAGAGTACATCTCAGAAGGAGCTTTTGAGGGCCTACAAAACCTCAAGTACCTCAACTTGGGCATGTGCAACATAAAAGGTGATCTGCCAAACTTGAGTCCCCTCAGGGGCCTGGAAGAGCTCGAGATTTCTGAAAACCAGTTTACAGAGATAAAGCCAGGCTCCTTCATGGGCCTGCGTTCACTGAAGAAGCTTTGGGTGATGAACTCTCAAATAACAGTGATAGAGCGAAATGCATTTGACGACCTATCTTCACTGGTGGAGCTTAACCTTGCCCATAATAACCTGAGTACGGTGCCACACGACCTGTTCTCACCACTGAGATACCTGGTGGAGCTCCATCTCCATCACAACCCTTGGAACTGTGGCTGTGAAGCCGTTTGGCTTGCGCAGTGGCTAAGAGAGTCAATTCCGACAAATTCTACTTGCTGTGGACGCTGTCACTCGCCCGCCAGCATGAGGGGTCGGCAGCTGGTTGACGTGGAGCGGGGCGAGGGCGCTGCCGTCCAGTGTTCGGCACCGTTCATCGCAGACGCACCAAGGGATCTGAACATCTCGGCAGGGCGAGTCGCTGACCTTCGCTGCCGCACGGCCCCAATGTCTTCGGTGCGCTGGCTCCTGCCCAACGGGACTATACTGACACATGCATCTGGCCACCCGAGAATATCGGTGCTTAATGACGGCACTCTTAATTTCTCCAACGTCCTGGCAGCCGACACAGGCACTTACACATGCATGGTGTCCAATGCGGCCGGGAACTCCAACGCCTCGGCATACCTCAACGTGAGCGCGGCTGAGCTGAACACGTCTAATTTGAGTTATATTACCACAGTTACTATTGAGGTGTTGGGGCCAACCACAGAGATGCCAAAGTCTCAAACAACCACAACCACCACAGCTGCTGCAGGGGCCGGGGTTGCTGGGGGAGGGGTAGGCCTTGGACTAACGACTACAGCGGCCTCCCCGTCAGACTATCAGCCGGCCTTCATGTCCACGCCGACTGTGTTGCTGCAAAGCACTGGCAGTTCGCTCGGGGCAGCTAAGCCATCCGCAGCACCGGGACCCAAAGGTGCCACCAGCAAGCCAGGCAGGTCTGGCACGAGTCTTGATGAGGTGATGAAGACCACTAAAATTATCATAGGCTGCTTCGTGGCCGTGACACTGCTGGCGGCCGTCATGCTCATCGCATTCTACAAACTGCGGAAGAGACACCAGAAAAGGAGCACCGTAGCAGCTGCACGCACCGTGGAGATTATCCAGGTGGACGAGGACGACCTTCCACCGCCGGCGTCGGCAGCTCAAGAGACAGCGCTGACGTTACCTGAGATTAGGGACCACAACAGCATACACAAACTGGACTTTATCAGTCACAAGGCTGACTACAGCTTTCACAAGCCCAAGGCCGAATACAAACCCCAGCCTGACTTCACCCTTCACAAGCCAAAGGCTGAGTACACCACATATAAGCCAAATATGGACTTTAGTAGCCACAAATTCATTCCAGATTACAGCACTCACAAATCAACGCCAGATTTCAGCCTTCACAGACCAAAGCCTGACTACAGCCAGTTGAGACAGGACTACAGCGCACACAAACCCACTGCAGAGTACAGCCACTACAAGCAAGACTTTGGCACACATCCAAAAACTAAGTCAGACTTCAGTCCCTTTAAACCAGACTACAGTACTCACCCGAGGCAGAAAACAGACTTCAGTCCTTTCAAACGGGATTACAGCACCCAGCCAAAACTAAAACATGACTACAGCCCATTGAAATCAGACTACAATTCTCAGCATAAGGTTAAAGCTGATTACAGTCCTTTCAAGCCTGACTTTGGCACTCATCCAAGATCTAAACCTGACTATAGTCCATTCAAGCCTGACTACAGCACTCAACCTAAATCTAAAACTGACTACTGTGCTCAGAGATCTAAAACTGACATTACCTACAAACCCAAGGATCCTTACACGCCGCATAAGACTGCAACCGATTACAGCGCCTTCAAGACCGACTACAGTCCCCAAAAAGTGGATTACAGCGCCTTCAAGTCTGACTTTAGTCCACACACTCAGAGACCGAAACTTGATTACAGTCCACACAAAATGGACTACAACCCCCACAAAGTGGACTACAGCACCATGAAGCCCAAGTACAACACCTACAAACCAAGTGGACACGGGGCTAAGTGGACAGAAAACAATGTTGGGAACTCTTTGCCTCGAACCTTGCCCAGCAACGTCACGGCAATGGCTGAGCCCTTTGTCATTAAAACTCACGCTAAGGAGAAGGTGCAGGAGACTCAGATCTAAAAAAAAAAAAAAAAAAAGAAAGAAAAAGAAAGAAAAGAAGAAGAAAAAAATGGCCGCCATGAGGGTTCTTATTCCTGTCTCAAAGCCAGACGGCCCAACCCATCCCTGTCCCTTGTACCCATCATGATTTATTCATAAAAAAAAATCATGCAATAGAATGCACAAAAAAAGAAAAAAAATTGATGGGAACTACTTTTTGTACAGAGTGCAAACCTAAAGACTGATGATTTCTTGTTGTACATGCTTATAAATATATATATAAATATATATATGGACAAATTGAACCTACCATGGGCTGGTGATAGAGAAACATATATTAAAAAGAAATTGAAACTATTTTCCAACTTGTAACTTCTATTTAAACAATGAGTTGTTTAAGATGCTGTCTTGACTTTGACAAATGAGGGTAGTCTTGTTTTAAAAAGAAAAAAAAGTGGGTGGGGGCATTCCGTGTGATTTTTACACCATGCTACGAAGAATGCAGTGACGAGGAGAAAAAAAATATTTATACTGAGAAGACTTTCTTTAACAAAGCCGAACAAAGGTCAGTGATGATCTTTAGAGGTTTATCTTGTAAAAGCACCAAGAATTTGTACTGTGCCAAATGTTATAAAATGCAATAAAAATGATTTTTGGAAGAAAACAGAGCGCATTTAGAGAGATGTTTTTTCCCTGTTTTAGCTTCCCCTCCTGCCGTATACAGTAACCATCAGCCAAATGCTTTAGACACTGCAGCAAGACGCTGCAGCTATGCTTTAACCCTACATGTGCTGAATGACTCAGGCAGAATGAATCATGTCGCAGAAGTGGATCATTTACATCTCTCAATGCCTCTTGTTACTACATCCTTTTGATGTAATAGGTTGTACTGATTTCCTGTTTTTACAAGAGACTGTGTTGTGTGATTGACAAAAAAAACAACACATTCAATCGAGACTCAAGTTTTTACAAAAAGTGTTAACGTGTTCTTAAATAAAATAACAGCAGCTTTAAGAATAAGATTAGAAAATAGGAAAACCTGAAACATGATACTTTTTAACATGGCAAGATGATGGCACCAAGTGAATTCCCCCCTTGTAAAAAAAAAACAAAACAAAAAAACATGGCTTTATTAATCATATCTCTAATCGGTGAGAAGGGTGACACATTAAGGTGAAATATTGTCTGTGTGCTAAGACTGTCTTCCACTTTGCCAGAAAATATAGATCTTCATTTCACTTTTCATCACGTCGCCAGGTGTTGTGCTTTCATCAATCAGCATGGGGGGCTTTTTATGGTGACAAATGTATTCAGGGTCTTGCTGTTAAGTGTGCATTTTTCATCTCTGACAAAGCCATCTCTTTCAATCACAATTTGGCCAGCAATTGTTGCCTAACAAAGAAAGATAAGGCACAACGTGTGGTAGCAGCACAGAGACACAGCAGCGGTATTTAAAGAGAGACGAAGCAGCTCTGTCTACCGTAGCACCGCCGACTCTTACGTCAGAGCGGGTAGCACACAGTGCAAAAGTTAATTCATCCAATTAAAAAGAACTGATGGTAATAATAAAATAGTAATGTAGACAATATTTTCAGTTTGGACAATGTCAATCATAAATCAGAAGTGTCAACCCCAAGAGCCTCACCGCGTTGATATAGTGAAATGGTGTAAAGGTTTCTTGAAGGTGACGAGGCCACGCTAGTTGCTAATGCAATGCAAATGAAGACAGTGAGTTCGAGCAAGAGCCCATAAGTTAAAAAACAAAAAAAGGCACATTCAGCTAAGAGCTCCATGGCCTAAGGTGCTTGTAAAAAGTGACGGTGCAGCTCAGAGGATCGAAGGAGGGATGAAAGGAATATAAAATAACGCAGATAAAACGATGGAATTTTAAGAGGATAAAGGGGAAAAAAGAGGATTGTGCAAGTTTTTTCTTCCAACGTTTTTTTTTTTTCCCTACAGCCTTCTCTCTCTTTTTTTTTATCTCGTGCACAGAGCACTTTGTTGTCGGATGATGCAGAATCCATTATAGATGTATAATGTGCTCCAATTTCGAGAACTAAGGGAAAGATTACTGTGAGAGCAGGCAATGGAAGGGGTGGTCAAACTGTGCAGTGCAGCAGGAACACGCACCAGAGCGCGACTAGGGAAAATCACAGATTTTAATTAAAGAAGAAAAAGAGGAGAGCAAAAGAAAAACAAAAAACCCTTGTACATTTCAGAAGCAGGTCGGTCAATCTGCAGGAATCTTCCCTGTGCTGCCAGCGGCCCATAAGAAAAAGACTAATTTCACCGGAATGATAAAATCTCTACCGACTGCGAAGCACAATGAGGTAGATGATGACTTGAGAGAAAAATATATATATATTACACATGACGTGATGCACAGCCCTCATCAACTTCCTCCTCATTGCCATCTGTCAGTGACCTGCAGAGGAGAAGAAAAAAAAAGGGCCTGGACCAGGCCAACCACATCTGTTTGCTGCCGTCTGCGTGTGTGTGTGTGTGTGCTCTTGTGCTTGTTTCCTCTCGAGCCGACTACGTTTCACCGCTTACGTGTTGGGCCGTGCCAAACAGCGAGGAGAAAAAAACCAATAAGCTGCGGACAGAGAACTAGCAGGCGGCGCCCTGGAAGATGAATAGCTGCAGCGTACGTCGTCTCACTCACACCGTAGTGACTATTTGTCACAATCTGACTCATATCCCAAGTACCATTCCTCCTCCTCCTCCTCCTCATCCTCTTCCTGCTGCTGCTCCCACCCCTGTTTACTTTTAACATTTTGAGTCAACAGAGCGTTTCAAATTCAAGACCGTGGCTTTTTCAGCCTGCCTAGAGAGCAGAGCAGCCGAGAGAGCGAGTTACAGGGCGAACGCAGGAGAGTGAAGAGTGTCGAATCAAGAACACATTAGTTATTTAGCTTTAAGTGTCTAAATTGAGATGGGTCGGGCGCAGCTGTTTAAACAGATGTCGGCGCCGTGCAAAAGGGTTCGGCGAACGAGTAGCGGCGGGGATGTGGAGGGGGGGGACTTTGTCTTCGTCTTTTGTTGTGCCGCGAGGTCACTAGCTAAGCCGCGCTGCGCTATAAAAGGCTCCTTCATACTAATCATGCAACATGGCTACAGGGTCATCAATCAGCCAGCCAGCCACTGAAGGGCACGTCTCTATGGGAAACGTTCACTCCATCTTTCCTCCTCCTCCTTTGCCCCAAACGCTTTCCTTTTTCATTTTCTTCGTTCTTTTTTTCCTCCGTCCCCAGTCTGCGTGCTTCATTAGCGGGCGAGCGGCGGCAAAGGGGGAGCCGGGTGGGGGCAGCTGGGGGGTTGAGTTGTAGGACGCGACAAAATGGTCGAGCAAATAAGTTAATGGAGGGAAACTTTGGGAAGGAGACGGCGCGATGATGAAGAGGGGAAGCAGAGTGAAGGATGTATCCGAAACGAGGCAGCCAGCACCAGTCGGCTGGCGGTGCGAATGTAGAAATGCTTTTAAGGGAGATTTGGGCGATCGTGGTCACAGAGAAGGAAAAAAAAGAGGGCGGGGAGAAGATGAAAAGAAGGGAGGAAGAAAGAAGAGAAATACAAGTGGGGTGTTGGGTGAGAGCTAAAAAAAAAAAAGCAGGGTTGGCATGCGAAACGGCGAGTGTCAGCGAGGCCGCCGAGGAGGAGGAGGAGGAGGAGAAGAAGAAGGGAGCCGAGCAAATGTGATGCAATAGTGCCAGCTACAGATGGAAGAGGGAATATAAAGGCCCGGCCGCCACCGTCGTGATTGGTGGACGGGGCCGCGACTGCACCACGGGGGCGGGAGGGCAAGGCAAGTGTGTGCGCGCGTGCGTGCGTGTGTGTGTATGCGTGTATGTGCGTGCGTGCGTGCGTGCGTGTGTGTGTGTGTATTTTCTGTGGGTGGGTGGGCGCGCGTGGGAGGGATTATGTTACCGCAGCCACAGTGCAGGAGATAAGAAGTAATGGACTGGACCTCGGGGGGCACTTTGGTAGGGGCGGGTGTGTGGAGGAGGGGTGAGGTTGGGGGGGGGCGGGAGGCGCCACTGGTGAATGTGAAGGGGGGAGTGGTGGACGGCAGAGGGATCAAGAGGTCGGCGCAAATTGAACTGCGGGGACGATAACCGCCGCGGAGCGACGTGAAACTCTGTGTGTGCATGTGTGTGTGTGTGTGTGTGTGTGTGAGAGTGTGTGTGTGGTCAGGAGAACTCAGACTTAAAGCAGGTCAAAGCCTGTATAAACCAGCACTAACAGGGCTGCCCGCGATACCTCTTTGAGGTCTAAAAAAGATTTTAAAACCTTCAATTATTTCAGGTCTCATCTAAAATCCCCCACCCCCAACCGCCATCTCTCACTTTGCTAATTTGCTGCGCACCAAGGCGCAGACGATAACTTTGATTTAAAAAAAAAAAAAAAAACTTGTTCCATTAAAAGCCGAGTGGGCCCGAAAACGGCAACGAGTGGGGAAGGAGCGATTCAGCCGACGGTCGGCTGATATTCCAAGCTCGAGCGAGAAATGCTTGTCAGACGCTGTATACGTCAAGGTTTTGTTTTTGTTTTTTATGTATTATTCTTTGGCGAGAGGGAGGTAGAGAGAGACAGACAGACAGAGGGGAAGAGAGAGAGAGAGAGCGAGAGAGAGAGAGAGAGAGAGAGAGAGACAGCCTGTGCTGCTACTGGAGCACACAAGAGGCTAATATAAGTAGGCCTGGAAGCCCTGTGAGTCAACGTAACTCTGGGCCACATGGCTGTTTGCTCCTAATGTCGCACACAGAGGGACTCGCAGGCGGAGACAGTACATCATGTATCGGGAGGGGGGGCGGGACTGGGGGGATGATGCGGGGGGTGGGTGCGGGGCGTCGTTCTCAAATCAAATCAAATCAAAGTTGATTTGTACAGCACCTTTGGTAAATAACATGCAACCCAAAGTGCTTGACAAAATATAAAAGTAAATAAAATAGAAAAAGATAAAAACAGGATTTCACTGAAATGCTGCAGTCAATTAAAAGCCACCCCCATCCTCTCAAACATACATTATCACCCTCTCCCATTTATTTATAAATAAATAATCTCAAAGCTATAAGACAGTGGAGTAGAAAGACATAGAAGAAGTAGGACAATCAATAAGATAAAATATAAAATGACCTAAAAGCCCGAGGACAATGTGTAAAGACAAGACAAGTAAGAGTAAGGGCCAATTCCAATTCCTCCCTTAACCCTCAATCTCAACCCTCGCCCTTAACCCTCAATCTTTGGCCCTCAATCTTGGCCCTCAAAAATAAGCGTAAGGGCTATCTTGTGACTTAGAAATGGGACACCCCTTAAGTGCAGTTACGTCTTCAGACTGTGGGGGGCGGCCTTACGCCAAAGCTACGTCCAGTCTGTCAAGAAGACGACGACGACGAAGAAGAAGGAGGAGAAGAAGAAGAAGAAGAAGAAGAAGAAGAAGAAGAAGAAGACGACGAAAAAGAAGAAGTCCTCCGTTGCTACGCGAGGTACACAAGTAACGTGAAGCCGGGACGTAAAGTAAAAAAAAAAAAAATGTTATGCAACAACGATGTCAATAATCTAAAAAAAAAAGTCTTAAACTAAGACAATAAAATGGTTTTGTAATACTTATATCTTTATTAACTAAGAAAATACTTCCATTTGTAGCTCGCTTTTCTCATCGCCATTTTTCTAAGATGTCTTGGCGAAAATACACAATGCCTTCTGGGTAGCCCTTACTCCTAAGGGTGGTGCCGGAGAATCTCAATATTGAGGGCGATACAGCCCTAAAACTTGTCCCTCAATTTGACGTTCTGAAAATTGGGACAGCACTCGCACTTCGCGGGAGCGCGCATTTTTGAGATTGAGGGTTGAGATTGAGGGTTAAGGGAGGAATTGTAATTCACCCTAAAAGTGCGCGAGGTGGAGATGTGGAAGCAGCGATGGTGAACTGGAGGAAGGCACATGAAGACTGAAGACTCAGGCTGGCTCATATGTCTGCAGGTACATTAGTGATGCAAAGAGACATATTCAGCCGACAGCTGGTGCTAAGATGTGTGGTGTTGTTTTTTTTTTTTTCATATAAGGTCAGAGAGGAAATATCAGAGAAGACAGCTGGCGCTGGGCCCAGTGCAGCGCAGAACCGTTCTGACTATAGACACGCTGCAACCCAACCGTTAGCATAGCACAGTTGCTAATGCTGAGACTCAGCTGGCTGTAAAGGTTGGTTGGGGGGGGGGGGGGCGCCTCCTCGCCATACTGCGCTGCTCTCCTGTCACGAGGGAGTTTATTGGCCGTTTGACGGGGTGAAAAACACGGCCGCGTTGTTGTCCGAGCGGCCGGCGACGGCGACAGCCGAGCCGTATCTTTTTTTACGACGTCATCCAGTCACTCTGGCTGAAGGTGTTTGTGTCTTTGCACGGTAAATCAAAGCGGCTCCGAGCAGCGGGGGCCGAGGAACAAGGGACTAATGCGTATGAGGATACATAGCCTCTGAAAGATAATAATACTGATAACAATGAAGACGACGATGTGGATAATGGTAACTATTTTCTAACCTTTGATCTCTGCTGCAGCCTGGAGACAATGACAGTCACCTGACTCAATGCAGAAATTATAAAGGCATGCTGACACACAATAAGAATAGAATAGAATACAGCAGGCTTTATTGTCATCGCACTACAAGCAGTTAGATCAACATTGCAGTTTTGAGCCATATTGAACTATTTATTAAAAAAAAAGATCTGAGTCAGTTAAAAACAATATAATAAATCTAAGGCAATGCTTAAAAAGTGACAGTGTGCCAGGTTTGTAGAAGGTTTCTAACCATTTAGGAAGTGTTGAGATGTTTCAGTTCATTTTTGTCCATTTACAGTGTTGCTGTGCAGCGATCTGGAGCGCAGACAGGGATTCTGCTGCAAAGGTTCCAACAGGGTCGGGGTTGGAACCAAACCCCCGAAAAAGCTTTTGACTTCCGCATTAATGGGCCCATAGAGCATGTGCAGTAGCGTCACTTCCCATCATGCCTGTGTAACGCACATGATCTATTTAGCCAATCAGAACGATTCTGGAGAAGGTCACTTACAGACACGTCAGGACGCAGCCAATCAGGACGAGCTGAGACACAGCAGCAAGTACGACATTGTGACGTCACGCTGGGAATAAATTCTTTGCTGGTGATTTTCTGGCCTTTATCAGATGCCAACTGAAAAATCTAAAATAGAAAGATTAGCTATGAATCACATTTCAGGTCACAGTCATCCTGTCAGTTGTTTAAAGGCTATTTTTGCATTGCGATCTATGGGAAAAATGTTTTTTGGGCCCATGGGATTTTTTTGCTGCAGTACCTTGAGTGGCCATTGGGAAAAATCGACCTGCCGCCATATTGCCAGTCCGGTATACAGTGGTACAGTGGTCTCCAAACTTTTTAAGCAATGTGCCACATGACGGAACTGCATCATGTCGGCGGGCCACGTGTCGGCAAAGTTACGTGGCGCGCGGGGGGGGGGGGATTATGACTGCCTTCACGCGGACAGAGGACAGAGACACGCAGCGGGCCGGATGTGGCCCGCGGGCCGTAGTTTGGGCACCCCTGTTCTAATACATCGGTGGTTGGAACAGCGAGCGCCTGTACCTTCGATGTTCCTCACTTTACTTTGCGCCAGTTGGTGAAGCCATTAAATCTCCCACTCTTCCTTTTTTCCCCCTTCCCTCTCCTGGTCTCATACATGTTGGTGTTTTGCACAAATGTACGTCCTGGGCTTTTGAGCGTTTTTTTTTAATTTTATTTCACAGATCCTCTGCGTTGGCTCATGCAAACAAGGACACCGAAGGGGACGCGGTGCATTGTGGGTAGACTGTGGGAAGATACGATTAAAAAGAAGCCCTTTTCACCAGCATTGAAAAGTGGGGATATTTTCACCGCAGCCACCAAAACTGAAACGTTTACAAATTCATTTATCAGATAATGGCAGAGAACATCCTTCACACTGCAAGTGGGTTGAATCGGGGTAACGCGACGCCTTCATCCATTACTCAAGGCTTCACAGACAGGGCATTAAAAAATAAAAAACTAAACAGGCAAGCAAAGACAGCAGCAGAGCTGTGCGGCGGCGTGGCTCCCATGAAACCAACCCTCAGGTTTGAAAGAGGACGACGCTGCAGGAGAAAAGACAGTAAAGCAAAGGGAGGCTGAGGGGAAATAAGCAAAAAAACAAAACAAATGAGGAGGAATAGAGGAGGGCCGGCCCTCGTCTGGAACATCTGGAGCGAGCTGCAGCCGCTTCCGCACACACAGTAGGATGGCGAGATTCACACCGATGTGCACTTTTGAGATGACAAGCGGCACACTCGTGTCAAAAGACTCACTGACGGAAAGGCGCAGCGCTATAACACACGGCGGCACATGAAAGCGGCGCGGAGATGAAAGCCGAGAGGTGCAGCGTCCACAGGTTAGAAAACTCTCCCCTCCCTAATGCGGCGGAGGAATTATTCAAGCGTGTGTGTGAGTGTGTGTGTCCGTGTAGTCGGGTCATTAGCGATGGCTACGGCGCTGACAAATAGACAGCCAAGTTCCATTTGGAATCCACACAAAGAAAGGCCCGGCTGCCTTTCTGCTAGTTGAGTCTTTTTCTGTTGTTCCCCCGACTCTCTCTCTTCCAAACTGAGCTTCTGTTTATTCGGAGGGCACTTGGAATTTCTTCAGGCTTTAATTGCCTCATCAAATACAGAGACGAGGCCCGAGCTCAGAAGGGAGGGAAGGGAAGACGGAGGAGCTGGTGGTAGTGGAGGGGGGGGGATTAGTGTCAATTTACAACGACAGTCCAGTCTGCCTGTTCATCCCCAAAATACACTACCAGTCAAAAGTTTGGACACACCCTATGGATTGAATGTCTTTTCTTTCATTCTCATGACTATTGACATCGAACGTTCTCATTGAAGGCATCAAAACTACGCATGAACACACATGGAATTATGTAGAAACCAATAAAAGTGTAAAATAACTCAAACTTTTATATTTAAATTCTTTTGCTGCATAATAACATATGTCTTGCTCATATTTGATGTCTTCAGTATCTATCTGCAGTGTAGAAAGTTGTAAAGATTAAAAAATAAAATGCATGAGATGGTGAGTGCAAACTTTTGATTGGTAGCGCAGGGGCAACTTGCAAAGTTCGTTCTCGTCGAAAAGAAAGAGGTTTGCGATCTGGAAGACTTCAGCAATTAGACAGTTTAGCGATCATTAGCGCTGCCGTGACAGTGTAATGGCAGCGCCTCAAAATAGCTCTGCGGGCCAAAGTGCAAAAACTCATAGTTGGATGTTGCACAACGCTGTTTTATTAATGAAACTATTGCCGAGCTGGATGCTAAATGAAGCACGGCTCGCAACCCCATAATGCATTGCCAACTGTCGCTGTCGGCTCCTCCGAGTCCCAAACCTAGTCTGTCGAGACAGCCGGCCCTGAAACTGGGGAATCCGACTATTCCGGTGTAATGGAATGCAGCATCACAGAGCAGAGGACTGTTTTTGGACTTCTTATTATTGTCTTTCATTTTTGAGTCAATCCGGTACAAGTTATGCTTCGATTAATAAGAATGAAAAGTGCTGTGGGGAAGTGAATCCCTCCAGACTGCTCGGACACCACACAGTTGGTACTTCTGACTAAAGGCGTCCTCGTACTCGCAGGTGAATTAATGAATTTGCACCCGGCGCTGTCTGCTTGTCGCAGCATCCATCAAGCAGCATTACCAAATAGTGACAAATGTGTTTTTTTTCCCTACCATTAGCCGACCAATGTTCCCTTCCAATACGACCCTGAATGTATCCAACGTGCTTTTACTAACGGCCGAGACGCAGCAGGCAATTCCCCTTCCATTTGTCTCCCTGCTCAGCGCATTCCAAATTATTATTATTATTTATTACATATTCCCCAACGAAAGTTGGCCTTTAGCTGCGAGAGACTGCAAATCCTGGGCTCACAATCGTCATAGCCGTGCCTGACGATACCGCTCTGTCTTTTATGAGCAGGTGCCGTCATGTCGCGTCGCTCGTGTCCGCCACGGCGCTTTTGTTTTGCCTTCACCTCGCGAAAAACAAAACAAAAAAAAACACTGCAAAAGCAGAGGCGTGATTCCGTGGCCGTCTAACGTGAAAGAGCTCGCGTGGGAGTCACTGCAGGTAAACTTTGCCACCTCCGCACAACACGGATCAAAGCCGCACAAAGTCCAAAACAGCAAAAACACAACAAAACAACAAACTGGTGGAAGAAAATGCGGAAAGAATGAGAGTTTCAGGTGAGTTTGTGAATAAATAAATAAATAAAAGTTACAATCGAGTGATTTTTTTTTTTTCCCCCAGGAAGTGGAGAGGACGCCACCGGCCGTTCTGGCCAATGAGAAACGAGGAAATTTACAAGTCGGGGTGAATCAGAGTCCCCGCGTGGCCCCGAGCTCAGCGCGACCTCGGCACCACTCGCTGAATTAAGAGCACCTGCCCCGGGGTTGGGGAGGGGGGGATGGGGGGGAAGTGGGGGTGGGGTGCAATAATTAGCCAGTGACACTGCTCGGCTCCTCCCACACCCCTCCCCCCATAGCGATCTTGTCCTTCGCTGCAGCTAATTAAACACAGTGATGATGCTTCACAGAGGCCTGCCAGGCACGCGCACACACACACACACACACACACACACACACACACACACACACACACACACACACACACACACACACACACACACACACACACACACACACACACACACACACACGCCCGTCAAACAGCGCTTTGTCGTGGCCGCCGCAGAAACGACTGAGGTTGGAGCGCGGAGGACGTGCAAACATCAAAGCGCAAGTGGCTCAAGTCAGAGGGAGAGTGAAAAAACACACAAAACAATAAAAGAAGAAAGTGTAGGTGGTTTGATACGACGACGCATAGAGCCGCAGGGCCCAGGTTCTCACGTCTAATGGGAGATTTGGCTCGTCAAAACAAGGGAGGTGTGGAGAGGAGAGGAGGATAGAGGCAATAGAAAGAAAGGAGAGGAAAAGAAAACAGAGGAGAAGGGAGGAGTAGAGTACAAGAGAGCAGGTCAGAGAGGAAAGGAAAGAGGAGAGGGGAAGACAGTAGAGGGGAGGAGAGGGGAAGAGAGGAAAAAGGAGGAGAGGAGAGGAAAAAGGAAGATAGAAGAGGAGAGGAGAAGAGAGGAGAGGAAAAAGGAGGAGAGGAGAGGAGAGGAAAGAGGAAGATAGAAGAGGAGAGGGGAGGAGAGGAGAGGAGAGGAGAGGCTTGCCAAACGCTCACCATCCCACTCTGTTGGCAGCAAAGGCACAAACTGTTTGCTCACAGCGGTACATGCATCTATTAGTATTGTTCCAGGAGATAACAACACTATGCAATTGTGTGTTTTGCACACGTGTGTGTGTGTAACTCTCAGTCAAATTTTGGCAAACTGCACCAGCTTCCATAAGGTGGCAGACGCAGCAGTGTAAAGCGCCGTCATTACATTAACAGTGGCGAGGCAGGAGAGGGGGTGGGGGGGTCGGGTGGGTGGGTGGGGGGGGCTACAGGCCAGAAGTTTTCCCAGCAGCCTTTGCAACGTGATGCAACGAGACAGAGAGACAGGAAAAAAAAAAAACGGCAGGCGAACGTCTGTGTGCGTGATGGCCGTGCAGCAGCAGGAGGACAAGCGCTGTCGCTTTAAGAGGTCGAGGCGGAAGAAGCGGCGGCGGCAGTGGCCCCCCCCCCGCTCCACCCCCCCCCCCCCCTCTCCTCTGCATGCGGACCTGTTCATCCCAACAGGAACGTCAAGGGCTTTAAGGGAACAACCACGTCACTGCAGCGTCGTGCGCACTGGCACGTGCACACGCCGCCGAGCTGCAGAGTCGACGCCCCGGAGCTCCGGCCCCTGCTGTGTGTGTGTGTGTGTGTGTGTGTGTGTGTGTGTTTGGGTGTGTGTGTGTTTTTTTCTTCCCTGAAAAGATTTGGCCACGTTGGTTCCCCTTCTCCTGCTTGCCCCTCCCCTCCCCTCCGAAACGAAGGGGCAGGGAAAAAAAAAAAGAAAGAGGGAGGGGATGAGATGCTGATTGCTGACACAGCCGCTGAGATAGCCTTGCTTTTCTTAGCGAGGGATAAAAGGGAAATAATAAAAAAAAAAAAAGAGTAGAGAGTCAGGAGGTGGACGTAAAAGGAGGAGATGCTGAGACGGAGGATAAGGAGTGTAAAGGCGGCCGAGGCGTTGTGCTGTGCTGCGCTGCGCTGGGATCAGCGGGCCGACCATTCACGCCTCAAATCACTCGGCCTTCAGTCGCACTTTAGATGGATTCAACTCTCTGAGGCTAGAGGTCAGGGAAGCTCTGCCCCCGTCTTCAGCAGGGGCTCGACGCTGACAACTCAGTCAGTCAGAAAATGACAGAGTGGCATGACTCACTGCAGCACACACACACACACACACACACACACACACACACACACACACACACACACACACACACACACACACACACACACACACACACACACACACACACACGGAGGAGGAACAGGTGAGGAACCGTTTGCACGTCTGGTCATCGGAGAAACGCACCGAGCGACCACTTCCTCTTTCCTGTTGTTCACTCACGACAGTCAGTGACGATTGAGGGGGGAAAAAACGAACTGCGCCCGTGCTTTTCGAAACCCGGCGGCCAACTCGGACTGCGGCGTCGACGGAACCCACAGCGTCAACGGAGCCGTAAAAATGGACGCAACTGGCGTCAGCAAAGACGGCGGTGACAACGAGAAGGAAGACGATTCCTGCGGGCGGCGCCCAGGCGAAGCGCAAAGTGTGGACACGACGCAATCGATATGTTGCCTTATTCCATGTAATTTAGCTTTGTGCTTGATGTTTGGCGGACAAGAGGGAGACAGACAGAGAGGGGGAGAGAGAGAGCTGATACCACCGAGCCGTCAATATGTTTTGCTGTTTGTCAGAGCAATAAGATGTAATGAGGCATAAGTGGCCACATGCAACTCCTGGAGCGCGCACGCGCACGCACGCACACACACACGCACACACGCACACACGCACACACAGAGCCACGCCGTCTGTAAGTGTCTGTATGCAAAAAGAGGGGGCGGGGGGGGGGGGGGGGGCGAATGGGTGGACGGAGGAGTGTGAGGGTCTTGATGATTAATAATAATTCATTTAAAAAATAAACAAGGAAAAACAGAGGAAAACATGGCGAAGGCACTGTGTTCAGAGCCGAGAGGAAACCAAACTGCTCTTTATGAGATTATTAGAGTTCATCACTGGAACCCATTAAAATTCTATTGCAGGGAAGGAAAAAATATGTTCACAATCTCAGTCACCAAGGAGAAATTCTAATTATTGTAAAAGATTTTTCAAAGTTGCCTTCCGAGACTCCCTCTGGAGGTACAAGGTAGTTTTACTGTCAATACTACAATATATGTAAAAATATACAGAGTATTAAAATTTTCTTACTCAGCGGCCCACGACGTAAGGAGAACAAGAGAGTGAAAGTATAAAAAAGAAAAGTATTAAAGTATAAAACTGCATCAGTGTAGTGCAAGCACTGAATAACAAAATACAGAAGCAGGTCCCCAGGTGATGGTCGGTGGCTCTCAAACAATAATCGTCACAAACAAGCGTAGCGAGAGCTAGTTTTATTTTTCCATCTCGGCCAATCGGAGAGAGGCGGAGGAGGGGATGGGTAGGGTGGGGGACGGCTGGGGTTGGAGGTTTGGCAGAGCCAACAAAAGGGATTCGTGATCAGACAATAGGCGAGACATGGAAAAAAAAAAAAAGAGAGCCAGAGACAGAAAGATCACCAGCGGCTGGATAACAAGACGAGGTGAGGGCGTAAATGCCAGCCAGGATTTCCAGACGCACTCCAGAAACTGATGCGAGCCGAGACGAATTCACTCAGGGAGCAGGGGAGCGGCTTCGTCACCGCGAGGGAGGCCGAGGGAAGGGGAGGACGAAAGGAGCCGTCGCCGATCAAACGCTCGACGGTTTGCTTCGCTCGCGTCTACCGGGTTTCGGTAACAGGGGCCTCCGTGTGTCAAGTTGGGGTCAAATGTTAAATAGCGACAACAAAACGAAGCGCTGTGAACTTTGCACTTTAGCCACCATTTGTATAAAATATATATACAACATAACATATTTAAAAAAAAAATTCTTGTGCCACATTAATCCATATATCTTGGTCATATATTTGATGTCTTCAGTCTGTATCTACAGTGTAGAAAGCCGTCGTGATAAGAAGAAACAGCTGTGTCCAAACTCGACTGGTAGTCTACTTTGCAAAATCATCTCACGGGCCAGAAAAACCCCCGTTGACGGGCCGGATCGGGCCCGCGGGCCGTATGTTTGTCACCCTGCTCTACAGGCTCTACGCGTCTGGCTCGGCTGAGGCTTGTGCCTCACCAGATGGCAGCGCTCGTGTCTGGGATATATTTTGTGGTCTCTCGCTCGCTCTCTCTCTCTCTCTTTCCGTTGAGTGGGATGAAGCGGGAGATCACTCGTCCAATCTGTAAACACGCAAAAGGTAACGACCAATGAGACGCGGGCGGGAGCTCGCCTAGCTTAACGCTAATCTCTGGTAAGATTTGTAAGACAAATAGTGGGATGGAAGACAGATGGTCGCCCCTTTTCTTGTGTGCGAGTGGGAAAGGAAGGGAGGGAAAATATATTTTCAAAAATGGCAACGCAAACGGAGACGTGCTTCCTTTGGCAGTGGCGGCGACAAAACGTGATTTCCGCATGCGTTTCCGCAAAGTGTTTCCATGACACTTTTGAGATATGCCTCTATACCCATTCTTCATCATTCTGGAAAACCACCTCATGAGAGCGTCAAAGCCTTTCAGTGATATTTGAGAGGTTATTCCGAGTTTAGCCGTTTCCATTACCAGTTTTTTTATTGCGATATTTATTGCACAATTCTAGGGGTAATGAAAACACGCACGTTTATCTGCGAATACCGGCGCCACGCCACTAATTGGAGCCTGTTTACCTGAAATGGCAACGCTAAAGCGTTTCTTCCTCGGTGGCACCTTTATGTGTCAAGGTGCAAAAAAAAAAGGGGGCGGGTCTCGAAAACAGGGTGAAAACGCTGCTGAGTGTCGGCCTCGTCGATGTGCAAGAGTGCTGCAGTGCCCTTCAAGTGCAGGGAGCGGCTGAGAGGATTCAGCCAGCCCCCCCGGCGCAAAGCAGCACACGTACGTGCGTGTGCACGAGCTTGAGTGTGTGTGTGTGTGTGTGTGTAACCCACAGGCTTGGTTTATTAGGCCGCCTGGTGAAGAACTGCAATACTGTCTCACACACACACACACACACACACACACACACACACACACACACACACACACACACACACACACACACACACACACACACACACACACACACACACACGCGCGCTAAGCACAAGGTCGCCCTCATAAAAAGTCGGGACAATGAAGTCGAGAGTGTGATGGCGCATTTATGTGGGTCGCGTCACCGTCATCTTCACCTCCCGGCGATAAATTCCCGATTTTCCGACGGCCGACGCGCCGAGACGAGAGGAGGAGGTTTGTTTTGCAACTTAACTCGTGCACCCGTGCGCCCAACTTAACCCGTGGCACCAATTAGAAGTGCGGACGTCGAGCGGCTTATGCGTGGCTTCGCCGCTGGTGTAGACACCGAGAAAAAAGGTGGATTTTTAAAATGGTGGGAAGTCAAACCATGAGTACGAGCGACTGAAGTGCGTCCGAGTGTCCATACGACACGACTGACACTTGAATGGACGGCAAGAAATCAATCAAAAAGAATTTACGTCACTCACGGCTAAAAACGATTTCGCTGACCTTAGAACTAAAAAAAAAAAAAAAACGAAATTTAGGAAATTGCAGTTTTCCCCAAACTAAGTATAATTGCGATTAGCAGTGTTTCAAATGAATGGTGAGAAGAGCATAAGCTGTAATTCTCGTATAATATCGTCTTGCATGACCCAACTTTGAAGAGGACGGAGGTGGAAAACATCTTGCGATAAATCTGCATTCCGATGTCGTTTGCTGTCAAGAAACAACAACCGGTCACGTGACCCCGTTCGTCACGTCTGCTGATGTGTAAATGTAAATTTCTATGACACTGTGGCGATATACCATTTATATCAATACGTCTGAAAAACCACCTCATGAGAGCGTCAAAACCTTTTAGCGATATATGAGAGGTTTTCAAAGTTTAGGTTCTTCCATGGCCACTTTCGTATTGCGATATTTAGGTTTTGCACAATTCTAGGAGGAATGGTAACGCAGCTACAGATGGATAGATGGACAGATAGACAGATAGAGTCTTGGTGGAATGCCTGGCAAACATACGATGGCTTTGAGGAAAAAAAAACAACAACTAAAAACTCACTACACTTCCTGTATGCGCGTACTCGTCCAATCTGGCCACAGCCGCTCATCTCGGTGACTCATAAACGGGAGACGCAGCCCGAGTCTGCGGCCTGCGGAGCAGCAGTAATGCGAACGCGGCCCTGTCCGCTTTCCTGGCAGTTTGTTTAACTGCAGTGACGACGGCGAGGGAGAAAAAAAGGACCCGTGGGGCAGTTCTCCGTCCCCGCCGTCTGGCTGGCTCGCCAGACTGACCGACCAGGAAAAACCACAAACATGAATAATTCATCGGCGGGCGCCCGTATCCGCCTCGCTCTCGCCGCACAGTTTCACACACATTTTGCATGTCTGCGCACGAGGAGAAGAGAAGGAGGAGGAGGAGGAGGAGTTTAGGGAAATATACACTAACATTTAGTGTGTTCACACAGAATGTTCCACATTTGGAATTATCTCTTATAATTAGACATTGGAAATGGTTTTGGAAACGCTAAAATGTTCCCATACTTGTTAAGCAGATTTTGACAGATTTTTGTGCACTCATGAAGATGGCAGAGCGTCCATTATAACATAAAACTGGTCACAATGGATTTTAATGCAGAAATAAGTCCGTGACCCCAAACTTCTGACTGGCAGTGTATGCCAGCGAAGAAGAGAAATAAACAAAAAAAAAAGAGCAACGTGAAAAGGAAGGAGACGCGGTCAAGTGGAGCGCGAGATGCAGCGCTGGCGTAATCTGGGCACCGTGCCAAAATAATGCATGCGCCGGAATCTGTAATCGATGCGAGAGCACGGAGGCCGGGGATAAATGTGGAACCGTGCCACTCGGCCCCGGAAAGGCAAAATAAGATGTCTGAGAGAAGCTTAAACGCATAAAGAATACATCCTGTCTGCATCTGAGTGAGTGTGTGTAAGTGTGCGTGCATGTGAGGAGGAGCGGCGCTTGATGAAAAGCGCTGAAAGGCAGATGGAACAAAAAGGGCTGACAACTGGGAGAAAGAAGGCAAACGTTGGAGGCGGAGGAGGAGGAGTGACACTCGGGGACGGAGAAGGTAAGTGCCTGGGCGAGCTAAGGTGCTAAGGAACACTGGGAACGCACCAATTATGCTAAAATGCTAATCCAGTTTGGTTTTTGTTTTGCCCCAATTACCCTCCATTAACATTTTTATTGTTTTCCTCTTCTCCGTTTCTGACTGCGGCCCGCAATTGAAGCCCAAACGCAGTGTTTCTGAAGCACTGCATTGAAAAGGATACTTACACCAGAGCAGTTCTCATAAGATGCGTTTCCATTACGGTTTTTCGCAAAATAAAAGTGATATTTCTCAAATTTCTACACAGTACAATTGCGATTTGCAGCTGTTTCCAGTGAATGGTGTGGAGCGCAAAAGCCGTAATTCTTCTAAAAAAAAACATTCTCCGTCCAAACATAAGGTGCCATTTTCACTTGAAGTGAACTGGTCATGTGACCCTGTTCGTCGATGCATCTGAAAAACCACCTCATGAGAACGTGAAAACCTTTTAGCAATATAAGTGTTTTGAAGTTTCCATGACCAGTTTCTATATATATTTATATATATATATATATATATATATATATATATATATATATATATATATATATATATATATATATATATATATATTTATATTTCATGATTTGGATCACTATGAAGCAGTATATTTAGCCCTCCGTTTACAACGTTATTCTTCTTTTCTTTTTTTTAAATAAAAAAAAAATATGCTTTGATGAAACTTTCGCACGATTGGAAGAAGACAAATAGAGTGCGGAGTCAACACCTGGCTGGCTGGAGGAGGTGTCACCAATTTAGGAGAGGCATTTGGTGCCCTTGATGACATCACAATGGGCCAAAACTATGATGCGTTGACAAAGTTAAAATCAGTTTCACTAAATCTGGCATATTTAATGACATATTTGTGCTATATGGAGAAACCATATAGCACAAACTCCTCCCACTGAAGCCCCTCTGATTGACTCAAACAGTTGTTTGGCCATATTCTTTATTATTTTTTTGGCTGCACCAGCACAACACCGCTCACTGATTCTGTCAGAACCTGATTGGATCCTCTGAACTTCATCCCTCCGGCTGGCGGCGGCAGCGATGGAGCTTTTGAAGTCGAAGCCCAAAAAAAAAAATAAATAAAATCACAGGCACTAAACAAAATGGAATGGATGGAATTTGAACATACTGTATACAACTGAAAAAATAGGCACTCGCTGACAGAGTGCGTTGGTGTGTTTTTCGGTGGGAGGTGAGAGACATTAATTGAATGGACATCCAAAAAAATAAAACAAAAAACGAAAAAAAAAAACTTCCGTCTCTGGCTCTGAAATGTGTCGGCACGCTGGGAATCGGGAGCCGCATGCGTTAGAGATTAAAACTACACAGAGGAAGCAGAGGGTGGGGGGTGGGGGGACTGCGGGAAAGAAAGAAGGGGACAGAAGGGAGGGAGGGGAGGGGAGGGAAAAAAAAGGGAGACGGAGAAGATTAGCACAAAAAGGGGCTTTTTTTGGAACGAGTGCGGAAGTGAAAAAGAATCTTTAAAGGAGGAAAAAAGATGATGGCGGAGACAGAGAGCAGCAGAAGCAGCGTCTCTCTCTCTCTCTCTCTCTCTCCCTCTGTTCCTCCACGCTGGATGCCACGTTAATTATGCACTCCTGCATCAGTGGGAAATTAAGACGCCCGGTGTGTCAGTTTGGGGAAGGTGGAGGGAGGGGGAGAGAGAGGAGGGAGGGGGAGAGAGAGGAGGGAGGATAACATGGATGATGGGCGATAACATATTTTTCAAATTTGATACGATAGTCGATATTTTTGGGGTTGATATGGCAATATCGATATCGATATCAATATCAATACACGTTTGGGTTTGTAATTATTTCAATAAATAAACAGTTAAAAATCACACGTGAATAGTGAAAAACAGTAATAAAATTTAAATGTAAATCATAAATAAGTATAACGTGTTATAAAATGTAATGGCATGCGGTGGGGGAGCAACTTCAGAGCAAATGTCAGTCAGGGTTGGTTGTTTTTTGTTTTTCAATAGAACTATTGGACAGTGAATTAGAAGGGGGTGGGACCTCCGGGATGGCTTTTCCCTGCAGATACAACAGCCTAATTACAGAGTGGCGCAATACGCCAAGCACTTCTCGGGCAAAAACAGGAGTGAAGCGGTGATTGCAGGGGGGAGGGAAAGTAAACACGGCGGCGGTAAAGCTCAAAATCAGAACGCGGAGGTTCCCGCGTCCGGACGACGAGACCCCGTCGCAATCAGACGCTATTCACAAAACCCAATCAACGCTCCGGAAGCTAATGCTAATGAAATCAGGCTCACCGGCGTTCATTCGTTCCGGGGTGTGACACGCCCTCTGGTAACCTTTCGGATTGTTTGTTTTTTTTGTTTGTTTTTTTTTTTTTTTCGCACGCACTGCAGGAATGGGCAAGCGAGGGAGGGGGGGGGAGAGGGGGAGGAGGAGCCAAGATTCAAGGACACAAAGTTTCTCGCTTGTCTCCCCCCCTCCTGTCCCACATCGCTTCCTGGGAGCAGCAGCTCTCATTAAAGAGCTCTGCACTTCCTGTCACCTCTCCACTCCGACATCCTCTTATGCAACTGCTCCAGGGCGTTACGCAACTCCAGAGCGAGTTGCGGCGGAATAAACACAAAAGACGACAAACCTGCGACTTGGCCGTCGTTCATGTTTGAATAAACGGACTTGGCGAAAAGAAAACGCAACCAGGCTGAACCAATTATTGTATTTTTTTTATTTCCTACCAAAGAACACGCTGGCATCTGTGCAACATGGGAGTCTAGCGTAATTAGCGCAACAAGACCTCGCTGCGTGACAATGACTGATCAGCAAGTCGACATGAAAAAAAACCAAAAAAAAAAAAAACAGCATTGGCGCGCCATGATCTGGAAGAATTAGGTGGCAGTGTCCTGCCTGCGAATTCCCACCTACTTGTGAGAAAAAGCCGCCGGCGAGGCTGGCGAGGCGGGAAAGGTGCGAAAAAAAGACGCAGGGACGAGTTGATGTGCATGATTTGAAAAGTGTGCCATCAGCTCAAACTGCGTATGCAGATCCCGTGCACGTCTTTCAAGTCGTGAGTGACTTACGGACGGATCTGTGCTCGTAAAACGTGTCCGGAAAGAGAAAAATAAATATCAACTTTAAAAAGGAGGTGGGGTTGGATTTCGGTCTGTCAGCATTTCCTGCAGCTAAAAGATTAAGAATAAAAGTAAACACTTGCATTATTTGCGGAGCGTGTTGCTCCGGTGGCACATTTCTAATCAGGCGTCGTCGTGGTTCCGCATTCGGTGCTTACAAACACGGAAACGTCACCATTTGGTTAAAACGCGAGTCGATTTGTAGCGCAGCAGGATTCACTCGCATCCATTTCAGTGGTTACCGAGCAACCGGAGGGGAAAAAAAAAAAAAAAACACAAAAAAGAGTTGCCTTGACAAATGGCACGACAAACAGTCACGTTGACACTCTTTAAAGACGTTTCTAATTGCTTCTTTCCAATTACTTTTGCGCAAAAGGGCTCACGCCGCCAGTTGATAAATTGTGCAGAAGGAATTGCTCACAGGCATCGTTTGAGGAGGAAAAAAACCACACGGTTCCACACACTAAGTCCTGGGTTGCCGAGAGAGAGAGACACACACACACACACACACACACACACACACACACACACACACACACACACACACACACACACACACACACACACACACACACACACACACACACACACACACACACACACACACACACACACACACACCGCGGCTACATTTCCATGACAATTAAAACACCAGAGGACGACAGAGTCGGCGGCCGACATGTTAAAAAAGCGGCCCTTTTAATAAAAAAAAAAAAGGGAGATATGGCTGGAGAGCGGCGGTAAAGAGGGAGGCAAGAGACAGAGCGTGCGGCCCCGGATAAGCGGTGGCAGGATTATGGCTGTGGGTCCGGCCGCCGCTGTTCCGTCTGAAAACCTATTAGCACGTGAATGAAGAGGCGCACCGGCCGACAGCATTTCTCTGAAGCCCAGCAGCACTGATCCACTATCGGGCCGGCTTTCCATAAACTGCCAGCGTGCAGGGGAGGACAGTATGTGTGTGTGTGTGTGTGTGTGTGTGTGTGTGTGTGTATGTAGGTGCATGTGTGTGCACGCTCACCGCCACCTTTTCTGTGGGCGTTTCATTGTATTGCACAGATTTCTGCCTTAAACGCGGCAACGACGCTCAACTGGGAGTAAACAGTTTAATCTGCTTAAAAAAAAAGGCAAACCAAAAAACAAAGCTTGTCCCCTGAGCTTTGTGGGTCCGACTGTGTAAACAGACAATCATCAGTATTGATATTTGATAGATGTCGAGGTAAAATTGTCGCAATAAATTCAAGAGACTCAACAAATGCAACAAAAACTGCAGCAAATTGTGAAGCATGTTGATATGTATGACCCCTGGTGAAGTGTGATTCAAGATTTCCCCCGTGTGTTTTGCACTGGAGGGTTGCTATTCTGCCACTATACTCGGAAGAAGAGGAAGGAAACTCACTCCAATTTCTACTCGGCACAAATCAATAAATTCTCACGTGGATGAATGTGAAATCAGCCTTCAAACTGTGAGATTTTCACACGGCTCATTGTGCAAAGTACAACAGCAGAAACGTGACGGGAGCCGCGGCGGGAACTGGAGGAGCTGAAGGGAGCGATTTCCCTTGAAATGACTTTTTGTTTTAAAGTACGTGCTGCACAAAAGAAAACGGCTCGTGAATTTTTTTTGGCAACATTCACCAACCCCCAGCGCCAGGCAGGTAGGCAGGCAGGCAGGCAGGCAGGAGTGGGCTTTTAAGCCAAAAGTAGACTCCTTTATCGCTCTTCGTTACTCAAAGCGTAATAGGCTTTGTTTCTTTCTCGCGCCGCCGAACCAAATTACCTTCCGCTCAGAGCCAAACTCAACTCGACCTCAACTCAACTCTGATTGCGCTCGAAAAAGAAAAAAAAAAAGAAAAAGGAAATCCGAGCGGAGCTCTTACCTCTCGCTGCAGTACCAACTCCTTGGTGAGCATCATGGCCTCTTCGCTGAAGGGCTCGGCCAC
>NW_027466077.1:2917500-2927500 GCF_046127955.1 Nelusetta ayraudi
CTGGGTTAACGGAAGGTGTGGCTTCCGGTGCGGCGCAACGCCTCGGTCAAACACCAGCAGAGGTCACTGCCGAGCACTGCAAGCTTTTAGTAATGACTCGCTCGATTTGATACTGCGGCCAACTGGTGTTCCCAGAGTTGAGAGACAACGTCCAAAAAGTCTGCACGCTTCATATTTTCTTCACCCGTATTTGAAAAAAATAAAAATCTGGATACACACTTGTTGTACACGCTGGGATATAAAAATGTGACAAATGGCGCTATGATACACACACACGGTCACACACTGCAGTAGCTTGATGGCTCTTGCTGACACTGTAAATTTCCGAGTCCGAGTGACAGGTGTTTCATCTTTTTTTTCTCTTTTTTTTTTGACAGACTGCTGCTGCTGCTCAACACGCCTTTTTTTCCGCCAAATAACTTTCCCCAACTCTCTTCACCTTCAGCGGCTTCAGTCAGAAACTCGCTAAGAGTTTGGGAGCCACTAAACTTTTACAGCCTCTCCCGGCGCTCGGCTTCCCGACTCTTCAAGAGGCCTTTATGCCCACATACTTCACATCAATTTCACTCTCCTCTTTCCTGTCCCATGCCCCCCCCCTCCCCGACCCCTTCCCTCCAGTCCCATCCACTCCCCCCACATTCTCTTTACCCTCCTCTGCTCCATCTGCCTCCACATCTCTCACTTTCTCCCTCCTCCTCCTCCTCCTTGGCCGCACTGGAGCCGCCTCCCGCTCCATCTTCACAGAACCCGGATGACTCCTTTACCCTTTATCAAACTTGCATACGGATGTGGCGGAGCGGCAGGACGGGGAGAAGGAGAAGAAAGGGAGGGTGATGTGGGAGGCGAGGGAAGGGAACTTCCTTTCAAGCGCCCGGCGAGCACACCTCCGGTCCTCTTTGAAGTGTGGGCTCCTCTCGCTGCCCTTGTTGTTTCCTCACCTGCCGTTTCCTTCTAAAGCGTTCGTCTTCAACCATCCAAAAAAAAGGAAAGGAACAAAAAAAGTAAAAAAATGCATTTGAGGCGCATTGCAAGGGGAAAAAGAAAACGCTGGGTTTCAAGTCTTAAAGATCCAGTGTGTAAAGTTTGGCTTGATTTCTGATTTTTATATTGGTAAAAGCTTAACACATGGCCCATGAATATATTCATAAAAGTGTGTATTCGCAGCACAATGAATGTAATTTGGTTTTCCTACCCTTAGAACTATTCTCATATTTACACTACCAGTCAAAAGTTTGGACACACCTTCTCACGCAATGTTTTTTCTTAATCTTTAGTAGTTTCTACACTGCAGAAAGATACTTAAGACATCAAAAATATGAGCAAGATATATGTAATTACACAGCAAAGAAAAAAAACTACAAAAACAACTACAAAAAAACAATTACAAAATAACTCAAAAGGTGGTTATTTTGAAGAATTTAAATATAAAACTTGTTTGAGTTCTTTTACACTTCTACTGTTTATACTGTAGTGTGTTTATACATAGTTTGGATGCCTTCAGTGAGAAACTGCAAAGTCAGTAGTCATGAAAATGGAAGAAAAGACATGAAATTCTGAGGGTGTGTCCAAATTTTTGACTGGTAGTGTATAAGAATATGCATAGAGCAATAAGGAACTTGCTGCTACTTACTGTAGCTGCCATCATCCGAAATCACGGTGCTTTAAGGAAGCACCATGTTAAAGGAAACTCAGCTGAAAGTGGTGCCCGAAATTCAAAATACACTGTCAGACTAGCTTAATTGATTTATTTATTTTTTTAACTCACTGGACCGAGCTGGTTTGGATCTGGAGTAAACCAGATATGCAGCCACGACTCTCTGACTCTCGCTGTGTGGCATCGCCTCCATTCCTTCTGATCATTTCATTCACGTATCTGCTCTGGGTGAAAAAAAAAATGTTCATCAATGGCCTCCCACGACATGTAAAAAAAAACAAACCTAAACTGTGGCCAGGATGAATGGAGCGTGAAGGGAACACGGCAAAACGAGCTGGTGACTCATCCAGCAGCTGACGGAACAGCAGCAGCGTCTTCTCAATACATTCGTTCTTTCTTTCTGCTTTTTTTTTTTCTTTTCGCATGGTGTCAATATTTACTGAACTCATCAGTCAACGAGAAGAGGCCGTCGCTACACTAAGATATGCTCAGACTTCTAGTAGAGTGTTTGGGGAGGGGGGGTGACGGGGGGTCGACTGAGAATGTTGATACTGTACAGCCGCAATTAAATTGAATGAAAGATTAATGCGAGCAGGATTTAGGTGAGAACTTTTTTTTTCAAACTCAACTCGTCACGCCGGCGTCCTAATGGCTGCCTTCTGAACAAGCGATAAACAAGTCCTCCAAAAAAAAAAAAAAAAAAAAAAAAAAAACTGACTCATTATGATTTAATTCGGAGAACAAACGAGCTCCTTCCTGAATATCAGCCGACGATGATTAGACGAGTCAGTGAGGCGAAACTTTCAGCGCGTGCCCAACTTGCAAAGCAGCGTGGAGTTTAAAAAGAAAAAAAGAAATGGAGCACGCTGCACTCAGTGACGACCGCTGACGAGTCATTATCATCCCCATTTGCATGCTGGCGCGGAACTTTGTTTTTCTTTTTTTTAATTAAGGTGCAAGATTCAGATTTAACTGCCGCTCAACGAGGCTGCGTCTATTTTTCTGCTGCGCAGATACTTTATTTTTTTTTTGCTGCTGCTGCTGCTGCTGCTTCTGCTACTGACAGGCCTGCAAAACCTGCAAGGGTTAAAAGAATATCTGAGCCGCTTCTCACACCTCATTACGCTTTAAATGTATGTTACAGCGGAAAGAGACGAAGGTCCAAAGTGTTTCTGCTTTCTTCTTCCGTTTTTCCCCTCCCCTCCGTACACGCAGATAAACATGACAGAATTGCAGGGGTGGGGGAGGTAGGTGTGTGTGTGTGTGTGTGCGTGTGTGTGTGTGCGTGTGTGTGGTGGGGGAGGGCGCAGCCAATTTGTCATGTACGTGTCATTTCAACGGCGGCGATGGGGGGAATAAAACATGAAAAAGATAAGTTTGACGGGGAAAAGAGACAAGCGGAGGGAGATAGCGGGAAGCCCGCATGGAGATTAGAGCCGAGGGAGATAAGAGGACGGCGGCGCCCGAGGGCCGCATATCATGTGCGGTTGAAGGTTCAACAATGTTCTGCGGCGCTGCGTCGCGCCACATCCGCAGAGACGAACGAGGCCGCGACCCCCCCCCCCGTCCACCTGACGACGACGTGTCATCTCACAAGTTTGGGGCTGCTCTTTCCAAAAAGAGGCGAGAGAGAAGAGTACAAAGAGGATTAGGGCGAGAAGAAGAAAAAAAATACCTGAGGAAGGAGATTCCATTTTGAATTTGAAGTTGAAATTTCGTGAATAAAGTCGAAGTACACAAAATTATTTTGATCATTTTTTTCTCTTCTCGTGGCCCTAATCCTCTTCCATATAAAAGGGAAGCAACAAAAGTGCTGACAGATTAAAAAAAACGAAAACATAAAACAACAAGAGGCAATCTGAGCCAATCGAGCCTCATCTCGCCTCAAAGAGCGCCTGGTGGAGGATTCCTGACGAGGGCCGTCGTAATCAAATACACTCGAGGGGGGCTGGGAGAGCTCGGCGGCACTTTGACGATCTGCTAATGACACTTTGACTGAGAACAGTTTGAAAAAAGAATAATATAAAAAGAAAAATCAGGCTGCTTATGGGAAACCGTGTCAAGTGAACATAAAGGAAGATGGGGAAAAGAGCGCGTGTCGGATACGCAGTACGTAGCAGCCGTCAGTGGTGGGCGGAGACAATCACAAGCAAATGACAAAATTACCAAATACGGCAATCAATGTTTGAATTGTGTGCGTCGCTTTGCACAATTAAAAAGAATTCAAGCCACCAACTGGGAACAGAACAGAAGTGCACAGCTGCAGCGAGGCACACAGGCTGATGGTTGCGTTCAGTTTTCTGTCTTTTGCTACACTTTCGAAATGCAAAGGTGAGGCAAAGACAGATGAAGGAAGGCTAAACCTAGGATTTGTACAATTCGGAAGCTGGAAGCCTCTTGTTTTTGGTGGGTGGGGGGGTTATTATGTGTTGCATTTCTGTACTTTGAGATACATTGATAATGCATGAAAAGCGCTATATAAATAAAGTTTTGATAGATTGATTTCTGATTTGAACAGTTAATCAGCCAAGGGTGCTGATCACACCCTTGAATCATTCTTTGTCTTTTATAAGAAAAAAAACAACCGTCCGTTTGACTTTGACACAGTTCATCGCCGCCACGCAAAAACAAAAAGCGGCTCGTGTGAAGCAGAACCGAGCCAGTGAAAGTGTGTTTTCAGAGTCTGGCCGAGAGCCTGAGCAGGCGAAGGTGAGGTCAAAGTGGGCACATGCTTCATGCCAGCCCTGCTGCTTCTGTGCGAGGGGGGGGTGGATGGGTTCAGAGTTGGACGGTGCGGGACGTCCAGCACCTGAGCCAGAACCTCTGTGAAGGGAGGGCGGCAGCGTTGTAGTACTTGAAATTGGTCTTGGTCTCAAGATCGGGTCCCGAGGCTACTTTTTAAGGTTCTCTGCCCCTTATTCCTTGATCATTTATTTTTTAATTTTATGAAGCAAAGTTGTTTTTTGAAAATGCTTCAAAATAGTTGGAAAAGCAGCAAAATGTTCAAGACAATTATGAAAAGATACCTTGCTGAAAAGAGATGTTGCTGTTCCATTTAGAAGCAAACTTGAATTTAAAAAAAGATGCTGGTCATTTCTTCTGTTGTGATGTTATTTATCTTTGATATATAAAGTCTCGTCTCAGTCTCGAACCCCAAATGTCTCGATCTCGATACTCTCTAGTCTTGATAATGTCTTGGTCCCGGTTGGTGCGGTCTTGACTACAGTACTAGAGGACGGCAATGGGAAGAGGAGAAAGGGGAGGAGCCTGAACTTACCGGCCAGCAGGAACGTGATGAGGCAGGTCTCTTTGGGCATGTACAGCTTGAGGCGGGAGCCGCTGAAGACGTACTCCACCACGGCTTCTGAGCGGCCGGCCCTCTGCAGGAAGGGCAGGAACTGTCGCGCCTTCTGTGTGTCCTGATGGACGAGGAGAGAGAGACAGACAGACAGACAGAAAGAAAGAGAGAGAGAAAGGATGAGTTAAAACACTTGGTTGCGAGGGAAAAAACGCCACCGAGGATTCAGTCAATCGATTCATTAAAACTGTTAGACCTGATGACGACTGCCGCATGGAGGGAGAAAAAAAAACGGCAAAAAAAGGCCAAAGAAGATGAACTGGGTGGGTTTAATAAAGTCGGAGGCAGTCTGCTTTGTCCAGACATCTTTGAAATCTCTGCCACGACTTAATGAAGTCGCCTCCGCCTCTGCGTGACCCATCAGCAAAGCCGGGCAATCAGACAATAATTCTCTCCTCCACCTTCTTCCGCCGCTTCTATCTCCACCACCGAAGGTGAGTCACGGCCGCAATGTCGGGCCGACGGACGGCACGAAAGCGGCGGCACTCGGTCACGTGGAGTCGAGCCGGACGAGAGGTGACAATAACTAAGAGCGCGACTGCAGCGGCGTCTCGCAGAAGAGGGTCGATCTGTCAGCATGAATAGCACTGATAATATATCAGTTCAGGTTCAGGTTCAGTTTATTTTACAAATCAATTCAAATACAAACATTCAATCAAAGCACTTTTTGTAAAAAATGGGACTCCTCGGAAACTATCTACAGTTTATGAACAGGGGCCCAGACGCCACACAACCACCAGACATCACAAATCAATTCCCCAGTTCCACCCAATCCAACCCAGCCTAAAACTTCCTAAGATACAAAGATACTCACACAGTCACAAACACATCAGATACTGGTGCATGAAATACATGCAGGTAGGCACACATACACTAAAGAGAGAAGTTCATCATTTTAAATCCTCAACTGTCATCAGTAGTTTTAGAATAACACATAATTCAATAACAATTCCCGCTCAAACATATTTTCATTGATGCAGACTATTTCATAGTGCTGTCAATCTCATTCCAGATTTTTGAACCTTTACGGGTTTACACTAAAACTAGTATATTTCAATTTCCTTTGTTAAATATATATTATTTTTTTCATGAGACTGAAAGTCTCAAATATTACCGTACTTTCATTTTCTGCTACAGCCTGTAGTCAAGGCAAGGTACCATTTCCTGAGACTGGAGAAGGTGCTGAAGCTGAGCATCGCTCTCTGCTGGCCGCTACCAGCAGGAGACAATCACAAACTAGTAGAATCAGTTGAACTGGTGTGACTCAAGGCTGAGGAAACGTGTTTCTTCATTTACCGTGAGCTCAAGACCCGAATCCCACCAAAAAACGAAGAAAAAACCAAAGGAGAACTGCGCAACAGGTTCACTATTATTACCGGGGGGGGGGGGGGGGCAGAGACCCTCATCGGCTCGCGAGCGGCGCTGCGAGTAGACGGCTGCTTGCCTGCTCTGGTCGCTAAGATGCAACACCTGAACTCCTCCCACCCGAGTCCGAAATTAGCCTCCTGAGTGGGAGACAACAGCAGCGAGTGCTTGCTGTCGCTCGCGCACACACACACACACACACACACACACACACACACACACACACACACACACACACACACATTTTGCAGCACCTGCAGTGAGTAGGCCGTGTGCAGTCTACCTCGCTGAGCGAGGAGGAGGGGAGAGGAGGAAGAGGGGAGAGGAGGAGGAGGGGAAAAAAGGAAAAACACAGAGAAAGAGAAGGAGGGAGGGAGGGATGAGAGAGGACCTCATTATGCAACCTTTAGAGGTTTGAGGTGAGTCAAGTGCTCCAACCACTCGGCTCCCACCACCTCCTGCTCGTGGTCCCACGCTATACATTTATAAAGCTATTTCTGCTCCATTTGCGACCGCCGTCCCACTCGATGTACATAATCTCTTTCAGCCGAGCCTCCAGGACAAGCGCGGGGCTGCTGACGTACGTTGTGTGCGTGCATGCGAGTGCGCTGGCCTGTGCACGTGCGCAGCTGCATGTGTGGGTGTGTTTTTGGAAGATGGGAGAAGGGGAGGGGAGGGGAGGTGGGGAGGTGACGTTGCTATTTCAGTCCTTCAGAATGCTCATTACCCCAGCCAAGCCAAACAACTGGTGCGTGCGCGTGCGTGCGCACGCCTACCGGCGATGGTGCTGGCAGGCGTCCAGGAGTGTGCGGAGAACCCCCTGCTGGGAACTGGGAAGAACGCGGGGAGGCAGGGAGGAGGGAGTTGCGTGTAATAGCGCCACCTCTGACACGGCCGCGGTAACCAGGGAGAGTTTAAAGGGCCTCGGTGTCGCACGGCGGTGGGAGAGCGTCAGGAATGGCCGACTGAAAAAAAAACAAACATCTCTCTCGTTTGTTTTTTTTTTTCAGACCGAATTAATTATTCAGCAGCGGCCGCCTCTGAAAAACCGATCCCAGGACGCCGACACCGCCGCACAACAAGTGTTTAATTTAGCCGGTCGGCTTTCGTGGGTTTATGAGGAGATGAACGCAGCCAAACCACCCCCAACTCCTCCACCTCCCCTGCCACCCAATGAAGGAGCGCAGAGCTGCTCGCTCAGCACAACAACTCCCCATCATCATCATCTTTTTTTTTTTTTTCTCCTTTCCTTTCCGGGGAGTCCATTAGTTTATCTGTCCTGCTCACACAATAAGGAGGCTGGAGGAGGCCGCTGGGTGATGACGAAGTAGAATTGAAACTGCAGGGGCATGGATGTATTATAAGAACTGGATATATGGCAGTGCGCTGATTTTTCCCAGTGGCCACTCAAGTTACTGCAGCAAAAAAATCCCACGGGCCCAAAACCATTTTTCCCACAGACCGCAATACAAAATAAACGCCTTTGAAACGGCTGACTGTGACCTGGAACATGATTCATGGCAAATCTTTCTATTGCAGATTTTTCACTTATGGTCTTTTCGTTGTTAAAAAAATGATAAAGGCCAGAAAATCACCAGCAAAGAGTTTATTCCCACGTGCTGCTGTGACTCAGCCCATTCTCATTGGCCAAACAGATCATGTGAGTTACAGAGGCATGATGGGAAGTGACACTACTGTGCATGCTCTCTGGGCCCATTAAAGAGGAGGTCAAAAAAATAATAATAATAATAATAATAATTATATATATATATATATATATATATATAAATACATATATATATACATATACATATATATATACATATACATATATATATATATATATATATATATATATATATATATATATATATATACATATATATATATATATATATATATACATATATATATATATATATATATATATACATATATATATATATATATATATATACATATATATATATATATATATATATATATATATATATATATAACGTATGCGCTGGGTGAGTAACTTCACTAAAATGAGTGGGCCGCCATCTTGGAGTCGGGGGGGGCCTGTGCAGGAGCCGCCGTCGCTGAGCCGCAGCGGCTCCTCCGTTTGCGAGCACCGTGTCACAACACCTCAAAGGGCAATTTGCAAAAAAGCTTCTTCGTGTCCATCAACTCTGGCTGGGAATAATGGCCTGATACAGACAGAGGGGCCTGATTAATTCAGCAAAATGTCTCTTCAGAGATCACAAGCACAAGTGCTCCAAAAAAATAAAATAAAATAAAACAGGCTCAAGTGGCGCAGACAACGAGGTGCTAATGCTTCTGAAGTTTACCGTTAATCATGCGCCGCCGTGTTAGAGGGACATTAGAGCGAATATCTACAAATCTGCAGCGTTAGAAGAGAGAGAAGGAGATGGGAATCGGTGGATGCAGCGGTGAGAACAAAGTGACCAAAGACCACGAAAGAGAGAAACTTAGTTTAAAAGTAGATGAGACTTTTAATTAGTAAATAAAGGGCTGGTGGATAAAAATCTCCAGGCCTTGAGAAGTTCCTCACCCTCACTGATTGGAGGCAAGATTGTTTTTTTGGGGCTGCATTAGCAAGAAGAGGGAGATAACTCAGAGAAAAAAAAAAGCTTAAGCCACACAGTGGTCTTTTTTGCAAGAAAAAAAAAGATGATATGTGTTTGTGAATGTTCTGGAAACAGCGAGAGAAGTTTTGTTTGGGCAAGACTGTAATATTGTCCCTTAGAATAAAAGAAAAGCTCATAGCAGGATGGTGGTGGTGGTGGTGAAGAAGAAGCCGAAGAGGAAAAAGGGGAAGTAGACGGTGGTCCTGTGGGGCTGCAGTTTGTTTGCTTTTGCGGCTGAAACTGAAAAAAAAACAAAAACTGCTTTTGCAGCCGGCAACACAAAAACAGAGTGAAAAACTGGAGGTGCGGGGCAACACAAATGAAAGGCGACCTCGAAAACTAAAATATGGGGCCGACTCTGTGCGTGAAGGTGACGACGAAACAGAAGACAAAAAGGACACATCACCGGGATCAATGAAAAAAATAAAACAAACGCCTCCAGCATGTATTAGGCAAAACATGCTTTAAAAAAGGGAACCATCTACCCATCGGCCATTACTTGTTATTGAAAGGCTTTTATGGCTTCCCCCGCTCTGATGTTCACTCTTAATCAGGCTTCATTAGCCAAACGATGTTGCTATAAAGCCCCTGAGCTCATGTAAACAAGCTGGGACCCGGCACCGCTGATGGTTTTATTAATGCCGCAGATTATTTTTAGCAGCCTCCTCAGTTTCTTGTAAAAAAATAAAATAAATAAATAAATAAATAAATAAAAGAGGAAAAATTGACTGCGAGGAGGAGCCTGGATTGAAAGAAATGAAAAAAAGGAGAGTACGTACCCCAGAGATGTCGGCCACTCTGTGGATGGGAACTTCCTTCTTGCTGTGCAGACCCTTGCCGTTCTTGATGGCCCTGCAGTCCAGATGACAAACGACACAAGTCACTGAGAAGGTAATGGAATGAGAACGGCAACACACCAAGAGAAATCACAGCGTCAAGTGAGGACGCACAGTGGGATGTAAACCCACTCCCCTACCACCAGTTTATCCT
>NW_027466077.1:3542500-3770000 GCF_046127955.1 Nelusetta ayraudi
GCATCCGGGCCTGGACAGGAGTGCAGGATGAGGCGCTTGTTAGCAGCGGCTGTGATTTCACTTTTAAACGTGTGGGATTCTTTAAGATGAGGCAGAGTTCAGCTGTGTTCTTCAGTGCGGGGGAGAAGCAGAATGTTGTTCCAGCTATGGTTCAGGGGTCGGGCAGGCCGTTCGTCTCCATTGTATCCAGTCTGTTTCAACCATGGATGTACAGTATTATAAGAACTGGATACCGGATTGGCAATATGGCGGCACGTCGATCTTTCCCAGTTGCCACTCGAGGTACTGCGGCAAAAAACATCCCACGGGCCCAAAAAGTATTTTCCCCATAGACCGCAATACAAAAACAAACGCATTTCAAACAGCTGACAGCACGACTGGGACCTGAAACGCGATTCCTAGCAAATCTTTCTATTGTAGATTTTTCACTTATGATCTTTTAGTCCTTTAAAAAAAATTGATAAATAGATCATGTGAGTTACAGAGGCGTGATGGGAAGTGACACTACCGTGCATGCTCTATGGGCCCGTTCATGCAGAAGTCAAAAACTTTTTTGGTATATGCGCATGGAGGAGCAACTTCATTGAAATGAAAGGGCCGCCATCTTGGAGTCTGGGGGTTTGGTTTAAACGTACAAGAACATATGTAGACAGCAAAACAAAACAAAACAAAAAAGAGCATAAACACAGGTGCACGAGGGCTCTCGAAGAGGTTGCGGCGAGCGACAAACACACAATCCAAGCATGCAGCGTCCCCGCAGCCCTGTTCAAACTGTGTGAACAGCCACGCCGGCCCACATCGGCCAACCTGCAGCCTGCAGCCTCTGCTTACACAGCTACACAACCCTTGATGACACCAAAACATGGCAAGATTACAAATCATGTTCACAATGTTCAGAGTGGAAAACCGTGGGTGAAACACTCCCCTGCGTTCTGTCCGTCGGCCCCAGGTTCCACTTCATTAACGCCCTGGTCTGAACTCTGCGACCTCCACCTGCAGCCCGGTTCAAGGTTGTATCGGTGAATCGGGGGGAGGGAGAAAAAAAGTTTGTGCAGTTTTAACCGTGTTGTGAAATCCTTCACAGTAATACTTCAGATGACCTTTGACATTTTCAAGTGCCTTTGGCAGAATTGAAGATTGTTACCTTTGAGAGACATGTGGATTTACTCTCCTGTTTAGTAAACACATCAAGACACACACACACACACACACACACACACACACACACACACACACACACAGTCCTGTTAGGCCCACATGGAAACTTTCAGGAGGCTGAAAAAAGTTGCGTAACAGGCGTCCGGAGGAGTTGGTGTCAGTGCGGCTATTAGAACAAAAAAAACAAAAAACCCTTGCGCGCCGCTGCCGCTGCGATCGTCTCACTTTGGTTGGAAAAAACCTTTCAACCACTTCCTGTATCGTATCAGCAAAAGCAGGGTTTTCTAAAGTCCGACCTGGTTGCAGAGACGATGTCAAGATGGCAATCGACTTTGCAGATTTTAAAATCCTATTTTTTAAAAAAAAACTAGCAGCAAAAACCGGCTTCTAAACAGAACACATGAATGCAAAATCTAGAGCACAACAAAGCGCAGACACTTTGTAGCTCTTCACCCGAGGACCCTGCTCTCCACCGCCCCCACACCCCCACCCACCCTCCAGTGTCCTTTCATCCCATCATGCATCAGTACAGCATAAAGGCCGTGAAGGAGCAGCTCTCAATAGCACCTAATCAGCCACGGATGCACGGCCGCATGCTGTTTTACGCCTAATAGCTGCTGTGTGTTACATAACCTTCTTTTGTGAAGAAAGGTTCAATAACGCTGGGGAAGTAGCGTCTGTTGTGTGATCAGACTGGTTTTACTTGCAACTAATTATAGGTAATAGTCAAAGTAAGTATGTGAATCACAGATGTGTCACTCTGCAGTAGAGTGTCTTGTCAGTGGTGCCCTGCAGCAGCCTGGGCTGGCTGGTGGTGCATTGCATCCATTGTGGTAAAACACAGAAGTGCATGTGCGGCTGGTGTGCGTTTATGTGAACTTGCACCTCTGTCGTGAAGATGGCTGCACCTCCCTCCTCCCTCCTCCAACGGATCTAAGCGGAGAAGCATGTATATTCATTAGAAAATTAAAAATAAATTATTATTTGTAACAATAATAATAATAATAATAATTATTATTTACATTGAACATAATCTTCTCCTTCCAATCTCGCAATTGGTTGACGTCCACATGAAGAGGAAAGAGAAATCTTTTTTTTTTTTTTTTTAATTGTGTTTCAACTTTTGCTTTTTTCAAAGTTTATGAAAATATGAAATATTTTTACGAAATATAAGCCTCTCGATTAATGAAAGTGAAATAAAATTCAGGGCATTTGAATTCATAAATAATTTTTAATCTGATTAATAATTTTAATCTGAAAGGTCTGTTGAATGTTATTAAAACCACCAACCGCCAATCTCTCTCTCTCTCTCTCTCTTTGTCGTGCAGTGTTCATATCCGAGCAGGAAACGCGCGTGATGGAAACATTGTTGAGTGCGCGGCTAAACCTCTTTTTCCTTCCTCTCTTCCTTCCTGCGAGGCCACATTTACTCTTCAGGGGCCCGCGGTGACAAAGGTACTAGGAGGCCGCCGGATTTACGCTTCGACCTGCGCACCTGTCGCCACCATGTGACGAAACGGTGGTACTGCGGGGAAGGAAGGCACCCCATTGATGCCGACATAACTAAGACCAATTTTCCATTTTTTTTTCTATTTTCCATCAAAATTTATTTTCCATTAACCACTAGTTCAGTATTTTATTTTTAACGCTGTTCCTTACCTTTTCACCTTTATTTGCCTGGATCTAGATTTGTGTTTTTTTAATCAGACTCAAGTATTCCACAAATTACACAGCAGCAACCAGAGACAAGGGTACATTTCAACGCCACACCCACAAGTCCACACACTTGTATTCATTTAAACAACTTTTATTTATTAAGTTTTTACAAATAAAGTAACAAATTTCACCGTATTGTAGCGCAAAGCGCACTCTTTTTTTATTTATTTATTATGAAGCTTGAACACTCTATACTTAGTGCAAAACATACCTTTAAAGGCTGCAGATGACTCCCTACATGTATTTCTTTTCTGTGTTTTTTTTTTGCATTCATTCATCCGTGTGTTTTTTTTTTTTGTTTTGTAACCCAACCACTTTGTACAATGTCAAACACAATACAGGAAGAAGAAGAAGAAAAAAAAAAAGAAAACCATTGAATTAAGTTAGATGTCACTAGAGATGTTAAAACAGTTGATAAAAACAAGAGATCAAAAGAATAAATGTGAAAGCGTTGGAGAGCGCAGAATATTTAGTAACAGTCTGCAGGAGGAAACTGTCGCTGCGCCTGAGACACAACATCCAACAGGAAGCAAGCGGCATGAAGGGTGAATCTGTGTGTGTGTGCGTGCGTGTGTGTGTGTCTGAAAGGCATCACTACTTCACATGAGGCCACTACAGCAACAAGCACGACCTTATGAGTCCTAAACAGGCAAGAGGTGCGATAAGAACGTTAGTTTGATGACGACTATCACTGCAGCGATTCACCAGAAGAAAAGAAAAGAAAAAAACAACAACTACTTTTCCACTGCAACTCCAGAGAAAATGTTCAACCTTTTCACAGTAAAAGTCCTACACTAGAACTACGTTATGAACCTCGGCTACCATTGCACCTTGGATGTGGACTATCACTCTGTAATCTCTGATGTCACACTGTAACATTGAACCGTTGGCGGCGATGAAGTCAAGACACGTCAAAGTCTCCTCAAAATTCTACTGTGCGGGAAGAATAAAACTATTTGAGACTCCAGCAACTGCAAAGTGGAGGGGAAATAAACTAATCTGGCAACCAAACTACTGAAAAAAAGCCAGTGAATGCAACTTTCTGACATGACATGGCACTGAGTCGGTGTCATCATTAAAGGGTTTGCCTTCTAGTAGCGGTAAAAAAGAAAAGAAAAAAAAAAGAAGTGATGAACTATAGCAAAAGTGGCTCAACGATTATTCACAGCTTCAACCAAACTCGCCTAGTAGTAAAAGTGTCGCATCTAGAAGTTTCACCGTCCAGAACATCCACCTGTTTGTACAAACTCTCCAGAGTCGCCTCGGTGCTTTCTGGGTGCATCCAGCACAGAAGGACAATTAAAAAAAAAATAAAAAAAAAGGGAAAAAGAAACATACTGTTCCAACTGTTTAACTTTGTACCGGATATGTGACAAGTGAAAATGGAGGACAGGCTGACTAATAAATATCACTTCACTCCACCATCGTTACAACTGGTACAATCAAGCACAGCAGCCTCGCCTCAACCACTGCGACGCCCATGTGTCTTTTGTTTCATCCATGGAAAGAAGAGTCAACAAATGATAACAAAATGATAAAACAACGCAACAATTTTGTTGTTCTTTTCTCAAACAGCCATATATATATGTATGACCCTGTGTATATATTTATATACACATATGTATATACATACGTGTATATATACATATACGTATATATATATATATATACACACATATATATACATACATACAGTATATGTGTATATATACATATACGTATATATATATATATATACACACATATATATACATACATACAGTATATGTGTATATATACATATACGTATATATGTATATATATATATATATATACGTATATGTATATATACACATATACTGTATGTATGTATATATATGTGTGTATATATATATATATATATATATATGTATATATATATATATATATATATATATATATATATATATATATATATATATATATATATATATATATATATATATACATTGGCAAGAGCTGGATTACTTTTGCAGGGTCACCTTTTGGGTCACTTTTTGGTCCTCGTCAATTAAATGTGATTTACAAGCACCCAGCTGTCGCCCAAACTGCGCACTGGCTGAGCTTTTATTTATGCGCGCTTGACATCCGGTCAGTACCGTTTCGGCAGAATAACAGTGGATGGCTCTCACGTTTTTGTTCATTTCAAACACGGATGAGAAGTTTTGCGATGGGGAAAATGTCCCCGACTGTATCCTGCACCTCTTTAAGTACAGAGTGGTCCAAGCTTCAGATACAATCTTCAATATCTCTCTCCATAAACTGAAAAAATAAATCCCCCCCCCCCCCCCCCCCACACTTTTATACTTTCGCCCCTCCTCCCCCGCAAATATATTTACATTTAAAACCCTGAAAATGGCACTGATTAAAATAATCTTCTCTCCGTCTGCCGTCGCCTTGGTGAGTTGCATAACCACTTTCATATTCAATCTCTGCGTCCATGCGAAAACATCCCTCTTCCTTTTTCGGGGTGAAGTGGGCGGGGTTTCAAACTCTGAAGCAGCTCGAAGCAAGAAGAGCATCTTTAACCCCCAAACAACAACAACCAAAACTCTGAATCATTCCCGACCCACCGCCAACACCGTGTTCACCCAGCGACACCCCAACACTCCCAAAACATGCTGTTAAGTGTGCTTACTGTAACCCCCTCCCCTCCCCCACCCCACCCTCCATTAGTCCTCCAGCCACCCAACCAAACTCCCCGAGGAGACACGCGACAGGAAGTAAGCAAGGCACTAATAGGTCCCCACCGGTGCTGACTGGAGGCACTGGGGGAGGGGAGGGATAGAGGGGAGGGGACACATCCAATCATAAAGCAAATAAAAAGAGAGAGAGAGATAAAAGACAGATTACTGTTTTCAAGTACATTGAAATGGACACCGTTGGTTCATACATTCACATTCATCTGACAAAACCAGGGGAGGAAGGGAGGAAGAGGGCTGTTTAAAGTGTCTGATATATAAGTACTGTATTAAGAAACAAACAAACAAACAAACAAAAAAAAAATAGCTAGCTTTTTCATTTTATTACCAAGGTATCGACCGTCCTGCCCTTAACCCCGTTTTGCCTTTAGAACCCGCCCCGGGGGTCTTTCAGTTTCAAAAACCCAGAAGTGAAGTGATGTGTTGTCAGTAAGGCATCGCTTTCAGATCAAGTCCCCGGCGACTGGAGCCAGGACGGCTATTGGCTGAGGGATTTTGTTTGTTGTTTTTTTTCACCCTCCTCCCCCACCCCATTTTCTTTTCTTTTTTTTCACATTTTTGATGAGAATCCGTTTCCGAAACACAGCAAATTGAAAGTGAGAGGACCCCCGAAGCAGCCCCTCACCCCCTCTCTGAACACCGTCGTTCTGCATTTTAACATTTCACGACATTTCACCCGAAGAAGAAAAAAAAAGTTGAGAAAGAGAGAGAAACGAATGTTGTCCAACAACACCGCGGATGTAAAATAAAAACGACAATAATAATCACAGTGTTTCCACATCGGACGCCGATGTGAGCGCATATGAACAGGTCCGTTGACAGAACGCGCTCTTGTTTTTTCTTTTCTTTTTTTTCTCTCCGTTTGCTTTAAATAGAATAATCATTCACAACAACAACAATCATGTCAACAATGTACATCGCAACCGCTTCAATACAAACGCTGAGAACCAGCCTAAGGATGAACAGAAGCACTGAGGCATTAGTCTGTGGGTGCGCGTTAAAGGGCTACTGCGCCTCCAACAAGGTGCATCTATTTACACGTGTTTGTGCATGGCTGCGTGTGTGTGTGTGTGTGTGTGTGTGTGTGTGTGTGTGTGTGTGTGTCTGAATGTCTCGTGCATCAAGTTTGTGTAATTGTGTATGTATGTTTTCGGGGGCAGCAAGCGAAACCAAACCCAAACCCCCCAAAATTTTTTTTAAATAAAAGTCAAACAAACAAAACAACAAAATGGAATCATCAATGTATGACATTCTAAAAAAAAAAAAAAAAAAAAAAAAATCGACAGACAACACCTGTACAGAGAATTTGTGATCGCAAGGCCACTTTTTTTTTTTTTTTTTTAACGCAGACTCCTGTATTGTTGGGGCCGTTTTTTTTTTTTTTTTTTTGATGTTGTTATTGTTGCTCTCTGAAAAGCTGTTATTGCTTCAACCGACGGCAGACGAGCGGAGAAGAGGATGGAGGGAGGCGGCAGGAGGGAGGAGGCGTCTCTGTTAGCGATGAGCAGCCGGCCTGCTGTTTAAACCAAAGGCTTTCCCTCTTCGCCTACTTTCTCTTCTCTCTCCACGGTTTTTAATCACAATCCGACGAGACAAAAAAAACAACTTTGCTAAGGCTCTGGGCGTTCTGATTTTTTTTTTTTAAATGTGCGTTTGTGCTTTTAATGGTGAGGAATTATAATGGGAAAAAAAAACAAAAAAAACAACCCTGCCGGGCTGCGAATGGGCCATAAGTCTTCTTTTGACGGTTCTTCTTTCTGAAGTGACGCAGCCTCGTGCGCATCATCTGATGCGGGACTTTGGATCACGCTCAGCCAGGTGTTCACCGGCTGGCTCACTTCAGCGGGGGGGGGGGGGGGGGGGGGGGGGGGGGGCTTTCTACTGGAGAAATGCAATGGCGCACATTTGCTTTTGTTTGTTTGGCAACGAGAGCGACGAATGAGGTGCCACTTTGACTAAAGGTGCCTTGCAACGACTTTCCTCCAACGTCCACACAGAGCGATGGTGTTGCTCATTTGGATCTTTTGAGCCGTACCTGCCTGCACGCACAAAAACAAAACAAAACAAAAAAAACAAGTAAAACCATTATCACCGTGTCACCCTGTCAAATCCTCTTTGGCCTTTTAACATTGCACACACGTACACACACGCACACGCCCGTCTCTTTTTCTATGTCTTCCTTGAAGCGTCTGGCAGGCTGCTGCTGCTACAAGCAGGGAGGGGGGGATAGTGTGACTGCCTGGGGTGGGGGAGGGGGAGGGGGAGTTGGAGCCCACGGCACTCTGTTCGACACCAGTCCAGTCCAGTCCAGTCCAGTCGGGCCGGGACCCAGGCCCGGCCCTCACCCCCAGCCCTACGTGGTCCTCAGGTTGGGTCCTCCCGGGTTGCTCACGGACTTCTGCAGTGTGTTGGCCGGGTGGAAACCCTGGAGGGGCCCCTGGCCGGGGATCTGGCCCTGGCTGCCCACAGTGGCGGGGTAGGGTCCCAGGGGCTGGGAGGTGCTGACCAGCAGAGGTCCTGACTGCGGCGCCGACAGGCTGTGAACCGGACCAGACCACTGGGCGGCGCTGTAGGCAGCGGTGGGGGCGTAGTGGACGAACTGGGGCGGAGCCGAGGAGGCGGGGGCGGGGGGGCACAGGGAGCCCTTGCGGGCGGCCAGAGAGGTAGCAGTGGCGGTGGAGGGGTTGGCGGGCAGGTGGGCGGAGCCTCCAATGGTACTGGCGCACAGCTGGCTGGGGGCGGAGAACTTCCTGCCCAGACTGGCCGACTGGATGACCTGCAGGACGAGTCGGTTTGAAGTCATTTGCTCATGAATCAGCTGATTTAAACCTCCTGGATCAAAACTCAGAGGCAGCTTTCACCTGTGGGCAACCAGGCTACTAAACACCTGACCCCTATCCTAGCTGTCATCTGAAATCTGTTGTTGTACATGGTCATTTCTACATGCTTATTTACTTACTCTCTTAATGTTTTAAACTTGTTATTCCTAATTGTTTGTACTTACAATCTTATGACTTACTTTTCTTACTTTTTTTATTGCCCTATGGGCAGAGAGCTCAACCCATTTCGCTGTAGCTACCTGTGGCAATGACATTAAAGGATTTTTGAATTGGCTTGATTTTGAACTCACCTCATAGCTGTGTCCCTGCGCCGGGGCCTGCTGCAGCTGTTTGGCGCTCCTCTTCCCCTGATGAAAACGACAAAATGGAACATTTGAACCCGGCTGGACTGGCGCGTCATTAATCCCTGCTGAAAGAGTTGCGAGCCTCCACCTGCGAGAGGTTCATGGCGTCCCGGGCCCAGTTGTCCACCAGCTTGTGGAGGTCGTCGGTGAAGGTTCCTTTCCTCTGCTGGGGGACTGACAGGCACTGAGAGCCCCCCTGGCTTTGGGACAACCCCCCCGAGCCACCCACCGCGTTGGTGCTGTTCGTCCCTGTCGGAGGGGTGGGGGGAGACAAGGGAGGAGGAAGAGGAGCAGAGAGAAACGTGAGATTCCGTTCGCACAGCGACCGTCGACGTTGACTGGGTCGAATGGAAATGCGTTTCCCTTGGCAGGGGGGAGGGGGCGACCGTTAAAATGGGCTGTAACATGGTGACGGACTGGGTTTGATGGTGGGTCAGCATGTCCGGTTACGACTGGTAAGTCTTAATGACGGCAATGATGGCAATATGAGAGTTCGGCGATGCTCAGGCGTCGTTCTGACACCAAGTCGGGGTCGGACAAATTCCACACCTCCGTCAGACTGCATCATCGTATCTGTGTGCAGTCACGACCTCTGGGATGAGTCAGTCTTGCGGTTTATTACAGCCTGACCACTAGATGGCACTCTATCGACGTTGCACGCAGCCAAGCCTGTTCACAGGGCAAATGGAATGGAAATTTGCATGTGTACGCCATAATCAGCAGGAATCCTTTCTGCACGTCAGCACAGAGCTGCCAGAAATGCTAAGAGGGTGAAAGAGTGCAGCTCTCTCTGCTGGTTTGGACCAATGAGGCAGTATTTGCATGATGATTCAAAATCAAATATTCTTCTAGCAGAGGCGTGATATCCAAGGATCAGCCGGTGGAAACTACACGACGAGCCACGTCATGCCAAATAAATCGGAGGAGGAGGACGAGGAGTGAGGAGAGGAGCAGGAGGGTGCACGACTGAGTAGCAGCCGTCCAGGTGTGTTAGCGTGCGTGAGCGGGAAGGAGGGACGCATGCAACTCGTGGCCGAGTCCGTGCCGCCAGGTCGGGTCAGTCACTTCAGTCCCAACGGAAGCGACTGAGCCGAACTGATGTCCCAAGCTGGGATCCGAGAGATCGCAGCCGATCTCCGGAGCAGGAGGAGGAGGAGGAGGAGGGGTGAGGATGGAAGACGGAGGCGGTAGGGAAGGATGGAGCGAGGAAGGGAGGGAGGAAAGAGCAAAAAGAGAGATAGTTACTACAGAGCTGGTTGCAGGGGCAGACTTTTTTCACCATCTTCCCTGCGCGGCCCCGGAAGACAAACGAGTCGGAGGATCGGGAGAGAGTGAGAGTTAAAACCCCCCCAAGCACACGAGTCCACAACCACAACACAGTGCAATGCAGACCCCCAAACCCACCAACTACTCTTCTGAAGGCAAGTTGCCCAAAAACATCAACAACTGCCACAGCAGCAGGCACTTGTTAATGGTTTGACGTGGAACTTAAAGGCCCACTGTGTGTGAGATTTAGCGCCATCTGGTGGGGAAACAGGCTATTGCAGATGGAAGAACAAGAGTTTGGTACGTTTGGCATGTAGCAAATTAAAAGAAAAAAAACAAAACAAAAACAGAACAGCTGAGAGCCTGAAAGCCCACAACTGTTTTTCAAGCACACTTTGAAACTTTTGGAAAGCTCTTGCAGTAAAACTGCACTTGCAGAGAGTCACTGTGTGACTGCGGCTAGAAGATGCTTCTGGGCAACAAACCTCCTGGTTCTGAGTTCTCTCTACAGCTCACAGGGCCAATCCAGATCTGGGTCTGCGTCGGGGATCAACACTGCCAAACAGTCTTTCATTTAAAGGATAAATGAATACATCTCTTCTCAACTTCTCAAGGGTAATTTATGGCGTTAACAGTGCGACCCATGTCTGTCTCTCTCCCCTCCTGGCTGTGCAGTGATGCAGGGATGGGTGAGAGACAGGTGGTGGTTTAGGAAGGAGTGCTGTGGGGGATTGGGAGAGAAAAGGGTTCGAGCTGCAGAGGGTCCACAGGCATTAACACGTGAAAAAAAACTCTAGTAGATGTCTCATCAAGGTTAAAAAATCAAGAGAGATCTTTTTTTTTATGAGGGGAGGGGGGGGACAAGTTATAAATGAAATTGGAAGCACAGTATTTCTAAAACTGCCAGGACATTTTCTGAGTCACAGCAATAAATCAGGTTTATTTGAAACAAATAAGAAAAGGGGGGGAACTGAAACTGAGAAAATTTTCAAGTTCTGAGTCCGGCCTTTCTTTCTTTCACCGTACTTGGAGTCAAAATTCACATGAAACAATCTTTCAGTTCAGAGTCAGTAAGATGTGGAAGATTCAGAGTAACTGACCTCTTAGGAGCAGAATTCAGCCAATAGAAAAATTATTTTGCTGCTGGTATTATGTTTTTTCATTTTTACACTAATCTACTGGGGATTAGAGTCAGAAACACTCGCAATAATACGAGGACGGGGTCTTCCTGGTTGAGGGAGAAACAAGACCCGCAGGAAGTCCACGACTGATGCAGGAGTGAAAGGAAAAGAGGTCGCGAACGAGGACGACTAGTCACAAAAGAGAAGAGCAAAGAAATGTAAAGCGTTACACACAAAGAGCCAAGCAGGGCGTACTCAGAAAGCGCGTCCTTCTGCCGCCAGGCTTGAGGGCCAAACGCTCCGAACCCCAGCTGAACTTTACACAGCCTGAAGGAGGGTGAGGGAGGAGAGAGAGAGAGAGAGAGAGAGAGAGCAGAGGAGCACAGGACAGGCAGAGGAGGTGAAGAGGACACGAGTGAGGAGGAGGGGGGGGGTGTGGGGGGGGCACACAGGAAGAGTGCAACCGTTAGCCGTCACAGTTGTGTTTGCACAGAGAGAGAGAGAGAGAGAGAGAGAGAGAGAGAGAGAGAGAGAGAGAGAGAGAGGTGCATCTCAGTGTGAGGAAGCGAGAGCAGGTCAAAGGGCGCGATCTCCGCATAGGCTCGGGGACCCCCAACCCCCAACCCCCGACTCCCCCCTCCCCCGCAGGCCGAGGGTCCTACCTGGGGTGGGCGCACACAGGCTGGGGACGGACAGCGCCCCCTCGCTGGTGTAGGCCGAGCACAGGTTGTTGCTGGAGGCGGAGGGCTTGAGCGGCTGGAGCGGGGCGCCCGGGTTGGCCCCTCCGCCCGGGGCCAAGGCGGCCAGCTGGCCCGGGTACATGGCGGGGACGCTCTGGGCGGATAAAGTGCTGCCTGGAGAGATGGCACGGAAAGCAGAGAAGCAGGAGGGGGACAGCAGGGCGAGGATATAGACAGCAAGGTGGGAGAGGGAGAGGAGGGAGGAGGGGGGAAAAGACGTGAACACACACACACACACACACACACACACACACACACACAGATCAATAACGGAGAGATGAGACGCCCGCCACCGTTCATAGATACACGCACACCCACACACAGAGAGACAAGATGGGGGAAAGCAGTCAGAAGTGTTGTAGCTCCGAGTCTGCTCCAGCGGTAACACCCACATGCACGTAAAACCAAGCAGATAAACGCACACACACACACACACACACACACACACACACACACACAAAACGCACACATGTGCACATGTATGCATAAACAGAGAGACGGTGGTGACGTTAGGCAGCGCAGTGCACTTCGAGGTGCTTTCCCCCCAAAAAAAACAACAACACGAAAAACAACACTGAACAAGTACAACAGCGTGGATCCATTTCCTCTGCTACTTTTCAAATCTGTATTATTCACTCTAGACTCCCGGTGAGCCTCTTTCAGACAATATTGTTGTACAAAAATGTTGAAAAAGTGAATTTAGCTGGATGTTTATCTGGGAATACTAGCTCATTAGTTGAAGCGGGTGTATTTCAAGAGTTCTGGAGATCATAAAGAAAAGTTCTGGGATGATTAAACTTGAAAAAGAAGAAAATTAGAACAATGTCTCTTTTCATTTTACACTGAGTCAAATGAGGCCAAGTAAAACCGTAAATCTTTTGCTGTATGAAATGAGGGGGATTGTCACGAAGAAGATCTTCACGGCCTCACAGCCGTGAACATCTTTCCAAGATGGGGGGGGGGTGTGGGGGGTGTTGTTCCCAATGACTTTCAAAAACTTTAAAAGGGCCCATATTGGGATGTTATTAATAATAGTGGTAGTCAAACTGACAATCAAGCTCCAGGAAATGAGTCTGTGTTTATGTCACAATAAAGTCTGAAGTCATCTGAAGTATTTGTCAGGGAGATGGAAGTAATTAAATGAGCCTAATTAAAATGGAAAAGGAAAACACAGCCACAGTCTGGTGAGTAACAAGTTAAAACCACTGGGGGGAGCGGAATGTGGACGAGCGCTCACCTGGCTGTAACTGACTCTTGCTGCTGTGTGCAGAACTGGTTCTGGACGATTTGGAGGATTTGCTTTTGGTCGGTCGTCTCCTCCTGCCGGTCAGGGTGATCACGGGCGGGAGCACAGCGGCAGGTGGGACCTGGGCGGCGGCCGAGAGACGAGCAGTTAGCTGCAGGTTTGCTCAACACGCACACCGCGGTGTCACAGACGCCAGCTACCTTTCCGAGCTTGGTGAAGAGGCAGTCTATTTCCTCCTTCTGTCGGCTGTGCAGGGCCTGAATCTCACGCATGTGCCTGATGGTAAAAGGAGGAAATGTTAAAACAAAAGCAAAAAACAACCAGGCAAAAGGGGAGTGGGGAGAAAGTTGGAGTAGAAAGTGCTCAACATTTATTTAAGGACTCTTGATCTCATTCTTTCACGCCCAGAGAAGGACGGACTTGGTGAGAGTGAAGACTGGACTGGAGTGGTTTTCCTCACAGCACTTTCATGTTTTTTTATTTCTTTTTTAACAAGAAAAGGTGTCATGAGGACAGAAAAACAACGGGGGAAAGTCAGGGAGGAGAACAGAAGGTGACTTGCTTTTCTCTCAGGAGGCGGACTTCCCGTCTGAAGTCCTCGTCCTCGAATTCGGAGTCGTTGTCGCTGCTGATGTAGGAGTTGTTGAAGGAGTTGTTGTTCAGACTGGGCAGAGAGGTCTTGTGGGCCGGGTCTGGGCTGAGAAGCGGCCCCGGATCACTGGGGCCGTTAGTAGCCTGGGGGGAGGGTGGTGGAGGCTCCTGGGCTCGGCTGACTGAGAACCTGCCCACACGGGCCTCAGGATTGGTCGTAACCTGAAGGTGAACGAAACCCAGTTTTAAATCTGTGCTCTTCCCGAAGTGGCCACATGGCAGCACACGAAACAGGAAGTACCTGGAACCTTCCGATTGTTGTACTGGGCTTGGGAGATGGGCAGGGAGAAGCCATGGGGGACGGCTGGAGGGTCTTCAGAGGGAGTCCGTCCACAACATCTCCTCCCTTGTCCCCGCCGACCTTCAGAGGAGTGGAGGAGCCCTTGTGCAAAGTGTTCTCCGGGCTGGAGAGGGTGGAGGACGAGGACGAGGACGAAGAGGAGGAGGAGGAGGACGTGGTGGACGAGGAGGACGTGGTGGTGTTGGTGGTGGCGGAGGAGGACTTGGTGCGGGGCGGCGGCCTGGAAGGAGGTGCCTCTGTGGCCAAGGAGACCTGAGTGGCAGATTCGAGATATGAGAGATCAGAGGATCATATATACAAAGTCTCCATTTCAAAGAAAATGCATGCAAGTATTTAGTCCCAGACATCAGCTCTCAGTGATGTCACAGAGGGCACTGAAGCCTCACTGGTGCCTCTGTCAGGTTAGTCACCGCATTTCAAGCTTGAAGTTTGTCCTATTTAAGGTACATAAAGATAATTTCCCCCATGAGCCTCGTGGTGAACAAAGACGTTCAGGCTCACCTGAAATCTTCCCAGTCTAATTGCGGGACCATGCGAGGATGCCGGTTCGTCCTCCAGAGTGAAGGGAACTGCAATGAAATTTAAAATATGTTAGTGACAAACACACACACACCAGAAACATGAAGTACACATTGATAAATAGAAATTACGTACTTTGCCCAACGGGAGGAAGACCACTGTGAGAGCCCTGGGTTCAGCACAAAGAGAGACATTTACAAATACATTTACATCAAACAATGTTAGGGTGTAACGTTTTTTTTTTTTTTTGAGAATGAGAAGAGAATTCAAATGCGTGTTGTGTGTTGTTTTTTTTTTTACCTGTGTATGTGTGCTGACGGGAACTGTCTCTGGACTGAGAGCTCTCCGTAACTGGGCATCAAGGTCCTCGAGGGGCTGCTGGGACTGAAAAACAACAAGGTGAGAAAAATAAAGAATTAGACGCGAGATGACATCTCATGAACAAAAGGTTGAGTTTGCTTTTTTTGTCGAAAATCTCGGAGGCCATTAAAAGTTAATTCCTTAAGAAAAAGACAAACAAAGAAACATGGGCTTTGGAAACAGTGGGATTCTCTTCATGGAGTCGAGCGAGAGTGAGTGAGAGTTACATAACAAAGGAGAAATGATGTCGCTGCTTGGCAGGTCAGATTTTTCCACAAAGGAGCTACAAAGTCAAGAGGGAGCTCTATTTTTGGACGGCAGCATTCACAGCCACAACAAAAGTGTCTGGAAGCACCGAGTTGAGCGAGCTTCCCGCTCCGGAGCGCTCGTCGTGTCTGCCGCCATCCAGTTGCTCCCTCATCCCACTTCCTGTCCATGCTTCATATAAAGCATAAAAAAAAAACAACCAGTGGCTCCTCTTCGCTGTTTAATAATACTTATGCAGCTTTGCGCTCCTTAAAGGATCCTCAGGTGGATTTATCCTGTTTTTTCGGGCCTGGGGAGGAATCTTTTAACGAGGATTAAAGGCCTTTCTGCACAGCGGACGTGGGAATTCCATGATAAACGCACAACAGCCATCACCACCATGAAAAAAAAAAACACTGCATGACACTGAAGGCAGAGAAGAAGCGATGGAAACACCTGTATTACGCAAGGTCCGGGGAAAGACGGCAGAAGTTCTGAGGAAGGAGAGCTGGCCTGGTCCAGAGAAAAGGAAAGAGTTGGAGAAACGAAAGAGGAATGAGGAGTTTGTTGAGGAGGCCTTAAAGGACGCGGGGACCGTTGGCATGCAGGCAGAAAAGCCCAGCTGAGTGATGAGTGATTGATGTCACTCGGGGTGACTCACCGGTCCTCTAGATAAGGGCGCTTTGGATGGAGTGGTCTGGCCGAAGGACGAGGCGGACACAACGCTAGCAGCTACCTGCGCGGGGGCGGAGCCAGAAGCTCCGGGGCCCTGGATGGGAGGGGCCGAGCCCAGCGCCAGGCTGGAGGGGGTTTGGGGGGCGTTGGGCGGCTGCGTGGAGACCGGCGTGGTGACGGGCGTGCACACGCCCTTCGGGGACGACGTGCCGCCCACCGAGACTCCGGGCACCAGCTCGCCGTCGCCCTGGCCGTGCGGCACTCCGCCACCCAGGTCCATGAAGAGCGAGCGCAGCTTCATCTCCAGGGCCTGGATGTCGTCCGGTTTGCCCTGGGACTCGGCGGACGCCTCGCACCTGGAGGAGACATGAGTGGGTGGGGGATAATTCATCTTGACCTTAATTGTTACACACAAACTGAAAGTGCAAAACGCAAAAGATATTCTAAAATGAAACCAGTCATTGACATAGGGCAGCGCATTGCTGGCACCCTAGAGAAAAAAAACAGGGCTCAGTAGAATATGGAACTATCACGTTTTTACGTTTTTTTCATTTTACAGGTTGTGTGATGACTTGAGCGTGAGACGTGTGTGTGGCCGCCTCTCACCTGGTGTCACACTCCCCGCAGTGGGCGTGCGTCTGCCCGGGCAGGGCTGCAGTCTGGGGCTGTGAGTGGACCAGCGTCGGCTGCACTGAGGGGACGTTGGCGGTCACCGGCTGGAGGCCCACGGCAGAGGAGGACGAGGGCGGGGAGGAGGTGGAGGATGAGGAAGGGGGAGGAGGCCCAGGGTGGGGCGCGGCGGGGGGCACCAGCTGAGGTCCCGGGAGGGCCATGGTGGGGACGACGGAGGAGGAGGAGGAGGCGAGGATGGGCCCGGTGGTGGAGGAGCTGGGGGAGATTGACGGGCGGTCGAAGGAGACCTCGGCGGAGGCGGGTGGGGAGGAGGAGGGCGGGGACACTTGGGGGGCCGTCTGGACGGGGGGAGGGGAGGCGAGCATCGCCGGGGGGACGCTGGCCGGCGGCAGGGTGGGAGGGGCTGAAGCGGCGCCGGCAGCCGATTGGTTCTGAGGTTGAGCGAAAATTTGGAACTGTGCTTGGGGCTGAAGGACGGGCTGATTCATCGAGGTGGGAGGAGGAGGGGGGGAGGCGCATGGAGGGCTGAGACAGACGGCCGGCATGGCGGAGGACGAGGGGAGGGGCTCCGCCACTGACTCCTCCCTCTGGCTCAGACTGGCGGCGGGGGCGGCATCCACTGCGGCGGCTGCAGCAGCAGTGACCGCGCTGGCGGCCTGGGAGGGAACCGAGGGCGCCGCGGGCTGCAGCGGGGGGAGGGGCGACTGAATGAAAGGCGGCGCCGTGCTGGGGCCGGCATCAAACTGGTTCTGTCTCAGCTCAGTGAAGGCTTGCTGCAAGCTGATGGCTCCGGTGGACTGGGACAGCGCCAAGCCTTGGCCCGGAGTCTGAGCTGGAACCGAGGCCGGCAGCACTGAGAGGGAGAGAAAATAAAAAAAAGAAAGAAAGAAAGAAAGAAAGAAAGAAAGAAAGAGTTTAAATCCCCCGGACTTCATCCTGTTTGCAGTGAGGCTGAGCCTGACCCAAAAGTTCCTGTTTCTAAAGACTTGGACTGCTGAAATGAGTGCAGTTATAAAAAATAGGACGGGTCATGTGTCCGTTAGTTCTGCCCTTCCAGCCGTGGGAAAAAAAATTGTGCTAAAGTTTGTTGATAGATATGTAAATTTAAGGTCCCACGTTAAGCAAAATTCACTTTATAAATGTTTTCCAAAGTTCTTCCTTGACTACTTTAGATTGCTCCACTTTACTGAAAGTATGTTGAGAAGACAGTTCTGGAAATCAGCCCCATGTGATGTCACTAATTGCACTCTCTCAGACATCTTAGCTGTATGTTTAGCCTTGAAACTGCCTCACTGACGTCTTGTTCTTATCATGATCTGCATCTGTTTAAAAGGATGAATCTGCTGTTTTCTTGAGATCTGTACAGCCTTATCATTTAATTGATGCTCGTGGAAGAAAAGCTGGTGTAATTCCACAGGATTGCCTGAACCAGGCTCACACACATTACAAATGTGCTTTTAAACATTGTTTGTCAAATGCAAAAGATGTTTTGCTTTGGCACAATGATGTTAAAATTCCACAGCATCTCACAAACAACGTACATGGAGTACCAGCATGTTCTCGAATTTGGACAGAACATTTGCGCAATTTCCTTTAAAAGCATTACAGGCTAATCAGATAAGAGTCCCGGTGAGGTAAAGCACACTGGCTGCTCTGTGTGCCTTAAAGGATAATTACGCTGCTGTTCCTGAAACGACCTGGGTCTCATTTTTAATATATCTTGTTTTCTGTTGTTCTTGTGATGTCTAAAAATCCCTTCCCCCTCCGCTTCCACACACACACACAACACACACACACACACACACACACACACACACACACACACACACACACACACACACACACACACACACACACACACACACAGACCTGTTTCTGCCGGAGACACGGTGGAAAGTGGGGGAGGAGAGGTGGGAAACATTTGTTCCTTCAGCCGGGCTTCAGGTACGGGGCTGACGATGAACCTCCGGCCTGCTGAATGAACCACTTGTGCCGTTGCACTGGGAGGGATGTCTGACAAGAGCCAAATTCATTTATCAGGTTAAAAAAAACAGTAGCTTTCTTTCATGACCGTATTTATTTTTCAGTGTCACTGGGTTTTACCTGGCATGGGCACAGATATAGCTGGGATCTGCTGCTCCGTATCACCAGCCATCTAGAGGGATGAGTAAATATTGAAAGAAAACACTGGTGTTTTTTTTCCAGCATGGAAAAAAAGCAACGCTGCTTCCCACAGTTGGGGAACAGAAAGAAAACACGAAAGCCTCCATAGAATAAAAGCTGGTACTCACCTGTTTGTTTGCATCCAGACCCTTCTGATCAGCATTCTCGATGACCTCTCTGACCTGCTCGATGAACGACTCCCTCTCACTCTCCAGGATGAACTCACTCGCCACCTGGCCAGAAAGTGATTGGTGTGTCATAACAACAATACTCTGTGCACTCCAGAGGCTGTGGGTGACTGACCGTGGGTGGCCCAACCAGGAGTGAGGAGGAGAGTGTGTTTACCATGATCTGAGCAATCTCCTCCGGGTTGTCCCCGTCCAGGTCGAACCTGAAGGTCACCATCTTCCTGTTGTGAGTCTCCAGCTGACACTCGGCCACTCGGTCTCCTCGGCTGGAAATCTGCATGCAGGATGGGTGGGCGGAGGGGGCGTTAGCGTTTCGCAAGGCGGCTCGTTAGCAAAGAGGAAGAGGAGAGAGTCCCTCCGGCTTTGTTCTTACGCTGAGGACGTTGAGCTTGGCCTTGGCGATCTTCTCGTGGCGCGATCGACTTCGCACGGAGCGCCTCTGGTGCCGCTTGACGGAGCGGCCTTCGTGGCGACCTCCACCTCCTCCCCCCGCTGCCGCTCCTCCTCCGCCCTCGTTGCCGTCGCTGAGGCCCGAAGTCTCGGAGTGGCCGCTGAGATTCAGGGTTGCAAAGTTCAATCACCCGTCGTAGGTGAAGTCCTGGATGTCTTTGGTCGACGTGCATCATTTCTTACCTCTCGATAGAGGAGAGAACCTGAGGCGGCTGGAGTTGGGACTGCGACAGCTCGGGCAAAGCCGACTAAAAAAAAAAAAAAAAAACGCACGCGCATTGGGAAATGAAAGGGTGAGCAACACACCGGGATGCGTTGAAGAGCACAAGAGAATAAAGTTGTGGACAGAAGAGGAACACAGTCAAGCTGCAGAATGAGAATCAGCAAAAAGAAGCAAAAGCATGAACCACCATGGAACAACAATGTTGCTGGATTATATTTTGCTAAAACATCATAATCAACTCATGCATCTCAAAAATGAGCTTAATAAATTGCAAAAACTAAACATTTTTTTCCTAAAAAAAAAAATCAACTTGGACCTTTTCCTGCAGAGTCAAATGAACTGGGTCACAAAGGCAGTACGTTCAGGCAGCAGCCTGCTTTACCTCGCTTCAAGCCTAATACACTGTTACACTGGCCACTCTTAGCAGCTTTCCTTCCATCACTTTTGCCATATAAACATGAAAACGCACAACTTAGCCATTCAACTCCGCAGACGCGGACAGAGTGGACAGGGAACAACACTTCCACCTGGCGGCTCGGGGCCACCCAGTACCTGGATAGAAGCATCCATAGGAGTGTCGGGTGGGGCGGTGACTACACTGATGATTGGCACCACGGTGGCCAATGGCTGGGGCACAGGAGGAAGAGGAGGAGGAGAGGAAGAAGAAGTAGGGGGAGGAAGAGGAGGAGGGGGATGGGAAACAATGCTCGGACGAGGAGAGGGAGGGGAGGCCACGACAACTGTTGGCGCGGGTGGGGTCACCAGGGGAGCAGCAGATGCGGCTGCACTGAGCTGAGAGTAGGAGGAAGAGGAGGGAGTCAGACAGGGGGAAAAAAAGTACAAGAAAGAATAAGAAAAGAGGGAAGAAGGGGAAAGAGGGGGAGCAGCAAGGCCAGGGGAGGGAGGGGAGTGAGGAGATGCCGAGCAAAGATGGCAAATCATCAAAGGAGGTGATTTATGGCTTCACAAGTGTCATCACTGAGCACAGAGCAAAGACACAACCACCAGGCAGTTAGCGGCTGGCGACACTTAAAATAGCACAGTGACATCAGTGCAACCGCAAACAACTGCGATCCCTGCAGACCACAGGCAACATGGCTTTGTACGTACTGGGGGAGCAGGAGTAGCGTCGATGTTTTTGGCTTTATTGCTTTATGAAGGTGGGTGTCCATACTGGGCACCTGCCCAGGACGGGCTGCTCCAGGACATATTAGCCATGTCAACCACTGAGGGAATGTGCTCATTGACTTGCAAGACATGCTCTTAATCACCACAATCGTCAGTGGGAGAGTTTGGAGTGAGAGTCCAGATGTGTATCACCAAAATGAGACAAAAACAAATGCACAAATACAAGAGGGACTTCAAATACGTTCATCCACCACCCAAAAAAACACGTACACACTGTTGCTAAGGGATGAAACACACACAGAGACACGAAGGGGCAGATTCAGATTCACGGCAAACCAGACGGTGTGCCATTTTCTAATTATACCTGAACTAGACCGAGCTGGGCCACTTGGTAGAGGAGAAACAGATGTTCTAAACTAGGAGACGGGCTGAGGTCACAAAACTTTACCCACACACGCAATATCCACGCAAACGGACGAGCACAGGGGACCAGTAGTCATGTTAAAACACACACGGACGCACACGTAGACAGAAACAAACCCGGTGATGACGAGCACATGTCGCATGCAGAGTGAGCCGGAGACAGAAAGGCAGAAGAAGAAGAAGGAAAAAAAAAAAAAAAACTGAGCTTGCAGAGAGAAAAAGAAGCAATTCAAGAGGAGCAAAAACATGCAGCATGGTCCAATAAAAACAACACTGAAAAAAAAAGGTCAAGACTGGATGTTTGCTTTCCTCTTTTAAATTGTGACTTATTGAATAACCGCTGCAGTCAGTTGACCAGAAACGTGATTAAAATGAAAAGGAATCAAAGCACTTTTCTGTTCGAATGGCTTTGGAGCGGCCCAATGTTTTCGCCACGGTGTAGAAATGCACCTCAAGTAGAGGAGAAACACCCGTAACAGGCAACGGTTTGCACCTTAAATGCAACCGCTGGATGACAGGTGACTTCAACCAATGTTCAAATGTGCATAACTGCTCCATTCATGAGCCATTAGGTGCAAGTTTGGTGGCAAGCCTGCAGGAATGCGACGCTGACTTCACAACACAACAGCACTGTGGCGACGACGTACCTGCACCGGTGTCTGAGGCAGCGGTGTGTGTATGGGACTCTGGAGTGATGCGGCATTCTGATTGGATGGAACAACCTGGACGCAGCGAGAGCGAAGGAGAGAGAAGTGGAAAAGAGAGAGAAAAAAAAGAAAATAATGAGGGGAAAATAGCCTCTGAAATGGAACATTAAAAAATAGGCACAAATATCCATTTTAGGTTTGATACTTTATTTTTGGTCCCTATAAATGGTCCCTATAAATGCATGCCGAGAATAAACAACGCTAAACTTGTGTCCGAGCAATGGGAAAGAGTTTATGTGGGAAAAAAATCAGCTGGGAACTCGCTTAATCAAATTGACTTGTATGTCCTCCAATAAAATGCGAATAATCTCCCTGCTTGGAAGTCACCCAGCAGTGTGTTTTCCCCCCCCCCATCACACCATGTGACAGCACTCAGGAGACATTACCTGGAAGATTGAGGTGCGACAAATGAAGTAGCCGTTTAACGTGCATGTAATTACAGTAGGTGGATTCAGCTGTTTCACTAATCCAAATGATGAAAATCCAAATGTGGTCAAAAACAACCAATTTCATACACGGTCAAATCTGATTAGTTGTTTGCTGAATGACCACAGGGCGGGCAGGAGAGCGGCAGGCCCGAGGAGATAGAGTGACATTTAGTGTTTTAAGACGTTTCCAACCTGTTGGGGCGTCCCAGGAGGTGGCGGCTGGGCGGTTGCAGGAACCAGAGGGGGTCCTGGAGAGGGCTGTGGGGGCGGAGCCTGAACCTGCTGCTTAAGGGACAGATTTAGGAAATGACAGACAAGGCGGACGGGGAGGAGGAGACACAGAAGGATGGAGGATGGGAGTCAGTTAACGAGAGAGAGAGAGAGACAGAGAGAGAGAAAGATTGGCCAGAGGAGGAGAAAAACACAAATCCCAAGTTAGAACCTATTTGGAGCAGACTGACTGATGCGCATGAGTGCAAACACAAGGCACGTCTGCTGTGCTCTAGTTACTAGGTCTAGTTGGCCTTCTTGTGTTTGCACGCATGGACAAAGACGACGCGTGTGCACGCTAATATACTGCCACAACAGATATATGCACACCCACTTCTACTGTATGCATATATACACCTTGTAGTTGTACAGCACGGGGGGAGGGTGACAGTTAGGCAGGGTGTGAGTAAAGGGTTTTTCTATTCCATAACATGCAGGTCAGACCTTGAGTGATTAATTAGCCAAAAAAACAAAACAAAAAACAAAATCAACACGCCACAGACGAGAAGTTGGAGGACGGATGGCGCCGCACGCAAAACTTCACTGCTGAAGGCGACAAATGAAACTTTTAAAATCTCACTTCTGCTTGGTCATTAACTTCAGAAGGACAGACTGTGTTTTTCCTGTCCTGTTTGAAATTAAGACAAAGCGTCACGCGCGCCTGCCTGACTTCTTAGATTCAGCCGCAGCAGCATGAGACCGACGCAAGCAAACAGTTACAGAATGACTAAACCCTTAGAAAGCTGTATGCAACCGTCCACCTGTCATAAAGCCCGACTGCACAAAAGTGCAGGTCGAGCTTCACGCAAGCACGTTGCACCAACTACCTTTACCTACCTTTTCCTACCATCAAACACAGCTATCAGAGTTATCGCTGCTATTCTAATACACATTTAAGGGAAGTCGAGGGGATGAAAATAAATGCCACGACAGAAGAAGTGAGGGAGAGAATAAGCCAAAAAAAAAGAAAAGAAAAAAGAAACATGGGCGGACAAAAGCGGTTCAAAGAAAGCAACTGAAAAAGGGGGGTTGACAGTGATCATAACAGCATTCTAAGGGTTTAATGGAAATGAACGGTGACCTTTGAACCTTGTGCGGGGTGTTGACTTCCAATGAGAGAAGGAAATAACTGCACAACTTGCAATAAATGAATGAATAAATAAATAATTAATTAGTTAAATAAACTGACAAAACTTCAGCACAGTAATACAAAACAACAGGAGGGGTTCTACATGTACAAATGAAAACTCCTCTGACTCATTTGTCATTTGTCTAAGCCCCCTCTGGTTTTGTTGTATGTCTCTGTGTGTTTGTCGGTACAAATCCACAAAGTCCCACAAGACGAGACTTCAAATCTCACAGTCTCAGAATAAATTTTTACTGCTCCAAATATTCCAACACAATGTTGGAATCTATGAATCTATAATTTTTGAACTGATTAAAGAGCCAGGCCTATTCAACCAAATGGACTTGAATGGATTCGTACACGTACCAAATTACAAGTATACCGAACATTGCATACAGTATACCTCCACAAACACACGCTTCTCATATACATTCATATATGAACATACAGACAAAATTTTACTTACTCACAACGACATATATAAACAGAACATTGACATAGAGGGAGGGTGGCTTAGACGCTCCAACACTGAGTCTGTCTCCACGGATACCTTGTGTGTTACTCTTTAAAGACATCTACCACCCATTGATCAATAGATAGATCGATAGACAGAGAGAGGGGGAGAGAGAGAGAGAGAGATAAAGAGAGAGAGAGAAAGAGACCATCTGGAACTTGACATTATGTCTAAACTGAAAACTCACAAATCTTTCTGAAAACTTTTTTTTCCCTTTTTTCTTTCCTAATGCAACAAACAACGAAGGCAGGCTATGAGACAGACTTAGTGTTGCAGTCGCAATATTTCTAAATAGGATCCAAAGACTGCACGATAACAAGTAAGCGCCAGCTGGGTGGGCAGGGTATCAACAAAAACAGGGATTGTTTCAATGGCCTCCCGGGTCAAGTTACTGTCAAAGTTGCTTTACGTCGAAAGACTCACTTTGCTCGATGAGTTAAATCTTTTATGAGCCGTCTTGTGTTCATGTTTCACAAGTGACCACCAGCATAAAGCCGTAAAAGCCAATGTGTTGCCCTACATTTCAAACACTTTTTCCATTAAAAAGCTATTTGTGAATCTTTGCTATAAAGCAACTTGTATACTTTTACCTAGTAACTGACCCAGAGGTCAAAGGGTGACTTTAAACTTAGTACCAGAGTGGGGTTAGCAGCCTGCATGGCCAGCAGTGACTCATGGTATGTCATATCGGGTTGAGCTGGTACCACCCCGCCATGCCGGGCCCAAGCACTGTGTATCAGAGTCTCCAGCTGTGATGATGAGGATGATGATGTCGCCGCTCCCACGAGCGGGAGCTCAGATGACGGAGTGGGAGGCAGGAAGTTCAACATGGAGGGCGGATGTCCGTGCGGCTCGAAAGGAAATGCTCCGCCGGATGAGTCGTAGAATGTGGCGGAGGATGACTGGGGGATGGACTGAGCGGCTGAGGAGTCATACGAGGGGTGGAGGAGGGGTGGCGGAGGCGGTGACTGGAACTCCCCGGCGTCGGAGGAGGCCAGGGAGTCGCTGGAGGGCTCCGGGCTCCTGTCTTTGGCGGCTAAGGCTGCGTGATGGAGGAGGAGGCTCCCCGGGGGCAGCGGGAGCTCCGGGCTGATGTACGCGTAGAACTCTTCGGTCACCGGCTGCAGACGGCTGTACGTGCCCGATCCGCCCGACGCGCTTCCGGTGTTGTCCTCCAGCGGGAGGTCCATGGAGCTCCTGCGGCCACGGTACAGTCTGGATGCCAGCAGGGCCGGGTCCCCGGCGGCCGCTGCAGCGGCGGCAGCGGCAGCGGCAGCGGCCAAGTGGAACTCGAACACGCTTCCTGTCGGGGGCGGGCCTTCAGCCAGGACCGGCGGGGCGGAAATGGAGTAAGCGGGCGAGGGGGCGTGCTGCGCCGGAGCATAGCAGCCGTCGGACGACGAAGATGGAACAGGAGCGATGGGGGGCGCGCTCATGGGCGCCAAGGTCGGCGGGACAGGGCTGTGCGTGCTCATCCTCTGGATGAGGTGCGGGTGCAGAAACGCCGGCTGCGGCGGAGGGGGGACGGGCTCGAAAGCCAAGCTGGCCGCCGCGGCCGCAGCCTGCCGCTGCTGGTGGAAGGCCAAGTGGCCGAGCGGATGTGGCGCCATGGGGTACCCTCCGTACGCCATGGCTTCGTAGTGGTCCAGCAGGGCCGCTTGGTTCAGGCTCAGCCTCCTCACCGTCTCGCAGCGCTCGGCTCGCACGTCTTTGTAGCCGTACACAGCGTCGGGCTGTCCGGGGAAGTGCAGCGGCTCCCCGACGCCGAGTCTCTGGGGGGCGGGTGCGAAACCGGGAGTCATCATGTAAAGAGGGGGGGCCTCGACAGCCTCCAAGCCCGAGAAGGGGTGCAGGCTGCTGCCGTATCGAGTGTAGGTGGGCTGGAAGTGTCTGGTGTGAGCCTCCAGGATGGAAGTGCTCTTGCGCCGCTGCGCGTTGTAGGCCTTGGGGGGCGCGGTGGGGGGTGGTGAGAAAGAGACGGGCCGCTCGGGGATGGAGGGGTACATAATGGTGGCGGGGTCTGGGAGGGTCGAGAGAGGCACGCTGCCTCCAGCTCCTCCCCCTCCTCCTCCTGCTCCTCCGCTGTAGGGGTGTGGCATTGAATGCTGCTGTGACAATGAGATACAATGGATTTGAAAAAAAAAAAAAAAAAAATGAGACACAGACCGAGAGAGAAAACCACAGCCAAGACCCACGTGAGAATGGAGGGGGGGGGGGAAACAGGCTGTTAAAGACCGAAATTTCAAGACAACACCAGGAGGAGAAGACGAAGCAACAAATTCATTCTTTCCAGATGTGACTAGGACAGAACAGGACAGGACAGAACGTGCCCAGAGGCCATTAAAAGTGATGGTGTGATGAAGCAAAGTAGGTAGCACGTACAGTAAAACACGGATAAAACTAATGCAAAGCAGAGGCAAGCAAGACGGCCACGGTAATAAAAGCTGGGAGAGGCATCCAGAACGAGCAGGGGGGAAAGTCGTGGGGTAGTGAATACAGAGGGAGGACCAGCCAAATGTGGGACCTGAGCAAAATAATATCCTGAGGCATCTGCAAACAGGAAATCTGTCTTATTACAGAGCTCATCTCTGCAAAATGCAGACCTTTAAACTATGCACACAAAGGCAGGGAGGAGGATATAATTCAAGAACCCGTTATCGGGTGTCCTGAGCTGCGGATACGCGTTTGTTTCTGCGGGAAAAAGGTTGAATTATTATGTATCCAAATAATTCAGCCACTAGATTTATGCATTAATCAGTTATTTAAAAAAGGCTGGTGGAGAGGTTATGCCTTTTTCATTAGATCTTCACTGCTGGATCATAGAAAAAAAAAAACTTTTACAATTCAGCGTTTGTGACGGCAGATGAGCACAATGTTAGATTTGCACCAGAGAACAGAGTCAGAGCGCAAAGGCTGTCAATCAGTATTAAAATGGAGTGTGTGTGGTGGCTGAGCAGGGGGAAGGCGAGGGAGCTAGAGAGGTGACGGAATGAGACAGCAGGTTCTGAACTCCAACACTGAGCTCGTCTTTAAGATGAATATATCACTTCAAAATGCCTTGACTTGAGAGAAGTGGCTTTTTTTTTTTTTTAAATAGCTGTCCTCTTACTTCCAGGGCGTATTCACACTAGGAAAGTCCTTTAATTCGCTTTCTTTGGTCCGGACCAAAATACAATGTATCTTTTTTGGTTTGGTGCGGTTCCTTTTCGCAATTTTCGCAAGAGTCCCAGGAGTTGACAACAAACCAACATGTGTGCAAAGATCGTTCAATCATTGGACAAAACGGTCTGGGGCGGGGTAACACGGTAACATACAGAAAGCAAACAATCATGGAGCTCCAGCCTGCTGCACTAGTTGTGCTCATAATCATTTTTTTTTCCAGACAGTTGCGAGCGTTTGCAGGAAATTTGGAGCATCAGAGGCTTTTGATGCAATGTTGATTTTATGAGGAGATGTTTGCCATTTTGCAACATCGAAGACGTTTTGTAAGAACCGTCTCCTCATTGCTCCACGTTGAACCACGACTCATGTTAGCCTGACGGTCCGACGACGTGCTACTAAACTTTCTACTATGCTAACCAGAACAATATTTCCCATAATGGCTGTGGCTACGGAAGCCTGTGACGCGTAAAAAGGTTGTTTGCTCCGCACCAGAGTTCGCTGGTTTGTATTCACACCAGCCCAAAAGGGCCGCACCAGGAACTTTTTTGGTTTAGTCCGAACCAAACAGGGCAGGTGTGAATACGCCCTGAGACACCTGCATGGCCCATGCACACCCCCCCCTACCTCCATACCTCTCCCAGTCTCACCACTGCTGCTACTGACAGTGAACCTACGGGGCTGGAGAAGAGTGCGGGTAGGCTGGCCCTCCGCTGCCTGGCCCTGGGCAGGGGGGAGCCAGAGTGCAGGGGGAGGACTGTCTCCAGGGCCTTGGAGAGGCGCCCGGTGAACGTGTCCCTCTCTGCCGCCAGAGACATGCAGGGGGACGAGGTGGAGGAGGAGGAGGAGGAGGGGGACAAGTCTGGCGGAGGGCTGGAAGGCTTCTTCGGAGGACGAGGACGGGGAGGAGCCGGGGGAGTGTGGGAGAAGGAGTAGGAGGAGGGGGGCACACAGACTGACATGCTACGGTTTCGACGACGGTGCTGCGGCGCAGGCTGCCGGGTCGGCTGGGACGATGGGAGGAGCGGACATGAGACACAAACACACAGAAATTAAAATGCAAAAACAGGGAGAGCGGCGCAAAATGAAATACATGACGTACACGTGGAAAGTCAGAGACGGGGAGAGGACTGCATTAAAGAAAATAAATGAGGTTGAAAAATAGACACATGGACTCAGTCAACATTAAATAAAAACATGATTAGAATAAATATTGATATATGAGATAACAAGCCTTAATATAACATAACACATGAAGTACCACTGTGAACAGATAAAACGTAAAGGGAAAAAGAACACAAAACAAAAAAAATAAATCAAGTCAAAATAAAAATAAATCAAGTCAAACTGAAAAACAGTGAAATACTCTGAGAACAGTAATTAAAAAGCAAAAGGAATTATAAATATTCCATTTCGGATATTCCAGTGAGTAAATTAAGCCCCAAACCATTATCAGATTATTCAATCTCAATAGAAGAGCAGAACTAACTGTCTCGGTGTTCACACAGAAAAGGTCGCCAGATGGAAAATGAAACACTCCATTCCATATACAAGAAAAGGCACCCTTAAGCATAGGAATGCGAGCGATCTGCTGACACAAGAAGACCACCAATAAGAGGAAGCGGAGAAGTAAAAGTCTGGGTCTGTCAGCGTGGAAGATCAGCGTGGTCTCTATTCAATATGCATGAAGAGAGCGGATGTGGTATTTTTCCACAGATTACTGACAAGTTCAGTTTTCTCCCCGACAGACTGACTGTGCCAGAGAAGCGGATTTCGATGACTTCAGTCCTACTGGGTTGAAACAATCCAAACTAACAATCGAATGAGAAAAAACACTTCCTGCGGAGCACTTGTCGTTGAGTAAGATTTGCTCAGAACCATGTTTTTCCTTCAAAATGAATGTCATTGTAAAAAAAACAAAAAAAAAAACAGTGACAAAATTAACCACAGATGCAATAACTAGATTAAAATCAAAACAATAATGGTTTTGACGTTCAAAATAAGCTGATGAATATCGAGAATGACCGCTATGACTTGTAGGCTTCTAACCTAATGTGTAATAGCTAACCCTAACCCTAAACCTAACCCTGGGATGAACGCTGGGGTATCTCAGGTTGGGGATCAGGTCCGACTGGCGCCCCACATCCTCACAAACACTGCAAACACCTACTCACCACACAAAAACACATGCAGCATTCACTGCAAAGTGACGAGTGGCTGGCAGCCTGCGGGACCAGCACCACTCACTCACTCACTCCCTCACTCCGTCAACCGTGACCACGCCCTCTTCGGAGGACGCCGAGACTCACCATTGGCTGCGGCGACTGGGAGTAGCCAGGATGTTGCTGCTGTGGCTGAAGCTGCTGTTGGCTAGTGGGCTGGCCAGAGTGGTAGGAGGCCTGCAGCTGGGCAGAGGGGGGGCAGCTGTACGACATGGTCAGCTGACCCAGGTGGGGCGAGTCGGAGGAGAAGACTGTGGAGCCCTGGCCGCTGTCCAAACCTCCTTCAGCTGAGGGACACAGAGAGGATGCTCAGCTATTGTGCCTTACGAGAATGAACTGCTGGGATATTTCACACACCAGTAGGTACTTTTCAAAAAATAAACTGGTAGACCGGGAACAATGACTTTTAATGGCATTCAGTTACAGGAAGGAAGGAACAGCCCCGGAGAGGCTGTAAAGTAAGTGCTATATTTGAAAATTTACAACAGTTACTCGAGGAAGACAACTCGACAATGATGATGATGGGAGAGCGGATATTTTTGTAAGAGCACTGTTTTGGGCTGTGGATGTGATGATGGAATAAGGTTGAGTTTCCTCAGCCTCTCAGGTAATGAGGTATGAATATCTGAGCAATGAATCTTTCAAAAAATTATTGCTCCTTTTTCACCAGAACAAGACACCGGAGATCAAATATCTAAAGGTGAGTGACCTTACATGTGTGCAGGATGCCACTCTGCTGATAGTGAAGCTGCTGCAGATCCACCTCGGTTTCCTCTCCCTCTGCCTGGAGGCAGAGCAGAAGCAAACCAGTGGTTGACGGAAACACTGATAGACTTTATTTATAAAGCACAATTTACATAAACACAAAGGTTACCAAAGTGCTGTACATTAAAATAGACATAATAAAGGACACAATCCTAAACATAGTACAGAGTAGACAAAATTTTTTGTGCACACAAAATCAACAACCTAGATGGTGTTAAAAGCTGAAGAAAAGAGGTGCGTTTTAAAAAGAAGAGATTTAAAATTGGACAGTGAAGAGGTCTAATGTGCAGCGGCAGTTGGTTCCACAGTTTTGGGGCGGCAGCAGAAAATGCTCGGTCCCCTCTGAGTTTCAGCCTGGTTTTGGGAACCCTCAGGAGCAGCTAGTCAGCTGACCTGAGAGATTGGCTGGGTGCGTAGCGGTGCAGAAGCTCAGAGAGGTACACTGGGGCAAGAACATTTAGGGCTTTAATAAGCAAATAAAATCATTTTAAAATGAATTCTAAAATGGCCTTGACATCCAAGTGAGAGTTGGCGATGTACAGAACGGTTAACGGAGATCAAGACGCAGTTCAACCGACCTGCGAAAGTTTGAGCGCCTCCTGATGCTGTAGCTGCTGTTGCTGTTGCTGCTGCTGCTGCTGCTGTTGCTGCTCCGTCTCCAGTTTTCTCTTCTCCTGCTCCTCTCGCACCAGCTGCCTCTGCTCCCGCTTCCTCCTAATCAGAGATACGCGATCCTTGATGGCCTTTGCCATGGTCTTGTGGTCGCCCTCGGCAACGTAGCCAGACTCAACCTACAGATTCAGGGGCAGTCAGTCAGGAACGGGACTTGAGAGTCCAGCTGCGACACGGACAACCACGTGGTTCAGCTGTTTTTTTCCTCCCAAACGACGTACAAAGGCGCTTCGCTCACCATTTCTTGGGCCACATCTTCAGGGACATCCTTGTTCAGGTCAAAGGAAAACTCAATGGCTTCGTTGTCTTTGTATTTTCCTGTAAAGCACATTGAAAAACAGCTGATCAGGAAGCCGCTCCTCGGCTTGACGTAATAAGACAAAACGGTTTGGATCTCCTGCCTTTAAGCTTCTTGACGTCTTCTATCCTGAGCCACAGCTTAATGGCGATCATTTCCCCATCGTCCTCCTCTGCCAGTTCCACCCGGACGCCTGTCTCCTCCTGGAAGAAGGCGTGGTTCAGCAGGATCTTGATGGCGTACCTTCAGAGGCGGAAGAGGGAGGATAACATATATATATAAGAGAGGAACTGGCAGAGAGAGAGGTGGGAACAGAGGAGTCCTTATGTCTGAGCAGGGAGCGGCGAGTCGGAACGGGATTGACTCAAGTCGCACACACAAAAAAAAATTCTTGGCCTCACGCTGTTAAAGTAAAGAGACTGAGAGCAATTCTCGTCTCACAAACTGCCGGACAATGACGACCAGCGCTTTCACAGAGGATCCAGGAGTTAGCCAGAAAAATGCTGATTACAAACGCTGATTTTTTTAAACGTTTTTTTTCTTTATCATTCAGCGTCTCTGCATCGCACCTCTCATCTTTGTTCGTCCTGATGCAGCCCTCGATAATTTCCTTCACCTCGGGAATGGCCACCTTGTCAAAGCTGCCGGGCTTCACTCCCTGAAAAGCAATGGAGAAGTGACCTCATTTTGATAGAAAAAAAACACACACTTGAAGACCTTTTTAATAAAATGTGCGCTCTATTTGCAGTTTTACGACTTAATTCGTCTCTGGGCCATAAACTAATTCTCACTAAAAGTCATCAATTTTGTCTGTCAAATGAGTCATAGTGAACAAAAAAAAATCTTGATATTTATGGAAAATCCTGTAAATTCAAATAAATAACCTTCACTTTAAACAGTAGGGCGGAAAACAGAAGTAAACAAGGGCAAGAAGCTGAAGGCAAGTCTTCAGAAAATCAAATCTTCAAATCTATGGCAAGAGAAAAACAAGACCAGGCTGTGCATCTTTTAACCCAAATCACTGTGCAACTGATTAAATGTTTGGAGCAAAATGTTCCAGCAGAGGAGAGATCACTTGAGACGCACAGAAGCACAACACGAACCCTCAACTTTTCCCCTCAAATCACAAAAATAAAGAAAGAAAAAAACAAAAACAGGGGGGGAAATAGCAGAAAAACCAGGCAGAACAATCAAGCAAGTGTACACTTACCTTACTGGCTGATTAACTTCTTCCTTTTTAAAAGATACTTCTATAATTTAGGATGGCTGACCGAAAGAAAAACTTTATCCAGACCTGTTTGTGCCGACAAATGACAAAACCTCCTCTGGCTGTGTTGCTCTTCTGCCTTTTCTCTTCCGTAACATCCCCGTAACCCACCGCATCACAATTGACTGTGACATAACACCGCCAATCCCCGCTTTTTTTTTTTTTTTTTTACCTACCCCTGGTCACACACACATTGGCACACAAAACAGGTTTTGAAATCGCGGGGGGGCCAAAAAGGTTCGGACCGACGGAGGAAGTCAAGGTATTAACTCTGACGGAGAGAAGGTTCCGTTAAACGAGGCTGATTGGAGGTGAGGAATTTTCCATGAGCCGCTGAGCATCAACAACACAGCGTGTTTCGGGAGAGGCACTAATTATATCCGAAGGATGTGGAAATAAAACGAAGCAACGACGCATCCAGCTGAGTCGCTCTGCCGGGAGTTTTCAGACTGGGGGCCCCCATTCAAAATAGCAGCGTCTATTATATTCGCCGCAGGTTTTAATATTGCAGACTTGAAAAGTTCAGTGATGCATAATTCACTTCACCAGTGTTTTCCTGCAATACTAAATCTACCGTACTGTTTTGTGGTGTGAATGTAATGATTTAAGAGGTAAATGCACTCTTGAACAAAACACAACCAAGCCAAAAAAAAAAAAAGAGTTTGAAATTGCAATTGCCTGTCGGATCGCGAGCATGCTGCACGGCTACCGAGAGCGCTTGTTTTTGTTTTAACCACGACTCTGGGCTGCAATGTGAAAGAGACATGGAGTTGATAAAAATAACCAACCGACATTGGGTGACATTTGTCAAGACTAATCACCGGAGCACTCGCATCTCACAGCCTTTTTTTTTTTTCCTGCCTGTAATTATGGAAAATGGGTCATATTTTGCCATTCGCATTAGATACACCTCCCAAAGCTGCAAATGTGTGTGCAGTTGGAATTAAATTTTAATGACAGACGTCATGCCGACCTACCAGGAAGATGTTGTTTCAGCTGAGGGGGATGCTGCACTTTTCCATAAACTATGAATGACTCTGGAATTCTGCAGGAGGCGAGTATAAATTTGGCTTAAATTAAGTTTGTTTTTTTCAACGTTTTAACTCATTTTTGCGAAGATTGTAGGTGTAAAACCAGCATTGAATTGCAAAGCAAGAGGCAGTCCGACAGAGCAGCAGCAGCAGAGCAGTGATAACTGAGGGAACTGCAGGGCAAAATAGGAAGAGATTTCTGGTAAATTCCTCCATTAAGCAGCGCTGTCAGCATGCACAAAGCTGAAAACAGTCCCTGTGAGGCATTCAGGGAGACAGCTCTTATCTGCATCTGTGCGTGTGTGTGTGTGTGTGTGTGTGTTGGGGTGATGACCTCAGCAGCACTCAACTCCAAACAGCCTTTGATTGCATCTGGTGTCCTCTCGGTCTGGCTTCTTTATTCAGTTTTTCCAGCCAACTGTAATCTAATTTTTTCATTATTTATTTTACTCTCCTCCTCTAACCTTTAAACAACATTAATTTGATGTTTTATCCAACTATTTGCCCAAAGTCTCATAATGTGCAAGGCTCATGCTTCTGATGAAAACACGTCTTTAGGTCTGTCAGTGAAATCCCCAGAAAGAGCTCCTGCCATCAACCTATTGTGATGTCACAAAGGGTACTGGTGCCCTTCCAAGGTTGGTGACAACACATAACACATTTTGTTTTGCCTTCTTCCAAACCTGTGGAAGGCCCAGCAAAACACCGGTTTAAGCAGGAAACTAAAACAAAGGTTTTCTGCATTAGGCTGTAAACAAAAGGCTAAATGCAATATTTTCCAAAATGGATAGAGGGTTATTTCCATCCATCCTCTATACACACTTCCTCCTGCATAAAGAGAGTTATTTATCATTCATTCATCTTCTATACCCGGTTATTCCTATTCGGGGTCATGGGGTATGCTGGAGCCTATCCCAGCTGTGTTAGGGCGAAGAGTTATTTATTCATAGATTTTTTTTTCCTCATGTGAGGCTTTTTGTATCTGACACAGGACCTTCAAACCAACTTCCAGCACTATCAGTTGCTGAAGGTAATATTTGATATGACTGCTATAAACAGTATCGCTCTCTAGTGGTCAAAAGGGAAACTTCTGACTGTTCTCTCTTTGAACACAGAGCAGGAGAGGGAAGGGGGAGTAAAGGGAGTCAGACAGAAACTAATCAGAGCAAAAACACCATCATGTGACTGAATTCCCTCCGGCTCATGCCAAACTACAGACAAAACAGTCGGTAAACAAGCCCGAGGGCTCAGAGACAGCCTGGCGGTGGAGGAGGACCAAGATTAGAGGCTGTTAACATGTGAGCGTTCCCTCACATGTGCAGCCGTGCCGTTCGAACGGCTGCCCAAAGAGAAATGTGTACTTACGCTGGTCACCCGCCGGTAGATCTGGGCGGCGTTCTGACACTCGGAGTAGGGGTACTCGGAGGTGGCCATCTCCAGCATGCACATGCCAAAGGCGTACACGTCCACGGACTCGTCGTACTTCTCCTCGTACATCTCTGGAGCCATGAACTCTGGGGTTCCTGGGGAAAATACATTAATATTGAGGAAAAACCTTGCAGTCATCATGTTAAAAGCAACTCAGTGAGGACATTCACAATGATTCTTGTTGATAATAAACTGTATTACGGACCACTGGGTCTGTATCTATATCAGTTCAAGTCAAGGTAAATGCATCTTTTATCAGTGCTCCAGTGCTTCAGTCAAACATCGTTTGCCAGTTGTTTTCCAAACAGCCTCAGCGATTTGCCATCCAAAAAGATTCAAACGTATCCAGAAAATGAGCTGTTTAGCCCTCTGTTTCCAACCTCCTGCGGAAACGCTCAGATTTAGCTTCCCGCTGAAAATGACACATTGTGGAAACTGTCACATATTGAGTGAGTTGAAAAAAAGCAACAACAAAAAAAGTTTTCGCTGTTGTTGCAGCGTCGTACAGTCCTCAGCTCTGTGTGATCGGTATGATCAGTATGCGTATAATTCATCAAACTAATTTCCAAACGTTGCTTAAAATGCATATTTAACCTGCGTCAGTCAGTTTAGTAACACATCCGTCAATGCCTCAACGCAGCTGGAACACACCCCCACCCAAAAAAATAAAAAAAAACCCGCCAATGCTGCCATGTGTGACTGAGTGCACGAGTGTGAAACTGGTAACATACTTGAGGTCGGGCTGACAGCTGCCAGACTTAAAGCATGTGGACGTGGCCCCACGCAGCAGAATGCTTGTGGTCGACTGCGTAACGAGACTACGGAGCAGCAGCCTGGTTATTATACCAAGCGTAGCAGAGGCATGACATGTTTTTGTGCGTTTGTGTTTGTGCAGTTGTCTGTGTGTGTGTGAGTGCAGGCATCACATACCCAGACAGTCTCATTCAAGCTTACATGCAGAGCGGCTGCGTTACACTTTTCAAATACCTGCGGCTTCATTTTTGGCATAATAAAATGAAAACATACCTACATACGTCCATACGCACACAATTTTCATGTGCTTTTACTTTTTTTTCAGCCTCTGTGGGTTTGTCTCGAGGCGTACGCGTATGAAAACCGGGGGAAAAAAAAAATCAGCGACTGTCCCTACCAATGACACTCTTGGCAAAGGAGGCCCTCTTCAGCGTGGCCAGGCCAAGGTCGCCGATCTTCACCGAGCCCGTGGGCCCCGTGATGAAGATGTTGTCGCACTTCAGGTCCCGGTGGATGATGGGCGGCGCTCTGGTGTGCAGGAAGTGGAGGCCTTTGAGGATCTGGCGGCACCACGAGCGCAGCACCTTGATCTTCATCACCTTGAAGCGCTTCAGGTAGCTGCAAGACAAAAGCAAAAAAAGAGAGATAGAGATCAGGCAGAGTGCACGGTTAAAAAAAAATAATGCATCACATTATAAACTAACCAAAGACAATTGTTTCGATGGAAGGCATAAAGGGGGAGAGGAACAATGGAAACATGGATCATGCCTCTATTAAAGATGAAAGCTCACACAGCTGAAGTGGATTAGAGTGGGGCAATTCCAGAGATGCATCGCGGATTGATAGTCAAATACCACAAACACGCACGCACGCTGCCTCCCTGAGCGAGTCATTTCTTCCCAACCGGTCGTTTCACTACTTTTGGCACAATGCTAAGCCAAAACATCCATCAAAGCGGCGGCCTCTAATGAAAGAGCTGCACCCCAGCTGATCCGTATCACCGCCGAGCTTTAAGTGCTCTTCCTAGAGTGGGGAGCTGCCCTTTGTTCCGAGCGTCAGGATGGCGTGGAAACCTGTGGCGGCGCTGCCGGGGCCCAGCACCTGTATGTGATCCGGAGGCCTTAAGTCCCCAGCTGGTTTGTTTGTCTTTGGAATGCGGTAGGAAGCGAGAGGGGAAGTCCACTGGGGAGACCGTCGAAAGGGAGGAAAGCGTTTTCACACTGATCATCGACTTCACTTCCAGTTAGGCGGCGATGAAAAGGACCCTGTCGATACGGCGCTCCGAAGGCGCCGAGAACCCTCGCGAAACTCTTTGGAGTGTCACGTTTGATTTGCCTCTTCCACGAGTCACTCAAGATTCAATTCTTGGCTGGCGCGTCAGGCCGAGGATTTGTTTTCCTGTCAGCGCTGGCTGCAGTCGAGAGCGGAGAAGGCAGACAGTGTGTCTCTACCCCCAGTTCTTCCTCTGGTCAGGAACGCCACAAGAAGGACTTGCGGGATCTCAGGGATGATGAATTCCGCTGGAATGTGCGACACGCGACTCACTGGAATCGAATTTGATCACTTCACTAGAGGGTGAAGACAAACTGTATTGAGCCAACTGTTCTAGTCTGCTTAACGCTTGATCAGAAGCTAGAATGGAAGCTTTCCATGCTGTTCTCACATTTTCTTCATAGAAAACACTGGTGAAGTGGATTTTGTAGTATGAGGGATCTTTAAAAAAACAAAAAAAACTGAATAAAGGATGATCTTGGTTAGCATAGCCACACTGACTACTGACTTGCATTTACACTTCGATAAGTCTTACCTTTTAATGCCAAATAAGAAAAAAGAGACACATTGGTATCAAACTAACTATCCCACACAAAAAGCATGTTTTAGGTGTCATATATCATTAGATGCCATCTGTCCTGATGTAGAAAAACACTCAAACTACACCCAGGTTTCTCCTTTGCCTTGAAAAATGTTTCCCATACAGGCTCCTTCCTCCTTTTTCTCTACTGCTACAAAACACGTACTCGGAATACATGCGGTGGGCGCTTCGCACACAATCGGGGGGCATTTTTCACCCGTTAGGGTGCGGAACACATGAGAAAAAAAATATTTCAAGGATGCCTTTCAACTAACATCACTTCAAAATGTACACGTGCACGAACCCAAGCATGGGAAACACTCCTCTCCTCAAACACGGCTCCTTCCCTCTTTCTACCTTCCCCTTCATCCGCCCTCATCTCCTCCCCTGCCTGTCTCCAACTCCCTTTTTTCTAGCCTTTCTAAAGTCAGCTCGGTGTTGACACAAGTCAAATCCCCCCCCGCCCCCCTTCCTCCCCCCGACGGCATGCGACGCCAGAGCGACGCTGCACAAAGCATCCCTCTCTCATCCGCCGTCTCCTTTCAACACGCACAGGCATAAAGGAGGACTGCGCAGAAATGTGGGCGCGAGGGGCATTTACGCACACCATGCACATGCCACTGGGCCTCTTTTTTTGCACACACACACACACACACACACACACACACACACACACACACACACACACACACACACACACACACACACACACACACACACACACACGCGGACACGAGGCCTTGACTACCCTTAACCCACGCCGGTCAGTGTTTCCATTCACGCCATCTCCCCTCCTTCCCCTATCAGTCGTTCCCCCTCGTCCTCCCTTCCTTTTTCCACCACCTCAGCACGGCCTCGGCAGTCCCCCGCTCCTTTCCGAGTCTTCATCTGGACCGCCGCCAAATTCCTATGAGGTCTTAGTGCTGTACGCGCACAACGAGTGCCTTGCACGCACACGGTATGAAAAAATAAATAAAAATACGAAAAATCGATCTTGTCTATTTAACTTGTGTGTGAACGCTGAAGTCTTATGTTGTAGTCATAAAACGTTGTTGGCGTTTGTGTGTTTTTGTCTGTCCAGTAACAAAGGGGGAAAATCAAATTACATACATAATGTATGCACACTTGAACATGATGAAAAGACATGTTGTGAAACCTTCTTCATAGCACTCTGTCATTTTCAAGCGTCAGATGCAGAATGATAGGAATATGAAAAAAAAAAAAAAAAATCACGCAACTTCTCAATTCTTCCAGCGGAGGGCGCTACTGAACTTTTGGAGAGGTGTGTGTCTGGACTTGAGACCACAGGTGCCTGATGGGTTCGTCACCGTGTTGCCTTCAAAGTGGGCCGGCGGTGCGGTGGTTGATCCGGCCAGCAACTGCCTCACCTCCAGTCCGCTGGTTCCTCGTCGGCACGTCGGACCTGTTGGCCCTCCTCCTGCCCCTCCCTGTCACCCCGCCTAAATGAACTGTACTGTACGCCCCCCCCGCCCCCCACTCCAATCCACCCCCCCATCCTGCCTCCCTGTCAGGAATGAGTGGAATCTGCAGCAGAAGCAGCAGCTGGCAGGTGGGCCAATGTCCGTCCGTCCGTCCCCCCACGCCGTGCGCCACATGCCCCACATTTGGCTCTTTTTTTTTTTTTTTTTTTTTATTGTGTCGGGAGCTCGGCGCTCGCATTTGCATTCACAGACGCTCATCTGATCCGGCGCAGCCGAGCGACCGGTGTGTGGTCGCTGGGCGGACAATGACGGCCACAAAAGGGCGGCCGATTCTCTGCAGCGGGGGATGAGCGGAGGGGAGGGGGGCGACGGGACAGCCTGACTGACACCAGCGACGGCCACATATGCAGTTTGACACGCGCATAAAAAGGCGTCCAACTGAGTCATGACAAAGCAATCTGGCAGCTAAGGGGGGGGGGGGCACCAAAAACGCACAATAAGTCACACTCGACTGTCACCGCCGCGAGCCCCGTGGGTGAGAAGGCGATTTGAACGTTGCCGAACAAAGAAGGAGAAGAAGAGCACTTTGACAAGACCGTGGACGTCGCAGGTGCTTTTATCATGGTGTTTTGTTTTTTTTTTATCGTGGTTTGCTTTTTGATCGTGTCGACAAAGAGACGAGGGGAGTCGTTGTGGTGTGTGGATCTTCACCCTTCAGCTCCATCCACATCAGCTACTGTCACCAACACTAACACCCCTGAAGAGAGAGAGACACACACACACACACACACACACACACACACACACACACACACACACACACACACACACACACACACACACACACACACAGAATCCTCCTCTCTGCCCCGTGCACTTACGTTTTGAGCGTCCCGGACGTCATGAGCTCGGTGACCAGAACAATGCACTTCTTTCCTTTGCACGGTCCCTCCCAGGAGTCGTAGAAGCGGACAATGTTAGGATGCTGGAGGCCCTTCAACATCCCGGCCTCCTCTTTGAAGCGCTGACGCTCCGACTTGGACAGCTTGCGATCCTGCACGCGGGACAGAGGAAAAGAAAGAAGAAAAGGAAAAAAAGCAGCTCATCAGTGGTTGTGTTTTTAAAAAGAAAATGATAGGAAATGTTTACGCAGAGAGGGAGGAGGAAAGAAGCCTGACAAAATAGGTCCTATAAATAGGGCGGCACCATTATGCTGAGTGTGTGTGCAATCAAATTAGAGGAGGAAGAGAGAGTGTGTCTGAGGAGTGGAGGATGGAGTCCGATAAACAAGGAGAGGAGTTGCAACTGGAAGAGATTCTGACCAAACGTGCATCGACAGCGGCTGATGCACCGTGACGCGGCACTCCATCCTGGAGGAGAATACAAACACAATGAGCACTAGACCACCGTCGACATGCTACGTTAAAAACACGGATGAAACGACGGAGCGTCCTTTCATCTCAACTCGAGGCGAGTCACCCGCCGACGCCCGAACGCAGGTGGCCTGGATTTTGATGCGACTTCCTCTGTTGTCGGCAGAGCGACAAAGCGAGAGAGTCAATTATTTATAAAACGTGGTGCTAGATTTACACACACACACAGAAAAATACTCACACAGTCGGCTTTTTATTCAGTCATGATTCACTCAGTCAGCTTCGCTGCACATTGAGCTAACAACAAGTACATTTCTGTTTTGATATACGGTATATATTTTTTTAATTACAAGTATGGGCTCCATTGTCTTGTCACATTTAGTATAATTTCTGCCGTTCAGCAGTCGAGTTTACAGTGGTTCACTGATGACGGTAGAGCAAAAAAACAGTAAAACATGTTTAACCAGCCACTAAAGTCAAACGAATTTACTGTCGGGACGCCGTGGTTTGTTTCTGATGAACTCAATTCAAGATTGAAGCGGTTTTCCTGCACGCGAGTCGTGACAGAAGCCCTCCGGTGGCTCCCAGCTACTAAACAACTTCCGGCTGCTTTTGCTGAGACGCACACCAAAGCGATTTTCAGCCATTTCTTTTTTTTTAATTGTCTTTCTTTCTCGTTGTGCCTTTTTGTTTTGCCGTGAATCACAATTTTTAACATCTGTATTGAGCTTTAAGTGGCGGCCACCCAAAGAGGCCGTGGCCGAGACGGGACAAAGTTACGGGCCGACATTCTTCCGTCCCTTCTTAGAACACAGACAGACAGACAGACACACACACACGCATACATTCTCATCTCTTTAACGGGCATTCCAGGCTCTTGCACTGATACTATAATAAACGCAGATGCAAAAGGGCAGCGTGGGCGGCTGTCACTTCTTGTAAAGGAGCACGATTGTGTGCACACGCATAAAAAAGAAAGATGTCGCTCATTTAACGGCGGAGTCTGGCCACTGCATTTTATGTGTCAGCCCTTATTATGAGCGAATACTCTCATTTATTTTGGCCAGAATTCCTAAACCAAGTAGCTGCGTTGCATAATCGGTGTTAGCATTTCTGTGTGTGTCTGGTTGGTCTGAATACCGGCAGTTTCTTCATCGCCTCTGTGTCTAACCGTGTCTGACACCACGAGCACATCGTCGCAGCACCCGGAATAAACACAATCAGAAGGAGCTGCCAGACAGGTGGCGGCGAAACGAGGCAAGAATAGCTCCCAGTTTTCAGCTTTGTGCCAAACACGGCTGCAACTTTTTCCCATCAGGCGTCAGGTGTGCGTTGGTGATCCACCTGAACCATCTGAAAGACGCTGGAGAGCTGAGGTTCCAAATTACCCTGTGATCTTCCTTCTTCACCCCGAGACTCCAGTGAGGCCTCCTCGGGTGAGACATGATCCATCACACGCAGCTCAGGCCAAAACCACCGGCGATGCTGCTCAACCAATCAGGCGCAGCGTCACCGGATCACAAAACAAAGGGGACGCAAAGGTATTAGCGGGAGAGACGGCGTCACGAAGGGACCAAAATAAAATCAGCTCGGCTCGTTCTGGTTTGCTGATCCACTCAGACAGACCAACCAACCAACCAACATCCGGCCCACTTTGCAATATTCCCTCCAAATGTTATAAAACACCTTAAAAGGAGCTGCTTGGGAGATTAGCACTATCCCCCCAGGTGATGATCTCATATTTTCATATTGCATAACCTGGGACCTTGACAATATCATATGACTTAACAGGCACACACACACACACACACACACACACACACACACACACACACACACACACACACACACACACAGCGACGCAGTTTCTAAGTGAATGAATGTGTGCTGAATCACTGAGTGGATCTGAGTGAGAACTAGAGAGAGTGTGTGCGTACGCATGTGTGTGCGCGTGCACGAGTGCATGCATGCGTCAGCCAGCTTATCCCTTTCATTTCACTGATGACGGCCCATTAGCACGCGGCAGACGCGTCCCAAGTGCTTACTGGCCTTTACTTCCATCATCTCGCTCTCCCCTCACATTTGATCACATGACATCACCCCTCCCTCCCGCCCACCCTCACCCAGACTGGTACGGTCACATGATGAAAGCTGCAGGTCACCTGATTGACTGGAAGAATAACTACTGGCTTGTTTTGTTTTTTTCCCAGCAGCACTTAGACCTCGGAGCGACCGGCAAACATCAGTGTCAGACGCCTCGCGCTCCCCTCCGAGTGCGCGTGCACGTATGTAAGCAGGGAGGGGAGCCAGCCAGTCTACGGAGGCTTCCTAATACATTATTAATGTTTCCCCCATTCAGCATCTAAATCATTCCAACACTCCGACAACATACAGTGGATTCTTTGTGGGAGGAAGAGAAACGCAGATGCATGCACAGCCGCTGCGCGCTGCAGACAGTGTCGAGTGGAATGCAGATATTTATGGGGTGTTTTTGGTTTTTTTCGTGCACGGGATGACGGCAGTTCGACTCGACTTCTGGCTTCGCCGTCCCGAAGCGATGCCCTTTTATCAGACGCACACAGACTCCTCGTTTCCACCCAGAGGACTCGCCGTCCTATAGGCCCCGGCTTCACTTCCTACACAGCTTTCTTTTGCATATCTGTAAGATTTTTTTATTTAAAAAAACAAAAAAAGGAAAAATACACACAGGCTGAGAAACAAGCGAGGGCTCTGAGCCTGCTGCCTGCAGTGTCTCTGCACGCACGCACTCGCTCTCGCACAAGCAAGCCAGCAGCCAGACGGGCAGCCAGAAACAGAGCCGGCAGTGTTAAAGCTTGATGCGGCTTCCCGCAGGGAGGCTGTAAGCTGATACTCCTCCCATCAGCTCTTCTAGTCTGGGCGTCCCGCCGCGCTCCGGCACTCTGCGATGGTCCGCTCGGGTCTGTCTCACCTCAGCCGCCGGCCCGGCCGAACGCAACGCTACGCTACGCAGGGACATGATTAGAGATTAGGAGGATTAAACTCCAGAATTTGGAGTTTTGCTACAGCAAAGTGACGGGAGTTTTTTTATTACTTTCTTTTTTTTTGCAGCGTCTCAACCCTCTCCAGCTCTAATATAGCTCAGATCTGTCTCTTTCTCTGAGTTTCTTTTTTTCCTTCATTATGTAACAGCCCTTTGAGTGAGTTTAAACAAAGAAGCTCTTTGGAGAAGGGTGACTTTTGCAGAAAGTTATTGCAGGTATCCATTTTTTTCCTGCAAAAAATTTTCACAATACCCTTTTGCTGAATGGGAAACACAAGCGGTTTGGAGAATGTCTGACCATCTGAAATTCTGCTCAAGTCCTTTCAGGCTGATGCAGTGGGTGTGTTTTTTTTTCCCTTAGCAGGAATTTAAATATACTGTAGCAGTAGAAGTGACTTCCCAAACTCTGTATCAGCAACCGATGAGCTGTGACTAGACCTTTTTCCGTTAGTATTTCACAAGGTTTCATTAAAAAAAGAGAGATCAGCACTTATGACAGATTACGCAACGAGACCGTATCCCCTGAGGAGACAAGAACGGATCCGTCACTTTGGCCGAGACGCATCGCAGCAGTCTTCCTGGAAACGTCACGGAGGTGCATTCGAGCTCGGTTCCTCCGCCGTGCGCTAGTGACCCACTTCGCTTGTCCCTCCGCTCGACCTCCGAGCCGTGACCCAAATTTCGAAGAATGTTGGTTTGGAAACTCAAGACGAAGAAGAAGAAGGAAAGAAAAAAAAAAGACGGGACCTGCAAATCTATATTGCATTAAGCCGTCGTTTAAGTGAAGGCGCTGGTCTGCGTCTGCAAAAGAGAGAAAGGGCTTACAAAAAAAGGTGCTCGTGTGCGTGCGTGCGTGCGTGCGTGCGTGTGTGTGTGAGACAGAGAGAGAGAGAGAGAGAGAGAGAGAGAAAAGGACTGGTGTGCGTCCCATTAGTACGCAGCCAAAGCATTTCTCGGAGCCCACACTCTGGAATACTCTCCTGCAAAGAACCGCAAAACCCCCTGCCGCGTGCGCACACACGCACGCACGCACGCACGCACGCACGCACGCACGCACGCACGCGCACACACACACACACACACACACACACACACACACACACACACACACACACACACACACACACACACACACACACACACACACACACACGTCTCGAGTACATGCACGAAAGGACAGTATATGGAAGGGAGGGCGAGCAAGGAGGGAGGCAGGGAGGGAAGAGAGAGAGGGCAGGCTGCAAGGGAGGGAGCATCTGTTGTTCATAAGTCTGATTGAGAAGAGGATGAATAGGTTCCTGTAGAAGTGGCAGGGAAGTGACGGAGGGTCTGCACTGACCTCATCACTCAAATGCACCGTCTGACATCGGGGGGGGGGGACCACGACGGAAACACACGCAGTTTAGTTTAGTTTGTTCACTTTCTTTCTCCTTCACCCTGCCGCCGCCGCCGCCGCCCCCTCTCCCTCTTTTTGCATCGCGCAGGTTTTCGGTTACCCATCCATCACCGCTCTACATATTGCTGTAACCAGCGCCATGTGTGTGCGGTAAGACGAACTGCTCCCGCCTCCGCGAGGAACCTGTTCCTCTCCGCGGAGGGACGCACGCGCCCGCCGTCTGAGGGGCCGTTACCTCGACCGGCGGCCGCAGGAAGACAAACTGCGGAAGAAGCAGCGGTCGCAGGCCACAACAAGCTCAACTGGCCAAGCGCGCATCTGTTCCATCACTCCTGTCGATATCGGTCACATCTAATGCTGCCGATGAGCAGAAACAGCTGCCGCGTCGTCCCGCCGTGTGTTTCCACTTGGCGATGTGCGCATTCAGCCGCCCCGCGTACGTCAGACACCGCCTTGGGCGGCAAATGACTTTTATGACTTTTATTAAAACATTGCCATTTACATCCCTCCCCCTTTTTTAAAGCAACGCACTGATGCGCCTGTAAAACAAAAAAAAAAAAAGAAAAAAAAGAAAACCCTCCAAAAAACAGAGATGGAAACGCAAGCATTGTCTATCCCAGCACTACAAACAAACCCATTCATTAGAGTGTGCTCCATTACAAACCCAATGTGTTAGTGTGTGTGTGTGTGTGTGTGTGTGTGTGTGTGTGAATGAGTGAGCGCACATATTGTGCACTCATGTGTCCCAACAATAGGTGCCATCTCAGCCTGCCACTCACTGTGCACCCCATTGTCTCATTGCCCCGGAGCCTTGTTGTTTTGCAGCGCGCGCACAACTAACACACACACACACACACACACACACACACACACACACACACACACACACACACAAAACCATGTGCCAGTGCAGTCATCAGCGTCTGCTCAGCCTGTCACACCTCTTCCTCTCTCCCCTCGCTGCCCTCATGCCTCCCGACTTTCACTCCTCTCACCCTCTCTCCTCCTCCCCCTCCTCCTCCTTCTTACCACTGACTCTCCTCTCTCCTCTCTCTCTCTTTTTTTTTCCACGGTTACGACCAACATACAAACCCGGCAAGCTGCCCGACATGGAGCCCTACCGTTCTGCCACTAGATCCGAGGATAACAAGGGGAAATCTGAGGATAATGACCGGGACTTCTGGTGTTTTTTAGTTGAGTATTTTGGTTGTTTTGTTTTTTTACCCTCCCACTTCCCTGGTTTCCATATGGTTAATCTGAAACAGAACGACACATGATGCACAAATAATCACATCACAGCAGGAATTAACCTGAGTTCAGAGTCCAATGAGGAGAGATAAAGACAAAGATCCCGAACGGCAGAGAGAAAACATTTCCTTTGGGTTTGAGGCGCTTTGACCTGTGAACTTCCAATTTGGGTTGCACCGTCAACAAATTCCACAGCGAAACAATCTAAGAATTATTCACTGCCAAAGTCTTAAATTCGATAATATCCCGTCACTAAAAAAGGTCTATTCATCGATTCTGGTTCTGATTTGGGTAATTAGCGAAAAACAACAGGCTCCTTTGTCACAGGAGAGCAGATGGAAAACAAAGATCTGAAGAATTACGGCCAAAAGGTTTTAACAGGTCATATTAAAAGGGATTAAAAAAAAACAAAAAAAAAACACTTCAATAAAGTGCGAAAGTTGAAGGGAATTATTGTGGTAATTCTGGTCAGGAATTCGCGAGCATTAGTTTGGTCGGTAAGAAAAGGAGAGGGCGATTCTTCAATAAATGAATAAATACAGAAAATAGCTCATTTCTCTTTAAGAGCCACGGCTAAGAATTCAGGTACAGTTCCCTCAAACCTTTCTACGCGGCTCTTTTGATTGACGGCGTTGTAAAATGCTCTTTGAACTATTTGAACTACACAGATGATTCATGTGAAACGTGAGACGCTGAACGGTTGAGGGCTGCCGTTTGTCAGCCGTGGCTCATGCCTTGAAGGGACCTAATGAGTCTTTGAACTTTGAAGGATTTTGACCTGCGCAGTGTGTATGGAGGTGGCCCTAACAGTGTGTATGCATTGAGGAACTGTATTCCAAGCGTGTGCAAGAGTACGTTTCTGTTGAGGAATGTGCTCCCCCCCCCCCTTTCTTTCCCCCTTAAGCTTTTGACCGCGAGGGGTTCGAGGACATTTGCGAGAATTGGAGAAAATCCCCTCAGAGGCTTTCAAAGGCATCGACACCTGATGTTCACCTCATTATCGGGAAACGTTACATCAACGTCCACATGTGTATGTCGCAACAGGCTCTGAGTTTCGCTGTGTGTGTGTGTCGTGTGTGTGTCATGTGTCATGTGTGTGTGTGCGAGTCCCTTTCCATTTTCCTGGAAAGACGACTTTTGTTGCCTCGCCGCTGTTACAGTAACGGATGGCGCAGCGGAAAAGGAGGAAGAGGAGCGTCCCCAGATTAAACACGGCGGCGTAATCTGGAAGGGCGATCCCTTAACACCGCATTAAATCAAGACCCTGGCGCTATTAACGCCCCGCTTGAACTTTAGCACCTCTCGGGTTTCAGCCAAAGAGCATCTGCTGGCGTTGGCGGCATCCAATCGCGCTGCGGCGCTGTATTTTGAGCATGCTGTGAAAAGAGCACATGACCCCAGTGATTGGCTAGTTTTAACGACAATGGAGGGTTCTTTTTTTTTACGGCATCGTAAATCTGCTCGCCTGTAAGTTTTTTTTTCATTTTTCACACAAAGTGAAAGTGCAAACTTATATAAAATTCGGTGTAAAGACAGATGATGAAGAGATTTAGGAGAAGTCTCCAATAGCAGCTTCAGGCAAGAAACCGAGGGTTTTATTGCATTGTTGTTTTTTATTTTGTGTTTTTGTGCTGCTTTTCTGTCCATTGTTGACCATTATTCTTTGAAAGATGTTTAATTTCGAAACAAGAGCTGTGGAATAAAAGTAAAAGAGAGCCGCTCCGGGAGTATAAATAGGAGAAGGTGAAATGGGAGGAGGGGACGGTAAAGTAGCAGAGCAGATGGTTTTGGAGTAAATCAAGTTGCCCTCAACTCTCTCTTAATGACGGTTTCAGAACTGAATTTATTTGCCTCGCCTACTGACTGCACCTCGTTCAAAAGCCCCCATACTTTACAACAGCCACTCCACTCATCTCCCGAGTTTATGTCTCCAGTCCATCCTTTGCATCTTTTGTTTGCTCCACTTTTCCACAAATTTCGTGATGTCACAAAGGGAACGTATGCCTCTGCCGGGCTGGCGATACCCCCCTCCCTCCCTCTGAGACCTCCTGAGTTCCGTCTCCTTCCAAAACACGTAGGAGGCTTTCATTTTTAGCAGTGAACCAAACCGTTTTTTTTTTCGCTAAACGTTGCGCTAAATATTCCGTTTCCTGGAGATGTAAAAATGGCTGGAAAAGGATGCCTTTTATTTTAGCCCCCCCCGGGCGCTGGATTAACAATTCTGGATTATGTCCCAAACTTGTGTTTTTGAGGTCACATTGACATTTAACAACCCAATTATATATAACATGTCTGTCACCCGATTCCCCTCAAGACACATCAAACAATGACGAGCGTAATCTTTTCATTTCTTTAGCCGAAAACACCGTAGCTAACGATAGCGCTCTTCCAGGAACAAAAACAAAGTTATAATATTACAAACATAAAGCGTCTGAAGCTGACGCGTGGATGCGCTCTGAGCCTGGCGACCAAGTAACCGACTGTCTGTTTACACGTCTACAGTGTTGATTTGGCACAAACACACTGTGTGACTCTAAGAATATTACAGGCAGCGTGACACTGTGTGTACGTGTGTGTGTGTGTGTGTGTGTGTGTGTGTTTGAGTGCGCATTGAGTGCTCGTGCTTGTTCTGTCATCTCTAAGTCCTCCTCAAGCCCCAGAGGTTGTCAGCAGATTAACAAAATTGAAGGATTATGCACACACACACCCACACACACACACGCACACGCACGCACGCATTCGTCTCGTCAATACAATAAACATAAAGGGGGGGATTAAGCTTGTGCACGGCGACGATAGCGACAGGAGACAGAGGCGAGAGGAAGTGAGAGGAAAAGCAGATGAGTTTGACAAAGGGAGGAAATAAAACCCCACGATTAGAGGAAACACACAAGTCGAAAGATCCCTTCGGCACTGCGCCGCTCGTCTCCCTGCCCTTTCCCTCCACTCCGCTGACCCATATTCCTCTTGTGCAGCTGGTTAGCCGAGACCGGCGAGGGGAGCTGACTGGAGGCCCGCACTCTGACAGGGTAACCAGAGAAGTTCAGCAGATCCTGGCTACCGACGGAGTCATGCGCTCGGCGATGAAGTCAACTGCAGCGCACTGGACGGGCTCCAGGATGGACCAGCGGCCAAGTGTTCAGTGCATGCAAGTGTGTGTGTGTGTGTGTGTGTGTGTGTGTGTGTGTGTGTTTCTGTCTCGCTAGCAATTCTGTGTTGTTGTTGGGCTTTTTTTTCCCTCCTCCTCCTCCTCCTCCTCCTCCTCCTCCTCCTATTCACCCTTCTCTTTCTTTCTTTTACTTGCAGATTTGGGGGTTAATGGGCTCCATATGAGGATCCGTTCCAGCCAAAGTGCAACACTCTTACAAGACATTAGCCTAGTTTTCAGGTACTTCCCCCTCGCCCCCCTCCCATCCCCCTACACACACACACACACACACACACACACACACACACACACACACACACACACACACACACACACACACACACCTCGCAGAGCTCATTGTGAGTGACAGCCAATCTAAAAATAAAATAAATGCAAAAAATTAAACACAGAACAGCCACAAACTAGAGAGAGTAAATTGAAAAAACACATGACAGCAAACTTTGCTGTAACAATGAAACAATGAATGCACGTACAAATGACCACACAGTATAGTGTAGGGAGGAGGTGGACTTCCAGGACAGCTTGTAAAACAAACAAATGAGACGGAGGGAAGCGTCCACATGCGCTCCATTGCGGTAGTGGGCTGCTCGGGGGGGGGGGGATTTTTTCAGCTATTAGCATACCTGCACATCCATCTTTCAACCCAGGATCTTATAGGCAACAGAGACGGAACTCGGCCATTCAGAGGGGGGAAGGAGACGACGAGACGCGCGGGAGAGAAAAGGGAATGGACGGAGGGGGAAAGGGGGCGGCGGTGGCGGTTACATGGAGATGCGAGGGGGAAACTGTGAGAACGTCGTGCGCGCGCTCATCCGCGCGCGGTGTCCGGTTCCCGCGGAGGTGCCCGTCTGTCTCTATCGGAAGTGGCTCGCGGAGAGACGGACAGGTCAATGTCGCGAGGGGCTGAGTCAGTGCAGCGGCTTGACACACGACGCCTTTGTCAATGCTGACTGAGAGCAGTGGTGGACCGGCTGCTGCTGCTGCTGCTGCTGCTGCTGCTGCTGCTGCTGCTGCTGCTGCTGCAGGGAACCCAGGTCGAGCAGCAGGCCTGCGACAACACACTGGATCAGTCCATCGATGACAATGATTCATCAAATTGGTTTTGGAACTGCTCGTGAACTTTTTTCATCTAAACAGGGAAATCTTGAGACTGAGGTTGAAAATAAATTATTACTAGTCAAGTTAACAAAACCTAAAACGCAAACTAGTGGACGTCCAACATGTATCGCAGGCTGTATTTTTTTTTCTTTTCATTGCATTCTTTAGCGATACGTGTTTCAGTCCCAACCACTTGACAAATGTCTCACCCCTTGGCCGCCTACACTGTCAGCTTCAGAGAAACAGCGGTTAGTTCCACTTTGCAGCGCGAACCAGCTAATGAGCGCCCGTACAATTCAGTGGAAACTAATTTGTGCTTGTTGAACGCGGTATTCTAAGAAAGACATTTCAGTACCTGAGAAAGATCAGGGCATAACATTAAAAAGAGAACTGGTCCAGGAGTAAAAATAGGAGGCGGTGAAGTGAGAAGTGACAGAGCAAATGGTTTAATGGCCTGTTAAATGAGGAGGAGGAGGAGCGAGAGCAGAGAGGAGTTCAAAGAGGGGAGGCTGGAGAAGACACCACCAGCCCATAATGAGCCGTCAGCTCAGACAAAAGATGAACTGTACGACTCCACCAGCGAGCCTGGTTCTCGCTCTCTCTCGTTAAGATGTAATGACATCGTCAAGGACTCACTAATGTAGACGCAGAATAACCACCACTAATAATAACTAAGACTAACCGCCACTTTCTGACTCGTCAGACAAAGGTAACGATGGAGGCGTGAGTGGGACTGTTAAAACGGGCCACTTTCACCGGCAGACGCCCTCACTCACTTTCTCACAGCTGAGGTTGCGAGGGCTGCTCGCTCGCCGACCTCGCCGACCTCGGCTACTTCTTTTCAATTTCAACCGCAGCCAATGGCCAAACCGGTTGAAGTTCACCCAGTGCACTCTTGTCTTTCGGCCTTTTGTTACACTCTCAACTTTGCATATCTCTTCGCAAACTGTCAAAATATTTGCTCTGCATTAAAATCAGGCTCGTAACTTTGTGAGCGTGCACGTCGGCGCTCATGACACAATGCGTCCCATGACCTGCAAGTCACACAGACACACACACATGCGCACACACATGCACATGCTCTGCCTTGCACTCCTGTTACATTTCACACCAGGGCTCCAGACCTTTAAAGTTCTCTCCACACCGCGGCCTGCAGCCCATTACCTGTCCTGACCCGGCCGGCTGCAACGGCTGGCGCGTTCCAGCTGCACAAGCTTTCCCACTAATAGCTGGCAGACTCTCCTGCGAGGGAGAGAAGTGGCGTAATTGCAAGAAATGTGCGGCTCTGTCACCCGTGGAAAAGGGTTCTGGGGAGGGGCGGGGGGGGAGGGAGCCCTGTAATTAATCCCGCGGCACATCTGCTTGCAATTAACATCCGCAAAGACCCCACGAGTCAAGGTGAGCGCACGGGATCCGGGCGGAGACGTGCTCGGGCGCGACTGGGAATGACACGCGCACCCTGGCAGGAACAGAAACTTTCTTTGTGCGCGCAAACCCATTGAACACCTGTGTGGGCAGGAAAAATGAAGACGCTCGACTTTCTCCCCCCCCCCGAGAACAAAAAAAGGTAAAATGGTGAGTGATGACAAGATGATTTGCCGGGCCTACGTTCACACAACCCAGCTTAAAAATATCCGAACAATAGAGTGTAAGATGATGCAGAAATAAGACACTCAACAGGGGCCTTTTCATCGGTGTCTCGTACTGTAGGTATGGTAGCTGCGGCTGCCTGGGGGCGGGGGGGTAAAGTGAAAAAAATGAAAAAGGGGGAGTTTTGGTCTCAGCGAGGCAGTTTTTATGTTCCAGTTCACTCCTGATTAATTCAGCTCACGACGGCGTGTCAGCGAAAAAAGGAGCCGCAACGAACTTATGTAACTTTCATCCTGGAAAGTTCAGACTCAAATTCTGTGCATCCAGTGGACAAGCCTGGTCACAGGTGGCGGAAGAGCAACGACCCGCAGCTCAATAACAATAACACAGTCATGTGACAGCTGCAGCTGCTGCTGAAGCAGCAACAGCTTCCTTGCATATATCCCTCATCATCTTTAAGTTCTACAGTTCATTTCTGCCCAATTAGCAAAGGTTCCACTGAGGAAGCCCTGCGCTGTGCTTTGGCAGTCTGAACAGAACAGAACACACACACACACACACACACACACACACACACACACACACACACACACACACACACACACACACACACACACACACACACACACACAGCAGAGACAGGGAAGCTTTTAAGGAACCTGTTTGGCAGAGAGAGGCCCAGCAAACAGACAGACAAGACGGCAGGCAGGCAGTCAGGCAGGCAGTGGGTAAGGTCAACAGAGAGCCAGGCCTCCCTGGCTCGAGGCCGGCAAATAAAAACAGACAGAATCACGTGCAAACATGTGTTACATCAAAGCTGCTAGAGGTTTATGGGGGTTGAGGGAGGCACAAAAACAGGGAGGCACCAGGTAGGACAGAAGAATCAGGGAAACACACAGACACACACACACACACACACACACACACACACACACACACACACAAGCCATTTATGGGCACGGTGCTGAAGGAAGTTCTGCTCTCACAGGATGTTTGCATCAACGGCTGCATTTGGGTTAATTTGGTCGGTTTTCTTTTTGATCGTCAGCCTGTTCGAGCGGCTGTTCGCAGGGAAGCGGCGGCTGTCAGCGACTCTGATTCATTCGGGTCCAAACCACAGGCGAGATAAGCGAGGGCTGCGTTTCAGAGAGTGAGTGCCGCTGCAGTCGTTTGCCGCCCTGAAGCAAATTCTTCAGGTCTTTGTTTCTCATCCCGGGCGATCCGTGCACTCGCATTTAGCCCTCTGTTTGCATCCACCCAGGCATTTTCTATCACCGCCCAATCCGCCCGTCCGTTTCCGCCAACAAACAACATGATGACGCACTGCACACCAGGCTCAACTTCTTTGACGCAGAGGATCACATGACATGCTTGTGATCACGAGGAAATTATGATTTACTGGCGTGCTTGCCAGCGCGAAGGCGTGCCGCCGATGCTCGTAAATCTTCGCCGGTGCGCCATTTGAGGAGCGCTGGAAGGGTTCGCTGGAAGCTGCTACCGTGACTCTCCGCCACACGCTGTTTCATTATCTGGATTTACGGGATTGAAATCAATTAACACCGCTGTCAAAAGTTAACGACGTGGCCGTGGGTGCATTCACGCCACGGACCGTTGAGTTGGCTGCAGGAACGTTTCAAGAAAGTGAAAGGGGGGAGGCTGCCGAGAGCTGCAGGAGGAGGACGGTTTTGTGAGGTGGTGAAGCAAAAGTGTTCATTAGAGCAGAGAAATTATCCAATTTGACTCAGAAAATCTAAACATTCCATTGTGGAGTGAATGCGCTTTAAAAGGAATGTGAGCCTATTTTCCTTTCCTCAATTCCTCCTGGCATATCAGCTTTATGTTCATGTAAACAGGCCCAGATTTTACACTGAGTGAGTATAAATGAATTAAGAGATTGCCATTATTAGGCTAAACATTGTCATTTTATAATATGTTTGCTTGGTGATGTGGTTGTTGGGGATTTTTACATTTTTTTCACACTCAGCTGAGCTCTAATTGCACAAACGTGACCCAGCAACTCCTGGATACGGCGGCGCATTTCGAGATCGACGCGCCAGGAAATGGTTGGGTTAAACTGAAGCGCGTAACAGCAGCGAGTGAGAGTGAGAGTGCACGTGCGGTTCAGGACTGCGCTCCGGTTGTAACGGTTGCTGCACACATGAGTAAACTGAGAGGAGGGGAAAAAAAAACACCTGAAGAGCAACAACATCAACGTGGTGCATTTCAGGGTAGATAAGCCTCGTAAAATGAGCGTGACGGAGCATCGGCATGCGCGCCAGCATACCGCACACAACACCAGCGCGTATGAGTGCGACAGCATTGCTGGTGAGATCAGCGTGCTCACATCCTGTGTAGTCAGCATATGATTCACGCAGCACTCCTCCTCCTCCTCCTCCACCTCCACCACCCCCTCTTCAGCCCTTTATTCTCCTGTATCCGCTTGTCTCTGTTAATCCGTCATCGTTGCGAGGGTCTCGACCCCCCTGATAGACCCTTCAAGTGACCCAAACGCTGACCCCAGATGTGACCTTGAGGCCCTCCCCGCCGCTGCACGGCAGTCTAATTCTTCTTCCCTCTTTCACAGGATGGGAGGATAAGGACTTAGCTCATAAAACGCAAAATGTGTTTGATTTGAAAATGTTGATGAATGATTTGAAAAAAAACAAGCCTGCTGATTGCGTTCAGTGGCGTGTCCATGGATGGAAACAACAGCAGGAAACTGGAACTGCTTTGAATCTTCTCTGCATGTTCCTGAATTCTCACGCAGGGTCATTCAACCGAATGGCTTTTGATTTTAAATAGCATCTTCCACAATTGTGAACATCAGTGCCGATTGTCTCCCATTTGCTCACACTTTGAAGATGCCAACTCTCCTCAATTTAGCACTTGCAGTGTAGAGAGTGTAGAGAGTACAGTCGGTGCACACCAGCATATACAAACGCACGGACGGCTGTGCTGGATCTGTCGATGCCTTTTTATACCGTCTGCATTCAAATAGTCACTATAAAAATATACAGTGGGGTTTTTTGCATTTAGTAAGCGAGCGCAAAGTGACGGAGTGCGTCAAGAAAAAAAAGAAAAGCCTCTGACTGTGCAAAGCTGCTGAGGGACTCAGAGCTTCTTTGCAAAACTGCCTTTTCGGACAAATTGTTTTCCTCTGCTGCACAGCCGGCTGATTCGTCTGGTCTGATACTGCAACTTTAAACTGCCAAGGATGATAATGGGAGGCTGAGAGAGAGAGAGAGAGAGAGAGGGAGAGAGAGAGAGAGAGAGAGAGAGAGAGAGAGAGAGAGAGAGAGAGCTCTCCAGCTGCTCAATGTGCTTCAGAGGGAAGCGACTCAGCAGCAGTGCGCACGGTGGGCAGAGACTTTGTGAAATGTGAAGTAAGAGGATGGAGCCTCAGACCCTCCTCTCATCTCATCTCTCTGAAGTTCACCAACACATCTTGTTAAAAAAAACAATGTTGTCTTCGTAAAATTGCTATCATCAATGCTGAGTGAAACAATCTAACTGGGGGGTCACTGTTTGTGGCTACAGCCCTGTTTCCCGAGGTGAGAGACGTAAGAATGCGATCCAGATGCCCTCAAGCAGGAAATTGAACGAAGAGGGACAGGAGAGGGAAGGAGGAAAGAGGGAGAGAGAAGGGAAGAATGCTATTCAGCCCACTGAAGGTAAATAAAACAAGCAGAGCCCAAAAAAATATGAATCATGCACCGCTGTTGCTAACACCTCCGGCCCACGAGGCTGCTATTTATAGACGGATAGAGAGAAGAAAAAATAGCCAGCGAGAGAGAGGGAGAGAGAGACAGAGAGAGAGGGCTGATAGACGGGGGGCAGGGGGCGGGGTGCAGAGGAGAGAAGGTTCGGAGACAAACGCAGGCACACAGGCAGTAGACGGCAGGAAGCGCAAGGGGAAGACGGAGGAGAGGAGCAACAGACAAAAAAGGAGCGCGGTGAGGAGAAGAGAGGAGAGGAGAGGAGAGGAGAGGAGGGAGAAATCCACAAACAGCAGAGCCGGCCGGCCGGGAGAGAGAGAGACAGAGAGAGGGGAGCGAGAAAAACCGGAGGGATGGAGGGAAAGATTGTGCACCAGACCGAGAAAATAGCAGGGTCACACTGCGGTTGTCTGGAGGACGGGCGCAGGGACGCAGCAAAAAAACACGGAGCACCTGGCCAAGCTCGGAGGAGCGCAGACACACGCTGAATTGTCCCGTGTTTAACAGTCGATCTCACCCAGGCCGAGAGGTCGAGTGCATGTTTTCCCAAGAACAGGAATTTGACAGCCCAGATCCGACAGTCCCACAGTTTTAAAGTCCCGAACCCAGAAGAGACCAAGACAGCATCACAAGTGATTCCAAACCAGTACCAGTAGGCTCAGGTTGGGATGTGCAAACCCAGGCCATGGTGTTACAGAAGGCTTCGCAGCTACATGTGATGACGTTCTCAAACAAAAAAGGAAAAAAGCTGTCTAGTTTTTGGTTCATGGGCAAACAATAATAAAGACATATTAGAAGCACGGAGGCTGAAAATAGTTTGGAAAACAAGGGAGGCTTAAATTCAAAAGTGGCTCGGCAATGGAGAGCCCGACGCGAGGCAACAAGAAAAAACGACCGTGATGGATGAAACGTATCAAAGTGGTATCAAGCCAGGCAGGGTGATGGCATGAATTTGGCTTGGACGACGGCCAGCGCTGTTGAGGATGCTTACGTGCCCGTTTCCACCCTCCGAAACACACACACAGAAAAATAACACACAATCAGCTGTTGCCCAATAACAACAAAACGGATCATAGCAGGCGGATTTCTTGGTGGTGGAAGAGAGGTAAACCCAACGAGGGGCTGGCAAGATGTAAAAACCCACTGATGGATTTTTAAAATCAAGGATGCAGCAAAAGAATCGTTCAATGTTTACAACCAGCTGTTGACATTTTCAGTAGACCTAAACCTCTGCACACATCTCCCTGCTTGGCTTTTCTCTCCCAGCGGCCGAGATTCTGACCCGTCTGGATGTACCTCTCGCCATGCTCCGCCCACTGACCGGCCGCCTCGAGCTACTGAGCCGAAACAAGAGTTATTGTTTGGGCTAATTAAGGACAATCCCAGCAGCAGCAGCAGCAGCAGCAGCAGCAGCAGCAGAGGAGGTGGAAGCCTTTTACAGATTTAGGAGTAAAATCCTCCCTAAAATGTGCTGGAAGATCCTTAAGAGGAATTCTGAGCCCAGCTCTGTTGCAACATAGTTCCACAGGAATGGTAAAAAAAGAATAAAAAAATAAAATAAAACACACAAACACAAACCAAAACAACAAACCATCATCTTCTGTGGACACGGCGAGATGGAGTAAATACACCGTCAAACTCCCAGCGGTGTTTACATTTTACTTAGAAGTGAATATAATCCAACTGAAACGGCCCACCAGCGTCCAGACTGGCCCGTGGTGCAGTGCCAGTTCGTGTCGAGCACCTGGCTACAAATTGCGTATTTCACACGAGGCTCGCGAGCGTTTACGTAGCGAGTGCGAACCCCACGACTGCTAATTTAAACAAACTGTGAGGTGACGTCAAATTTGACACGCAGAGATACGGAGGCCGACGATCTTTTTCCTGATCAGCTCGCACGAACATAAACTAAAAGTGCGGCCGTTGAATTTGAAAAGCAAATCAACAAACAACTGAGCATTTAAAAGGGAAGACGGCCTTCATTGGGCAACCCACAAAAAAGAAACGCAAACACACAAACCCGTTCTTGTACAAACAGCCATGCAGCCATGCGTGTCAGACGACACGCACACACGCGCGCACACAGAAATAGACGGTCGACACCGAGTTACACTGCAGCTCAGTGACTCACACTGAAGCCCGAGTGCAGCGTCACTTCCCTTGGTGGCGTGTGACACAGCACCACATCTTCTTCTTCGTCGTCGTTTTCTTCTCCACGCCGAGTTGCCACCTGATTGGCCGCCTGAGCCGCTGCGCGCGATCCACTGGCCGTCCCTCACCATCTCTTCCCGTTTACATCCATCCAGGAATGTTTCCTCCGTCTCGTCTTTCCTCGGCCAACTCATCGATCTCCGTTTCGATGCGAACGGGACTCATTCCTCGCCTCTCTGTCCCCGTTCAGCAGCTGCGTGAAGAACCTCGAGGCCCCATTGGAGTGCTCGGAAGAATTCCTTTGAAAACGCGACGTGCGCAACTCTGCTCCCCGGAAGACTGTCCCGCACGCCGAGGCCAAACAATCAGGCAGGTGTCCGTCCAATCAAAAGGGGCGTGGCCGGCGAGGCAGCAGCGTCGGGGTCCGGTGCAGCGTTCTGACACTTTAGTGAGCAAAACAGGACGAGGTGACAGACGACGGGCTGGAATTGCATTCAGCTCCTGCAAACGCTGATTTGTCTTCATGTCTTCGCGGACACAACGAGCTGTTTGTCACGTACGACACAATGAGGAGGCGACGCGACGCGACACGCCCCCCCCCCCCCCCCCCACACACACACACACACACACACACACACACACACACACACACACACACACAACATGCGCACAATGGGAGGGCGGCGGTAAACAAACAGAGGTGACCCAGCCGTCAACTCCGCCCTTGTTGTAATTTGTGGGAGCGAGCGTGTGTGCGTGCGTGCGTGCGTGCGTGCTTGTGTGTGTGTGGCTGCACACGTTTGACTGGTAATGAAAGACGGGTGGGACCACGGCTTACTCAGTGGCCACACCAAAGAATTGGATTTATTTGCAAGATAAGAAGTCCGTCGTCACCCCAGCTTGTGGGACTTTATTGGGATTGTTTGGACTTGCGGGGCAGTATTGTTGTGTTGCGACACAAGACCACACACTCCAGTTGCTGACGGGTACCAACATGAGAAAGACGTCAAGAAAGTTTCATCAGAGGTTCGTCCCGCAGTCGATTGGATTCTGCAGCGACGTCGCCTGCGTCTGAATCAGCCGCAATCACCGTCACGGTGGGGCTGCAGAGGTTGTGAAAACAAGGAAGTTACCTTAAAAGGAAACACGGATGAGACGGGAAAGATCCCACACTGGACCTTTTATGCCTGAGATAAGAGCAATAGCGGGCAAGGTTCCCACATCTTGTCACATCATCTCAAAACACTGATTAAAAAGGGATTTATTTTTCTTCCCCCGCCTTCATTCAAACAACCTGTGTTTTTGCAAAGAGAGAACCGTTAAAAAAAAACAAAAAAAAACCCTGCTATCAGCTGAATCTGCCAGATTAAATAAACCAGGCGACTTCAGTGTCAAACAGGCGACTCGTCCGGGACACTGGAGGCGACATGTGAAGCAGTGGAAGAGTTGGCAAGCAGCGGCTGACCCGCGTCTGACGGCTTCATGGTTAATTGCACAAATCGCCCTGTGGGCAGATGGCGGCTGCAGCTGTACGTCCTCGCACCAGCAGCTTAAAGTGGGGGAAAAAAAAAAAAAAAAAGCGAGGGGTTGAAGAGGAGAGGGGGCAGACGGGGCTTTCCCGTCAGATTCGACGCCGAGCGCCGCATACCGTCCATGTGACCGTGCGGTCCGCTGCGATTACATCACACAGGCCTGTGGTCTGTGAGGGATTGACTCCTCCACTGGGGGCAGGGGGGGGGTGAGGGGCTGAACCTCTCGCCGCACTGACCACGGCGTGTGGTGTGTTTTTTTTTTTGTTTTTTTTTTCTTCTTTTGGGGGGGGGGGCGCGATTCACTTCCTCCTCTTCCCGTCGATCCCCGGCGCTGACGGGAAGGACGGGGGGCTGCTGAGATGAGCAGCTCGCTTCTTCAACTCTTTACGAGCTACGTAGCGGTTTCTTCAGAATAAGAGGCAAATACACTACCAGTCAAAAGTTTGGAGACAGCCTACGAATTTAATGTCTTTCCTTTCATTCTCATGACTATTGACGTTGCAGTTTCTGACTGAGGGCATCAAAACTACGTATGGACACAGATGGAATTATGGAGGAGACAATAAAAGTGTAAAATAACTCAAACACGTTTTATATTTCAATTCTTCAAAATAGCCACCTTTCATAAAAAGCATATTTAGAGTTATTTAACGTGTTTTTCTTTGCTGCATCACTACATACATCTTGCTCGTACATTTGATGTCTTCAGTATCTATCTGCAGTGTTGAAAGTTGGAAAGAAAGAAAAAAAAAAAGTTGCATGAGGAGATGTGTCCAAACTTTTGACTGGGAGTGTATGAACAGGCCCTAAGCTGCAGAGTACCAATTTTTTATTCAGTTTGTAGTCCGGACTCCACGGACTCTGAGAAACTATGCAGATCTCCAGAAAGCAGCGTGCTCAGAACTTTTGCGAACAGCATTTCATGTAAATTGTTCCTCTTATTTGCAGCTAAAAAAAAAAAAACATAATTATTTTGGGGGGGGGGGCAACAAAACACCCACGAGCACAGACGGGGAAGGACACATGCGTGTCCTCCTGTCCACCCCCCCAACTCGTTTCTGCTCCAGTTATGGCTCAGCAGATGACACTCGGCTGCTTCTGCTGCTATAAATAGAAGAGAAAAAAAAGACAAAAACGTGACGGGAAAAATCCCTTCTCTCTCCCTCTCCCCCCTCTATCCCTATCTGCTTCCCTAACACTCTCTCTTTTTTTCCTCACACACACACACACACACACACAAAAGAGCAGACGAGACAGACAGAGACACCAGGAACAAAGTGTCGGTGTGATGAGCTCCGTTCTTCAGTTCTATTTTCAGTTGAAAAAAAAAAAGAAAAAAGAACCTGATCAACCCAAAAACACCCCGTCTTTCAGAGCTTCAATTGTTTCCTGTTTTTTTTTCTTTCTTTTTCTTAATATAGACACTGTCAAAAGCAAAACTGTGTCTTTCAGTCTTGGTTTCTGAACGTGCACTGCATTTGTTAAGAGCTGTACGTTTTAATTTTAAATGGCGAGGTGCCAGTTTGATCAGCAACAACTCACGAAATCAACGAATGACGAGTTCAGGCTGCAGGACGTCCACTGAGGAGCACTGGAGGAGTCGAGTGCCAGCAATTTCAACGGTTTATCATGGGCTCAATTGTAAAAGAGAAGGCCAAGATGTTCAAGACAGCGCACACACACACACACACACACACACACACACACACACACACACACACACACACACACACACACACACACACACACACTTGTGGTATTCTGTGAGGATCCCTTCCCATCATAACGCACCCCCAACCACCTCTCACTGAGTGACATCCCATCATTGGAATGCAGGATAGCAAGAAAGCAGGGAGCTCCCCTCCCCAAGACACACACACACACACACACACACACACACACACACACACACACACACACACACACACACACACACAAAGAATGTAACAAAAGACCACCTCGCATGCAACTCAGCAACAGTTAAACCTGTAATTTGAACGTAAAATTGCTCTGACTAAATACACAAAGCGTGCTTGAAGAAAAGACGGCGCGTGTGTTTTGACTTTCACGCAAAACACGCATCAGTTTAGATCACACCATTCCACTTGTTGCGCCGGTATGTTTTGTTTATGTTTTTTCATTGTCACATTTCCGAGCCTCTTGGGAGCACTTAATAAAGACTGGCGCTGCATAAGCCGGACCCAGAATTTCAATCCATCACGGCAGCGCTAATCAGCTCGGGGGAAGTGTCCATCTGATCGCAGATTTGTCATTTTCAGCCGGAAAACAACGTGACCCAATCCCCTTTGAGCTGATCGGCCAATTGCACCTCTAAGTTTCCAGGAAGTGACTTGTTCCCCACAATGACAGCATTGTAGTTTCCGGAGAGTGAAAGAAAATAATAATTATGAAGCACAGAAGGACAATAACCCTCTTTGGTTAATCGGGCAATTTGCATTCAGTGCAGCTTTGGTTTAAGCCTTTTTGAGAACAATGCTGACCAAAAAAAAACCTCTGCGGTTGTTGTCACCTTTGCTTTTGTTCGAGACTTTGTGCTCCAGGCTGAACTTCCAGCACATCAACACAGTTAGCCCTCTGTTTACAGCCTCCCTCACGAAATCGTGCTTTGGTGACCTTGAGACACGGCGATGGTTGACGGAGCAGCTGCCTGACGGTGTTGCAGGCTGATCCTGGGGAGTTTTTGCTGGGGTGCTGGTGCCCTTTGTGACATCACAGAGGGCAGAGCAGAGCAAGCAAACAAAGCTGAGGTTGGACTTTTTACGTCACTGGGGATCTCAGCGACGGACCAGAGGTGGTGAACACTTTGGTGGAAGGACATTTTGAACACAGAACTTGCAGACGGGACGTGGCGAGGAGCAGAGTGAGTAATAGTGACACAAGCAGGGATGGATTGCAGCACAGGAAGGAGCGAACCCAACTGGGAAGAAGAGGAACACGTGCTACATCTCCGAGAGGACAAGTTATGTCACCCGGTCTCACCGTGCGAGTCCTCGCACATCCTGCCGGTGCCTTCACCGTCCCCGACTCACCTTCCGGGCACAAGCAACAAACACAATGCCCGCATTGGCTGTGAGCGCGGCTCTACACTCACTTCAGCCAGCCACCGATACGGCGCTGTACATGCTGAAGTGCTTATCGCCGCATTCACACTCTCGTGAAAGCGTCTCTGCATAAGCACTCTGCAACAGAAGGCACCAAACGGGGGAAAAAAAAGTGGGTGCCAAGACACTTTGAGGACTTCCAGCTCTTTGAGTTACACAATTTCAAAGAGAAAACACGCAGCGGAGAGCACCGGGTTCGCTATTTAGCCGACTTCTTCTTTCTTTTTCTCTAAATAAACACAAAGTAGAAGAAGCTCAGTTGGTCTTCCCACCGTGAACGGACGGTCACACGCTCAAACCAAACTTCAGAGCTTCAAAGCCTTCAGAGGAAGATTTACGAGGCAGTCTTTTTCCGGACCGTGCACGCAAAGAGAAAAAAATAATCTGAATAACAGGGTCGTCACGTGACGCTTAATCCCTCCGCTGAAATCAATACTAATGACCTTCAGAGCCCGGGTGGTGTGACCTCACTTTACAAAAGTGAGAGAGAAAATAAAGAAAGGCGCAAAACTGGCAAGTTCACACATTGCGCGGAAGAAAGTCAGACAACTTTTTTTTTTTTTGGGGGGGGGGGGGGGTTTTGCTTTGCGTTTTTTTTTTTTTTTTTTGAGGAAGTGCGAACATCTCGCACTTCCTCTCTCTGCAGCTCACAGCTGGGTTACTGACACATGACAAGAGAGGGAAGGTGAAGGCGGAAGAGGAAGATGCAGTGTTACGGTCAGAGCCCCCCCGAGTAGCAGCCTGAAATTCTGGGGGAGATTCCCTCTCTTCTTCTTGTCCTCCGCAGTCTTATCTGCCACCGGGGCCGACACGCTTCCCCTCCCTACCGCTCACAAATCCATCACAGTCTTCAGGGCTCTTTGCATATCTGAGCACCGCATCTCGCCGTCTGTGCACAGGCAGTCGGCCGGCGGAAGGGAGGCACCGCAGCCGTCTTGAACGCCGCTCGTCCCCCCAAGACGAAGACGACTGACGATAAAGTTCACACTGGATTGCAGAGTTTTAAAGCTCATTTCAGAAAGACACATGCAAAGCACTCTTGCAAAACATGCAAAAAGGAGTAAAGGATGGATTTTTCTCATGTGTGGGGACTTCCTTGACGGGTCAGAGACTTGTTATTGTTATTAAACAGTGACAAATGGAGTTTGGCTTAATGTGGGACTTTCACAAATGACAAATTTCACACTTAATTTAACGATTTCACACTTCGTTCGGGACCAGACTCAGGCGTCTGTGGCGGCTGCCGCACGTGCGCCCACACGGTCACAGGTCCCAACCAAACTCACACCAACGGACCCGCCGAAGCCCCCGTGCACAGGCACAGGCGCAGGCACAGGCATTAGCCTAATTGCTAATAAGGAAAGGGGATCCGAGCAGATTATGAGCCGCAAGCATTTAAAACACGAAGCAGTAAATGTTTAGACTGCCGACAGTTTCCATTCCTTTTTCAAGCGGCCTGTTTGTGTTGGCTGTGTGTTCATTGGAGAGGGTGCTGGTGGTGGTGGTGGAGGCGTGGACCAAGTTGACTCAGGATCATTTTTTTTAACCAGTTCAGAACGAAGCAACGGCGGTGGCGGCGAGATCCAGCCAGCGCTGCACCAAAGTCTCGGCACAGCTGCAAGTTTTGCCTGGTGGTGTTTAGTCAAGGAAACCCGACCCCCCTCAGAGAGTCACTGCATCTCCCACCTTAGAGAGCCGCAGCCCCCAGAGTCATCAGAGTCATCTGCCAAAGTCTCTCAGTCAAAAATAAAAAACAAGGTATTTTGGGCATCTGTTTTCTCTTTTTTTTTTTTGCCCCCAAAAAAATTAACACAAAGCCTCGGTTGTTGTCCTTTTAATTTGATAAGAGGCAACAGGGAAGCTATTGTGGACGGCGGCGGCGGCTCGGCCTCTGGGACCTCTCACACTCTATAAATGCCTGTTGCAAACTCTGGGCAAACTTCTAAATATTGTCCTTTATCCTGCCGGCTACCTCCAGCGTGATCCGCTCCCCTCCTCTGTCTCCCCTCCGGCCGTCCCCCTGCCTTTTCCAGGGCGCCACCAGGTTAGAATCAGGTCACTGCTGTAAACAAAAATGCTGAGGAGCTCAAAGCACTACCAGAAATACAATAAGAAAAAAGATGATCTGAGCTGGGGTACAAATCAATGAATTCTATATCAGGGCCGAGCCCTGGGTCTTGTCTTAAAGGCGCAGATAGAATGAGCATTATTGAAAGAGCTGGCTCCAAAAGTGTGTGTGTGTGTGTGTGTGTGTGTGTGTGTGTGTGTGTGTGTGTGTGTGTGGGGAGGAGGGGCTAATTTGGGGCTAATGTGTTGCTGTTGAGGGAAAAATGTCAGGGTCTTTGAGTGCCACTGAGCCCCGGGGGTCTCACACTCTCTCTCTCTCTCACACACACACACACACACACACACACACACACACACACACACACACACACACACACACACACAGGGTCCCCCTCTTCTTTGCGCCCCCCCAGTTTCCATGACCCCTCCTCCTCCTCCTCCCTCCCTCCCTTCTCTCCTCCTCCTCTCCCTCCTCCACCCCCTCCCTCTCTCCTCCTCCTCTCCCTCCTCCTCTCCCTTCTCTCCTCCTCCTCCACCCCTCCCTCTCTCCTCCTCCTCTCCCTCGCTCCTATTCATTTCCTTTGTCTTTTCACTCCCACTTCGTCCTTCGACCCTCCTTTCAGCGGATCCTCTCACACATCTCTACAGAATCGCTGCCCACCCCCAAAAAGAACATCCTTGATTTTATCTTACACTATTTTTGAGTTTCACATTCTCTCCCACCACCCGCTCCCCCTTTTTTTGATCTCTCTTTCACACTATTGCCGCCCCGGCCCCGGGAGCAGAGCTGGTTGAATGGTGGGTCGCCCTGCCAGTGATTGCTTTGGACACAACAGGGTTGAACTTTGACCTCCGGCCCTCCTACCCCCACCTCTGCCTTCTTGCGGGACTTCATTTGTTCGCACTACCTTCTTGCCACTTGTAGCTTTTAGAAAAAGGACAGTTTTGGCTTCCCTATAGCTCGACATCGGCCTGACATCCACCTGACAGAAAGCCGACTGAGCTGCTCCTGGATGGGATTATTCTGAAACATCGTAGGTGTCTTCGGGGGATTTTATTTTTAACCAGATTTTTTTTTTTTTAATAATCCTCCCTTAAAAAACACAAAACAAACCTAGCTTGTTGAGCTATTTGCTTACTGCCTCTTTCACACTCACGATCATCTCCCTTCCAGTGGAACAAAGCATCTAAAGATAAGCTACCAGGTGACCTCCCCCCTCCTCCTTGACAGTGCATTCATCTGGATAATTTTTTTTCATGCCAAAGGTTAAAACTATCTGCAATCTCTCCTCCTCCTCCTTTGTATCCATCCATCTGCGGAATCTTGTTAAAACAGAAAAACAGAAGTCGACCTGCCTTGGGTCAAAATTCTTACGTCAAACTTTTTCTTTCTTTTCGAACTCGCAAGAACATTTAAGCAACGGCGCACATATGCGCAAATGCAAACCTATAAAGGTCTGATGGACGATCCACATGGTCCTAACTCCCACAGATGACCACCCAGCCAGTGTGTGTGTGTCTGTGTGATTGGATGTGTGACACTGCGTGTGTCTGCGCGTGCGTGTAACTTTACTCCCATCAACCTGCCACATGTCGGCAGTTGCTCAGTCATCTCTGACACACACAGGATTACAGACAGACTCTGCCGCTGTGGAGCCGACGCACCACTGGTCGTCCGTACCCTTATATAAGACACGCACGCAGTATATGGTGTTAAAGAAGGACGCTGTGGCCCGAAGTTCATTCAAAGCACGTTAGATAACATTTCGATTGAATTCCGTCGCTGTATCCGCAGTTCCTATCAAATAGAATCTAAATGTAAAACTGAGTGAATCCGAGCGGTGTCCCTCTTTTTGAAGTCAGCCGGCATGTAATTCCCGCTTCCTCCTTCCGGCAAGCAAAAAAAATGAGAGAGGGAGATGGAAAGGTGGGGAACAAAGAGGCGTTTGTGACGGTGGGAGGAGCCGGACACAGGTTGGATGTTTGTTGTTCTGATAAACAAGCTGCCGTATCCAAGACCCGGGCCATCCGGCAGAGCTGATTTTAGGATTGAGGGAGACTCGAGGAGCGTCTTGTGATGGAGACGGCCGGCGGGGATAAACAAGCCAGCTGCCTCGCCGCAAACAATGACAAGCTCAGACATGTTAATCACACTTTGTTCGACCTTTGGATCATCAGATCATCAGACACACGACGAGGCCAACTTGATAAATGAAAAATTCTCGGCAAACAATTTTACAAAAACATTTGCCAAAAATGGACCCGCCGGCTCAGCGCGAGTCCACGTGTTCCAAATTGCGCATTTCTGCACAAGACACTTCATGCACTAAGTGCAAAAACAAACAAAAATCAAAGCAAATTAAGTTCAAAAGAATTGACTGTAGAGTGCTCGTGCTAGTTAGCATGGTCCGTTAGCTGCGCAACACTGTGGGGTGCGCTTGGCTTTTATGTCTGACCCCGCAGCAGCTCGACACCACCCACGCAGCATCACCTCATGTGACCAGCTGTTATTCACACCTCAGTCAGCGAGCTGCCACCTCTTGGTTCTCTCCTTCTGTCAGCCTGAACTCTGCAGCACTGACTCTGCGCTGCAGTCTCTGCAGAGGTTGCATCAGCGCATCAGCGTAGTGTGGAAACCACGTCCTGCGGGGGCCCTGTGTGCCATCCTGTTTTGCGTTTCGCCTCTGCGCACCGAGACGCCTTCCCGTGCTGTGCTGTCAGTGTGGTTTAAGATACGGGAGGATGGGTTTTGTTGAAAGAGCCAACCAAAACTACAAGACAAAGATACACTAAAACTACAGGTAAATACAAACTCAAAGATCGCCTTTCAGCGTGCTAAATTCCCCCAACGGTCCTGGGCGTATTCAAGACTCTCACCATACACGTTGGTGACATGCAAGGTGCTTTCACATACAGACAGAGGCATAAAGCTACAGAGTGGGTGTGACCAATCAAACCGCTTCGGAGTTTGATTGAAAGTGTGATTTACGGCCTCGCCAAGCGGGGGAGCAAACAAACTTGAGAGCGATTCTCCCAAGCTCAGTGAGGCGGGTGTGGAAGCCGACGTACAGAGAAGGGCCTCCAGAGCCAAAGTCAGGTGTCAGTCAGGTGTGTGATAGACAGCAACCCTCGGGAGACTCGCGGCTCTCGTTGCGCAACGTGCTTGACGGTGCACCGCAGGGTGACGCATTTGCATCCGTTCACACGCACTCTGAAGCTTGTCGCTCCTGCCAAAGAAATCAGTGATGACACCCAAAACCATGACTCATGAAGAAAGGAGTTACTGAGCAGCAGTAAGAGTTGCTCAAGATGATTTATATATATATATATATACGGCAAGTGAAATTAGAGTGACAGACTTCAATATTTGATTTTGTAAAAACTTGCTCCATGTCCAGGCTGCAGCTGCACATCAATAATATAAAAATGTTCTGTCTTTAGAGATGGAATGCCTCAAGTCAAACTGATTCAAGATTAGAGGAAGTGTGCAAACCTGTGAATTCATTTTGCACTAAATGAGTTTATAATTGAACCACAATTCTGCTTTGGCAGAATTCATTGTCTGGAAGGCACCTCGACAGGATGCAAGTTGCACCTGAATCTCAATCCGAGAGCGTTGGGGCAGGAAACCGTCTGGGCGAGCAGGAAGTTCTCACGTTTCAAGCGACCTCAACGTGACAGGATGAAAAATAATAAAAATGTAAGAAAAAAAAAAAAAGCGATGGAAATCAATTGTGAATCACTACCACGGCTCAACACGGATGTTAGGAGGGGAAAAGCGAATGCCTTGGCTATGATTAATTCAGGGGTTGGATAAACAGTGAGATGGAGAGAGATAGAGTGGAGAGGAGGGGAGAACGAGTGATGAGCCGGGACTCACCTGCAGCTCGCACCAGGCCACCTCCACCGTGGTTTCCGTGTCCAGTCCCTTGTACACGGTCTTGAAGGAGCCCCGTCCGATCTCGATGTCGAACTTGAGGAAGCGCCCGTCCGGCGACGTCCCCACGGCCTTGGTCTCTGCCTCCTCGATGTCCTCCTGCACCCGCTTCTCCGCCTCCCTTTGCTCGGCCCGTGCTTTCGCCAGCCCCTTGTCCTCCCCGGCCTCCCGCTCCTTCTCCCCGCTCACGCGCTCTTTCACCACTTGCTGCGTGCTCGCCGTTGCCGCCGCCGCCGCCGCCGCCGCCGCCGCCGCCGCCGCTGCCAAAGGGGAGCACGACGTGACGTCGGGCTGCTGGTCCCGACCGCCGACATCCAACACTGTCGGGGTGGGATCTGTCGCCGCTCCATCGGCCGCAGGTTCGACGCCGCTTCCGGAAGGAGGGGCGGCGTCCGCGATGCCGCTTATTAAACTTTCTGCTGCACTTTGATGGTGAACCGCAGCGTCTACCGGGCCACCGGACCCCAGACCTGGCTGGAGATCTGGACTCTGCACTTGGGGGACTCTCAGGACGTCCCCTCCTTCAAGGTCCGGCACTCGCGGTTCGGAGCCAGGGGGACGTGGAGGGTGGAAGGCGGCGGGCACTTGGCAGTCTGGAGGCGAGGTGAGTATCACGGCGGCCTTGCTGGGGAGGTCCAGCGCCGTGGCGTTGGAGTCGCATATGACGCTCCGCCGGAAGAAGCGGTGCTCGGCCGTCTTGGCGTCCCGGTCCATGGTGTGGCGCCGCCGCTGGACCTCGGGGTGCTCGCCCAGCCTCTCCACCACGTGCGTGTCCGAACTGGCCGAGCCGTTCACATTCTTGTGGGGGGTCTGAGGCGATGTGAGCGGAGTCGCCGGGGAGGAAGGGGGTGCCGGAGCAATGAATTTCACTGCTTTGCCGCCGCAGTTGCTCTCAGACATTCCTCCCCCGGCGCTCAGACCACAAAAGAGAAATTTGGTATGTGTAAATAAGGACTTAACTGCGTGCGAGGGTTTAGGGCCAGCCTATTTGCAAAGCGTGTGTTTGCAAATCTTGACGAGCAAGATTCTTCTCCAAACGAACGGCTATCCGACCTTTGATGACGCTCCAAGAAAAGCACATGGGGGGGGGAGACGGGTCGTGGGTAAATAAATAAATCAACTGAATGCTGTATTGCCGATTGTGCCGAGGCTATTTATTGACTTTCTTCTTCCTCTTTGCAGCTTTCTCACTGAGAAAACCTGCAGTTCCTGCGAGGCCCTTCTGTGCAGGGCTTGAGGAAGCCCCAGAACAGGGGAAGGGGCTTTATGGGTGAGGACGAAAGGGAGGAGGAGAAGCAGTCAGAGAGGGGGGTTCGCAACCGCTGCGGCGGGGTGACAACTCTCACGTCAGCACACGTATCCATCCTGGTGCCGACATCCGGTGAGGGACGACCATGACACGGAGTGACTGGAGATCGGTACGGCCTAGTATGACCTACTGGTGCCTGATAAGTCAAAGTATGACTGGAATCCAAACAGTTGCACCTCAAAGGGGTGAAGCTCCCGCTGCGTGCAGGTGAGATAAGACTGCTGGCAGGTCAGGTCAGGTCAGGTCAGGTCAGGCCAGACGGCGGGGCTTCAGCGAGGCCTTGCCTGGCCTAGCCGGGGCCCGGCTCAGTCAGCGTCAGACTTTTATGCTGTGAAAATAGCAGAGAGAAGGAGAAACGCACTGTAAGAGAGCAAAAAAAAATAAAAGGTATCGATATCCAGGTAAATTGCCCGTCTGCTTCTACTAAACCATGTCAACAGCCCAAATAATGTCAACCGCCTCGATATGAGTTGCAGCACTGAACGCGCAAAAAACTGCCATAGCTGTCATGTTTGACATAGACATGAGGGACAGCCGTATCACTGTCATATTGGTTGCAGATGACACGAGGCCACAAGTAAGAGTACAATGCAGAGACGTTTCTGTCCACAACAATTAGGCTGAAAAGCCAGATGCATACATTCGCACAATCACTCATTGAGGTTTTATTTCATTAGAGTGATCAAAACTAAGCCCTGTGCGTCTTGTGCACGGGGCTTATTATCTGACTTGGGTCAAAACCTTAGCAAGAACTTTAAATGTGTTGGCAAGAAGGGGGATTTTCACCCCGTCCCCATTATTTCCCCCCCAGGCTGCATCCGTGGAGCTAATGCCGCACAGCGATGCCACCGAGTGTGTGTCTAATTGCTCCCCGTTCCAAATTTAGCCCGAGTCACCACAGCCCTGGCTGGCTGACCTCAGAGGTTAGGCAACTCTGTGGCAGTTCAGGGGCTTCACAAGAGAGGCGAGGAGGCATCCAAAGTGGCCCCGCAAAACCAAAAGCCAGCGTGCGAGTCCGTATAAAAATATTGCGCCGCTCACGGTGACGCACGAAAACTCACAGCACTGTGAATCCTTGTGACTTTCCTCACGTAGCCTCGATCTAAATGTGTTCGCAGAGGCAGAGACTGCAACTGTCTGTGCATTAAAATTATCCCCAAGGCATCTTTTTACGTTTCAGACAGTTTCGACATCTTAAATTGGCTGATATAATGGAATATTCATGACGGGTGATGCATTTAATACAGTCTTTGCTTTATTTACCAGCTCGCTACTTACTCCCCTGTGGTTCCGTCAGGACCCATGCACTGCGATGAGTTCACTTCCCCTATGAAAGTCTCGATTCAGTCTCGATCCAAACCATTTCTATATGCACGTTTATATATTTGAACGTTTTCCACCTAAACCAGGCTACACAAAGTCAACAGACGAGCAACAATTAGCCTGGTGTCTGATTGGTCAGCCGTCCTCCGCTGCCTATTCGGTGAGAAAGATGCAGCGTTCAGCTTATTTATTTTAAAATCACAGCGTTAAATTTGTCTGAATGGCTTCTCAGAAAAGACTATACGCAACGACAGCATTCACTTGGCCCAAGTGTCTACTGTAGACCGTCCCACATAGGGGAGATGTGAGCAGGATTAGCTACTAAGAGGTCATACTAGGTGTGTGCCTTGAGGCAAACAGGTAGAATATCTACCACTGCTTAAAATCAAAAAGACTAGCTTTAAGTGTTTTAGTTGATTAGTGCTGTGCTGCAAGAAGGCTCTAATGTTGCTCGTAGTCGTCCCCCTGATTATCAAGTCTTTGCAATTAATAGCACCTGAAAGCCTTTGAGGCTGCTGTTAACCAGATGTCTCAAATTCCAAAGCATGCAAGGACTGCGGCGGGTCCCCCGACACGGTTAGCTAATAACATTTCGCAATATACAATGACATCAATGCACAGAAAAGACCAATGACTTCATCGCGAATGAGGACTTTTTGTGCTCTGAATGTGCTTTGCCTGGATCGCACAGTGGATGCTCACGTCCCACAATCTCTGCTTCAAGCCCAAAAGTGCCACATCAGACCCTAAATTTGTAGTTTGCATGTGGATGCAACAAAGCCGTGAATATACGGAAAGCCCCAACCCTTGAACAGCCTCATGGGGAGAATGTGGTCAAATTAATTGAAGCTCTTTTTCCATTTTCTGTTCACTAAGTATAACTAGAGTCACAGGACTGAAGCGATACAGACATCCCAGAACACACAACACAGCTAGGGGGTGTTGTTAGGCAGAGGACAGGGCAGAAATAGCAAATTAAATTTTGCTTAAAACTTAATAATCACTTCAAGAGGAAATTTTGTAAATGCCAAACTGGAATTGACACCAAAACAAATTATCATGTTTTTGGGACAAGTACTGGACTTGCTCAGATGTACTGCAACAACAACAACAACAAAAAAAATATATAAAAATGAAGTTTAAAGTTAGAGTCATGTTACTAGCCATTAGCCGGGTATCTCCTTGTGCACACAAAATAAAAAGAAATATGAAAAAATAATTCATCCAAACCTTAGCAAGAGAGAGGAAATTTTGGTTTAGATTAGGTATCATCGTCATTATCTAAACACAAAGGTCTTGTCCTCATTCTGTTAGGTTCATTCTAACAAAAATGCTAATTTTATTTGTCAAAAGAAATACTAAAATACTCCAATCAATAATAATCACAAATTGGCATTTGACAGCTGGAATCTCCAAAATAAAAGCATGGCTATTGCTGCTGCTAAGTCATGGACAAACTGTCGGTATCAGTAATGCGACTCAAGACAAAATCATCTTGAAAAAGACTGATTATGTCAAAATTCTGGAGTTGCAAAGCTCTCATCAGTGGGTAGAGGTGGGTACTCCAGCCCCTGTGCAACGCCGTGCAGCGAGGGGGTTCGCCGCTGCCTGTTGAGGAACGCTGCCTGATGAGGCAATGCAGTTTAAGTTTACCTTCAGCACAAACAATATTTTCAATAAGAAAACAAACAGGTATGTGCCTTACCTATTACATTGGTTGCGTTGCCATGAGTGCGAGGATAACAAGAATTACAGTTATAACTTGATTTAAAAGCGTCTAACTGCTCCGCAGTGGGGGTCCGGTCTCCGACACGCAGCGCCGATGTCAGCCGAGTGCGTCACGTTAAAGCCACAGTTGGTTGTCGAAAGCAGCGGGGAACCACACACAAAAAAATACACGTTGTTGACACACACCGACAAAAAAAAAAAAAAAACAATACTTGGCAGCAGCCTTAATCCCTTTTAAAACGATAGGTCGCGGTGAGCAGCGAGCCGAAGCCGACCTACTGACACCCAGCGCCGGCTACGGGAAACCAAGTTCGTCCGCCAGTGTCGCAGCGGCTCCGGGTACTTCTTCTTCTTCTCCTGCCTCCCTGTCTGCGTCCGACTGAGCGAGCCACAAGCACAAAAAGGCGGCAGTCTCACTCGAAGATGCTGCGTCCTCAGCACCCGGACCCCTTCCGTTTCTCTGTTCGGTTGCCGCCGCCCCCGTGAGGTGGGATAAATCCTCCGCGTTCCACAGCGGTATTCCCAGTTTTCGCTCCAGCGGACGGTGGAAGCGCCTGCTGCTGCCCCTGTTCGTCTCTGGCGATGACTCGACAAGGCGACGGCAGGGCTTTCCACATTAAGCACGTCAAGCTAGCTGCATGCACCGGAAAACACCCGAAGCTGTAAAGCTTGGGAAAATAAAATGCGCATGAGCCGGACTTGACCGGAAATCAGTAACCGCATATATATTGGAGGTGTGTGTGTGTGTGTGTGTGTGTGTGTGTGTGTGTGTGTGTGTGTGTGTGTGTGTGTATATATATATATATATATATAAATATATATATATATATATATATATATATATATATATATATATATATATATATATATATATATATATATATTTATATATATATACAATGTGATGTGTGATGCAGAATTTTGAGCTCCATCTCAGCTATAATATTATTGCTACTCGCGCCCGTTGTTTTTCTGAAACATGATCAGCAGTATGTTCCAGTTATGTAGAGGTTTAACTGTGGCTCCCGTGCAACCCAATCCACGGGGTCAGGCAGTAACTCTCACCCTTTATTTCCTGTGCGATGAAAACAAAAAAACGTTTCCCTAATTTGTTTCACTCGCTCACTCACTTTGCTAAGTCACTTGGAGTGCCACAGCTGTTTCAAGATTGTATTTCTGTGACGCTTTGACAGTATTACATAATAAATGAATATATTATATTATATAATACATACATTTAGACAGATTAAAAGCCCAACCAAATGTGATTTATTTGCCTAAGAAATTGAGAATACAGAGGTGTAAGATTTTACGCGTATCATTTGAATGTTCATTAGCTTAATCATACTTATCTAGAATTCCCGTTACGCGCTCACAATTGTGACTCTTATTTTGCCGGGTTTGTGCGGATGTACATCCCTCTCGCTGTTGATGCTCACAGGAATGCCGAACTAGTCAACAGCTGCAGCGTGAGCCAGCACATGTCGTCTGTGCTTGTTCTTCCTGCTTTTATTTATTTATATCTTTCAATTTTGTTTGAAGCATCACTGCTGAATATCTGATCAAATTGTCATACTTCCTTACCCCATCTGTTAAGTGTCCAAACAAAAATGTACCTCTTTCTTAAGTTCCTATCTAGTATTCTTAGTATGATGTTTGTTGTTAATTTTATAAAAATAAAAAGGTAATTTTATACCCTCCAAAAATAGATGATGAGTTCATATTAGAGTCTACTGCCAGAATATAAGTAGCAGGTTAAAGTCTGTTTTATATTTTGATATGTTGCAGTCCCTTGAGCTACAGTTTGAGTCATTGTATCCTTTTAATATCAGTGCAGGAGTGGCAGATATGTCAGCGATCTTGACCCAAATACAAACAATTAACATGACATGTTGACTTTCCTGAAATAACTTGGAATTTGGATATAAGACTGGTGCAGATGGTCATGCCATTTATTCTTTTCAAATATTCAAACCAATTATTTTGACTGATATGGGAAAACGTTTGTATCAACATACTTGACTCTATTTCTGCCAGCTACTGTTAATGCCATGCTTATCCCCTCCGGACTAAAAGCATCCAAATTTTTTTTTACGGTCCACCATATCTTATCAGAATCGGATATAGCTGTTATCATAGCCTGCACTGTTATTCTCCAGATAATTTTTCTATTATTGCTTCTATACCTGATGAAATGCCAGTGCCCTGATGAAGAGGCTGCCAAGGATGTTTTCCAAGCTTGTGACTCTTTGATATTCCTGTATTTGGGTTTGTTTTTGCAAGTGGGCAGGAACTCTAACAGGGTCATGGACTTGTTGTTTTAGATCTTCACATGACCCACCAGGAGGTTGATATTAGCCAGTGTGTTTTCAGCGAAAAAAGCACATCTTTTCATCTGGGAGACCCGGTTGCTGACCTAGAAAAAAAATGAAAGGAGTACAGTCCCAGTTGTGTGCAATGTCCCCTTTTTGCCTCCATGTACACAAGCAACAGATGTTTATCCTACACTTTCCTTAGGGGAGTGGAAGCAGGGGGTTGCCACAGCAACTTGGCAGCAAGTCAGGACTCAAGCATGTATTTGAGAAATAAGAAGAGAGACAGAATAAACAAAATGTTTACCACTTTTCATGTTATATCTGTTTAGATTTACCCAAAACTCCAGAAGAGCTGGAGTCAGTGTTTGTTAATTGTTGTTTTTGGTATGTTGGCCTTTCGGCCTCAACAATCCACATACGTGCACTTCCCAACATGCCTTCACCTTTTCTTTCAAATAGCTGAAAACCACCCACCCAAGAAAATTGTACTGTCAGTGTGACAATTTTTCTTTTTTTTCTCTTCAGTCCCCTCCCTATCTCCATGGATACAAACACCATACGCACCTGGGTTATCCCGAAGGGTCCTCCAGCCCTTTTCTGGCCCCTGAGGTTCATGGAATACTAGATGACAAGGTTGGAAAAGCAGGCAGCAGTTACACCTGAGGGCAAGTGTTGTCAAGGTAGGTGCAAAAGTATGACGCCTTAATTGTTGCTCTCTCTTGCAAGTCAAGTTTCAGCTCAAAACACAAGGATATATATATTTTTAAAAAAACACGCTTAATTTATCCATAACAAATGAACAGACCTTGAATTCACTACAGTCGACCCTCTTTCCTGTTTCCTGTTTCGGAGCCTGACCTCCGTTTTCCCCTAGTGGCCACTTTGTGGTATGGTAAAATTCCCCTACAAAGCTCCCAAAATATTTTCTCCACTGAACACTGAGAAACAACATTTGACATGTTCTCATTTTCATCGGGAGAAATACTTTCTTTACTAAGTAGTTGTAGTTCTGTTGAGCCATCCTGTGTTGTCTTGATCTATGGTCTATGTTTGGAAGTCACAGTTGAAAATGCAGTGTTTTTCTTTTGGTGGGGGGGAAGTAACAGGTTGTCTTGCCATCTCATTAGCTGCAAACATCCAGGTGTGAAACTGTGGCACCGCAAACATTCCAAAATCTAGCAGTGATAAGGTCAGAGGTCATATTTTAACCTCTTCCCCTTTTTTGCCACTTCCTCTCAGCATCCCAGCCGGTTCTGTCAATAAATCAACATACAGTTTATCCAACCAGGTGACTGACAAGTATTACACATTAAGTTACGATGCGAGTAGATTTACTGTCCATCTTATTACCATTTCCCCTGTGAACATTTATTATAGTCACAAGTAAACCAAGTTTCTTTCTACCTTCAGTGGAAAAAAAAAACATAGTTCTTCATTCTGATAACTTTCAGTGGTTTTAAATGCCTATTTCTGGAATGCATTGCTGCTTCTAGTCCTGAAAAAGAACATAAACCAGAATGAAGTACAACCAAGAATATTTAACCTAGAGGGGAATTCTGAGATGCTCTCATTGCAGTGAGAGTTTGTATGTCTTTAGGTTTGTGTGTGTGCGCATGCATGCGTGTGCACACACACACACTGCTCCTGCCCCCATATCAGGCCCACAATCAGGCAGCCTTGTCTCCCGTCATTAAGCTGTCGGCCAGTTAGTTCCGTATGGATGAATATAGATCTTGCTCTGACAAGAAGAACACATCGATTGATAAAACAAGTATGCGTCCACGGATATGAAATCTTTATGTGTTCAAGCTTTTCTTCAATTCTCTGGAAAGCTACATGTCACCTGTGTTCGGGGGAAAATCAGGCCACTCCAGGGGGGCAGTTTAAAAGAAGTCCCCCTCCGCTGAATGCGGATGTCTGTGGAAATGGTTTACTGCCACTGCAGCGACACATTGGTATCCCACCCAAGGTGTCCTCATTATTCTTCTGCATGGGGCATTTTTATTGAAATTATTTTCTGGGGAGAAAAAAAGCCCAAAACATTTGCATTCTCACCTCCGTATCCAGGGACCCTCCGCCTTTGGCATCTAGAAACGCGCCTACATGTGTTGAATGAGTCTAACGACGTCTGCTAATTTGTTCCTTCTAACAAGTCACAGCATGTTGCGATACATGTTCTGACTCCACTCAGGGAGGTCCTTAAGAGCCCCTCACTCAAAAAAGAAACACAGGTGCACTTCTCGTTGACTTTTGTTTCTTACATTTTAAACTCTGTGACCTTGTTTGCCCCAGTTATTTTGCTTAAAAAGGCCACAATCTGCCATCTGAAAGGACATTTTGACATTCTCCACAATAATGGAGTACTATTCTATTTCATAAAGAGTAGTGTGCACGTGAAAATTACAGCTTTATTTCCCACAATTTTCACCTCTAAGGACAATTTCCTTTTCCCTTCCTGGCCTCGTCTTTCCAGGCCGGTTCTTAATGCGATGCTACTCTGCTTTGCGAAGGTCTCCTCGCAGTGCGTCCACAGATATTGGACATTAGCCGTCAACCGTGTCTGTGAGACAGATTCTAAAAACAAGCTTGGCAAAAAATACATCATTTAACATCAACATTTAATAACCAGGAAACTTACGTCAGGGCTTGGTGAGAAATCAGATGCTGGCCGTGGGCGTCAGCTGCGGCAGAGAGAATCAGTAATTGTTTTAAGCCAGTAAAAAAAAAAAGAACTGAAAACAACAAATGGCCATTTAACAATGTAAATTAGCTGTGGAGAAGATTAATTCAGGCCACCTGCTACACTCAGTGCACTGTTCTCCTCATTACAAGATATAGCGTTTGACCTGTTCTGCTTATCTCTGCAATGGCCTGGACGTGACTATCTCCCCAGCAGCTTCCAGTAAGATGTAACTCATCCCCTCCATCCCCTGATCGTGACAAACTCTACAGTTTGCTCAGAAGTGTCTTCCTCCTCCTTCCGCTCACTGTGCGTGACAACACGTCGTGGCCCTAAAATCTTGAATCACAACGGATCTTCCACGATCAATGCGCCCTCTGTGTGTCAGAGGATGTGTTTTGAAAGATCTCATGTTGCAACAATGTTCGTGCCACTTCCACTCACAGCCACGCTGCAGATGCACGCCTCTGTTGAACTCTTGATCCTTTTACTCACAACTTCTTCCGTGCAAGTTTTCTTTTCGTGAGTGCATGTGTGTGTTTGCGTGTGTGTTTGCGTGCGTGTGAGTGTGTGTGTGTGTGTGTGTGTGTGATTTTTTTTGCATTTTGATCTGCTGCACTACATCCTGTTTGCATAAAATCCAAGCACAGTATTTTTAGGGGCACACATACACAAAGTTTTGAAAGACTTTATTCATAACAATGACAATATATTTAGGTTTTTGCTGACAATTCTACAAGTGTATCTTTGCTTGAATCTATCAGTGAAACATTTGTAAAAAGGCAAATGATATGCTGTAAAGAAATAGCAGCAAAACCATATGAAAAAATGCAGATAAAAACCTAGTTCTTTGTCCTCAAATTCATACTTGACAATCTAAATCATAAAAATGTAAGATTTCTTTAGCTTTGAATTGGTCATTATGTGAAAATAATCAGAGGGCACGCAATATAATGGCGCAGTACCAGATAGTGTCCAGATAGTGTCGCTAAAGAGCCCACTGTTTCATTCACTGGACTCTTTTTGACTGATTTCACTTTATCTCAATGTAAACTTTCATCGGCTTATGTGTTGCTTTGTGGTTATGCTATATCTCCTGAGTTTCCTCCTCACGGAGTTGTCAGGGAACTCAGTATCCTGCATGAACTGAACATAATATGTCTACACGTCCTGCCCTCCCCACGGTAAAAGCTCAAATTGAAGGGCAATTATCATAAATGAGGTCTGCGTCCCTTTGGGCTGAGGAGTAGGTTAAATATTACATGGTGGTTTTGGTCCTCAAGTGTAATTATGCAAGAGGAAAATGTGGAGAAGAAGAGAAAAGGAGAGAAGAGGAAGGAAGACTCATTAAACACAGTTATGTATGAAAAGAGAAAAATAAGGAAGATAATTACCCACTTTGAAGCCATTCCATTAGAAATGGGCTGGTTTGACCATGTTTTGAACTTGTTCAAACATCACTTGCAGCTGGAGGAAAAAATGTTGTGAAAGGTCACGTTATTTATTCACTTATTTTCACTACAAGGAAATCCTTCAATATACCATTGGGTTATTCACATCTGAGGAGTTGACGAAGGCTTTATGTGTACCAATGAGGAGGGTATATTTCCTTCTGTATAGTGCAGGGAATTTGCTGGACATTTAGAGAACAGCCACATTTTCAATTGCAGCGGGGGATTATTACCCCAGCAACAATTACATTTTGCATGTCTGTATACTCCAGGGAGTGTGTGTGTGTGTGTGTGTGTGTGTGTGTGTGTGTGTGTGTGTGTGTGTGTGTGTGTGTGTTTGTGTGTGTGTGTGTGTGTGTGTGTGTGTGTGCAAACATTCTGAGGCAACACAGCGCCACATTGTCGATGCCACAATCCTTACAAAGTCTGTCAGGTCTTAAAATACTGAAATGTCGGACACCAGCGAGCTCCCATTACTTCTATTTACTCTAATTTATAAACTGCAGCTTATAAAAATAAAAAGACCAAGTCGGCAGGCGGGTAAACAAAAGGCCTAAAACGTTAGCGTGCACGCACGGGGGGGCAGAGGGGTTAGCCGTACAACTGTACGGTTGGGAATCATTACCATATCATTTAATTTGGGGCTGACAAACAAGCACATAAAGACCAGGCACAAGCCTCTGATTATATGTGTATCTGTTTTCGGAAATAATTTCCTGCTGCAGCGGGAAAAAAAAAAGACAAAACAGTACTTGGAACTAATAACTCAGAGGTCTCAGACTCTGACAGGTTTTAAAATGTTCATGAGTTCAATCATCAGGTTTGAACCATCAAGATGTAAAAGTCAGGCTTCTTACTGATTCCGAGTTTGTTGTCGTTTCCACTAAATCCTCAGTCCAACTCACATGCTTATGTGATGTGTAACAGAGTCTACAACCCTAAATGTGTATAATGAGTTTGTGAATGGGGCCTGTGTGTGTGTGTGTGTGTGTGTGTGTGTGTGTGTGTATGCGCATGTGTGTGTTTGCATGTGTGTGTGATGTCAGGTGCACCTGTTCCTGTGTCTTTTTTATTTTTAATCTCCCCTGCCAACGAGGATGTGGGCCTCATTTCGTATCTTCTGTCTCTCGTCTGCAGACTGACACGCGGCATGCTTTTGATCAGATAGCGCCCGCCGCCGCCGCTGTAGATAGCGCGGTGGTGGTGCTGGTGTGAGCTACCTGTTGAGCGGGTGCACGCTTGCATCACCGCCATGAGGCACAAAGGCCCCTTTTTCACAGTGCATGGCGGGAGGCGGGAGGCAGGCACTGTCTGCTCAGCCACTGTCTGCATTTGCATGACAGAGGTGGAAAGCATGAGGTTGGCGCAGGCTGGCACCCAACTCAACCCTTTGTGCGCCATCCGGTGTGTGTGTGTATGTGTGTGTGTGGTGTGTGTGTGTGTGTGTGTGCGTGTAAGAGAGAGCGACAGAGACACAATGGGAGTACAAAATGAAGAGCACAATGACTGGCTGACACACACAGTGGCAGAGACAGACGGAGGATTGTGTAAAACCCAGCATCACATGTCACCACAGACAGTGACGATGTTCATCCAATCACCTACTGAGTTTTATTTTGGAGGATTGGAAGTTTTCCTTGGATGCTGTAATCCCAGCAGATATGTGAATCGTTCTGCCTGGCTGGTAGCTTGCACTGATATCAGAGGTTGTTTTCTGCTCTGGTCGAAGAATCCCTGTTCAATCACCTCATTTGCAACAGCAAATTTCACAATAAGAGCAATAGGATGAAAATGATGTTTCCATGGCATTATTACGAGCTCTGATATTAGAGCGTCTTTTTACACTGTGTATGCCACACATTTTCATCATGGTGCTGTGCATATTTTTACACTTCCTACCATTCCAACCTTAGAAACGTTTGCAATGGAGAATAACTGAAATGTTTGAAAATGTAAAAAAAAAGTGGCTCGGCTGAAACTCAGAAGCGCTGCTGGTATTTGCAATACGGAGTGACTTTTAGCTGTACTTGCTGAAAGATAACCTGAAAACAGACTTTGTTTGTTAAGATTTAGCTTAGAAAAGCGATGTCAAGGCTGGTCGCACCTCATGACTTGAACAAGTTTGGAGGGTGAATCTAATAAAAAAGAAAAAACATGTTTCTAAGTATTTTTATTGCTCTCAATAATGTTGAGGTCCCTTTTCTTCCCCAGCGACTTTGTTCATTTGGATGTCATGACTCATATATTTTAATGAAAGAAAAAAGAACACAGTCCTCAGTCAGTTTAAAGAAACCCGGAAACAAAACGCTTGTGCAGCAGGTTTGGTCGGTGTGTCACAACTTTGTTTACAGTAAAGCAATACTGCCACATCCAGGGAAGATGAAAGCAGCGCCAAAGTGTTAAAAAAGGAATTAAGGTGCTGCAGTTTTATTATGTAGCCCAGGGAAAACTCTGTAAAGGGGGATTAAAGGGAATTAAGGCGACTCTGTAGGATTTGCTGTTAACCAGCTGTGCGTGCACAAACCAGTCAAGAATGCAATTGACAAGTGCTCTCATTCCTGCCTTCAAAGTTAAAGACCTGCTCCTCTTTACCTCCTCTGCAGACATGTGCAAACCGGAGCAAGTCTTTTTTTTCTGAGGCAGGATTAGTGATTTAACCACTGGCCTGCTGGAAAACACTGCAGATGATATTTTGTCGAAGCGCGATCGTTCCATTTTCCCCTTTCCAGGAATGACAGGTAGAAGTCTTTGGCAGACTCTCTGTTTTCAGAGGAGGCGGTGGCAGAGCGTGAAGAGCCTTGGCTGATGAACAGGAGTCTCTTAGTTTTTAGGAATCGCCCAAACAAAGAAATCTCCCGGATTTACCGCTTGTTTTTTAACCTTTCATATTGAGATTAACTCAGAAGCCGGTGCCCAAACGGGCCGGCACGGGTCCAATTGCCAATTGTGCTTCTTAGCGAATCGTTGCCATACAAACTCAAAATCCGTGAAAAGGTGGTTGAGGCACAGCTGCGGAACTCTAAACAAACTGAATTTTCGCTTCCCACACCGAGTCATCCAAGGTTGTGGAAGCTCGTTAAGGACGGCGGCCAAAGAAGGTGTAAAACGGCAGATGCTTAACAGAAGGGAGAGGAGAGAGGAAACCCGTTAATTAGGAGGAAATTGACAACAGCCAAGACCCTTGAGCTGTAAATTCCAACGCACGCATCAAAACACATGTGTCTCTATGTATTTGTTGCATGATTTGCACTTTAGAGAGAGATTAGTGTGTCATGAGCCCCCCCCCACCCCCCCCCGCCGAAGTTGTACAACATCCGTCCTAATGGCTGCTCTCTCCAATCAGTGTGTAGCAGCATGCAAGACACGTTGTGACGCTCTGTTTGCTGTAGACTGTGAGAAATTCCTGCCATTGAGAGCATTTTGTTCTGTGTTGTTTGTTGTTTTGTTAGTTGTTGTTTTTTTTTTAAAAAAAACTAACCCTTAAGACACCGCTGACAACCGACCATCCCATAACCTCAGGTTAGCGGTATCTAACCTCTAACCTGTAATCAACAAAAAAAAGTCAAAAATGACAGTGTGCGTAGTCGCTTTTGTGTGTTCTCTTGTTCAAGTTGGTTTTCCAAAATAAGATGGGGGTACAAAGTCAACATGATTAACTCCTTGCACGGTCACAGTTTGTTCCATTATCTTTCACAAGTTGAAATTTGTCATCACAAAAGCCTGTGCTGTCCGGAAAGTGGGGGGTGTCTACTTTAGGTACCCAGAGTCGCTCAGTAGGCCGATACATGAAACATGAGAATGTTGTTGGAACTATGTTATTGTTGTCTTTAAGTAGGAAAACCCACATCATTTACTTTTAAGAGATATAAATTGGTTTTACAACTTGGGACTTGGGTCACCCCGTTGGACCTGAAGCCTCACTGGATCGTCCCAGATTTGGTTCGGAGGTAGAATAGGGAGTGAGACACAGGCTGAGGGAGTGAAAACTGTGAGAGTGATATAGAAAAGAAAAAAAACAATGACAGACAGACAGACAGACAGACAGACAGACAGACAGACAGACAGACAGACAGAGAGAGTGAGGCGGTGGGTGGGAACCGGGATGGGGTGAATAAGCCACTTGTCCTCAGTAGGCCTTTCCCTGCAGCTTGGTGCCTGGCGTCCACGGTCACTCTCTTTCATTCCGACACCCTGCGCTCCTCACATTAGCATTAGCCCTGAAGTCTCACTCTCTTTCTCCGTCCGTGTGCTCGGCTGCTGGTGCAAGGTTCAATTATGCAGGGCCTTGGGAAGACCGAACGAGGGGAGCCGGGCCGAGACATCGACCTGACGTCGCTGAGATCCACCATGCCGGCCAGTGGCCCTCTGCAGGTTAGTGATGAACGGGGTCCTATTGAGGGCAGAGTGGGCCGAACTCGAAGGGAGGGAGGGGGGGGAAGAAACAGTGTGAATGGTGGAATTTAGGACAAATCTTTTCTTGGCCTCTACTTCCCTCCCTCTTCACCCGTTCCTGTCCCGCCGTTGCCCCTTGCTTGCTTAGTTTTTTCGCGGAGCTGCGGTATGTCCAGTGTATGTGAGAGTTGAGGATCAGAGGGACAGAGAGACAGAGTTAGCATGGTGACATCCATCAAATATCAATTAGGGCTCGGGTGTCGAGGTCTCTAATGCAGCGGCGTGTCAACAGAGCAGGTCTTCACTAATGCCGGGAAAAAGAAACGGAGTAAACGTCCTGAGGTGCTTTCAGGCCCCGCACTCTTTCTCAGTTCACTGGCGTTTCTTACATTGGGATTTCCCCTCAATTTTAAATATAAGAATAGAACCTCTTTCTGCAGCTGATCGGACTTTTGGCAACAGTTGTTGTCATAGCACACACTCACATTCACACACATCCACACAAATCCACACACACACACAGCTGTGGTGTGTTGCAACTCATCTTCCGTATCAGTGTCGGGAGGCCAGCGGTATTCCTGCCACTCAACCAGTGGGACTATCAGTTACCAGTATATTTAGCTCCGCTGTCTCCAGTGAACAAAGTGTTGTTACTTAACACACACTCTGTGTGCGCACACGTGTGTGTGTGTGTATGTGTGTGTGTTTGTATGAGTGAGAGAGAGAGAGAGAGAGAGAGAGAGAGAGAGAGAGAGAGAGAGAGAGAGAGTGCGTGTGTTTGTGGGAAAGTGTCAGATGTGTAAGTGAGTGGTTAAATGCATGCGAGATAAAGTCCAATCAGACATAAGCAGTTTAGTTTATACTGCTGGAAAATAATATTTATGTTGAGTTTTAATGGCAAAGTGCTGTGCACTGACATAGCAGTAATGTCAGAATGTGCTTTAATTTTTTTTAATAAACACTTTGTCCTTGTTTTCTTAATGGCTTTCGCTGTAAAACAAAAGTGCCACAGCTTTTCTTATGTGTGCTTGATTCAAAGTACAAGGTTGGTTAATATTCTGGTTTCACAACTTTCTCTCTTTCACATACACACACACCTCAGAGACAATAAATAACACAGTATGTCATGTAAACATAGTGCAACATGGATGACATATGTAAAAGGATGGTAATATTGCCATTATGTTGCTGTATACTCACTGATTACTGTGACCACAGTTCGGCGGTAGAATCACAGGCCCGGTGTGTATGTGTGGGATTTTGTTTTGTTTTGTGTTTTTTTGTTTGTTTTTTCTTTTAGCAGCAATTAGCAGAATGCTAACAGTTCAGTGGGCCCAGAGGCCTTTGCTCTCACTCAAGCAAATTGGAGATCAGCCTCTTAAGCGCCCACCCATATGTTTGTACAGAGACCATATCATGTGGTCCAAAATGTAAATGTTTACATTCACGTATGCCAAGACCTCGCCACAATTATTCCGTTCAGGCCTGAGGGCCTTAATCACATGTTGACAGATGCAAAAAAACCTGAAAAGTGAAAGCGGCTCCGCGTGGAGACGCCACTTTCTGCACATTCCCTCTTCAGCTCGCACACCAATCGTTTGTGCTAGATGTTGCGATCGCTGCGTTATGAAGAGTTCTCCTGCCGCCGACGCGCTCTCACATCAGATCACTGACTTCTGACGACCTTTCGCTCCAGTCACATGGCTGTCCCTCGCTGCAGCTGCACGGCTCATCTTGTGCGTTTTTGAGTTCAGGATTAACTTTCAGCCTTGACTTTCATCGTCTCCATCAGCTGACTATGCAGACCGTCTGCAGATGGTCTGCTTTGAAAGCTGCTATTTCCAACACCAGGAATGCTTTTTTTTTTTTTTGTCCCTAGTCCATAACCACATATACAGCCATTTTTGCCGGCCTCTTGAATTGGGAATCATGGAGACAGTTGTTATAAAGTTGTTTGGTTAAAAGGAACAAAACATTGAGTAATTAAGAATATAAAATATTAAAAATATTAAGTTAATATAAATTGTGCTGATTTATGTGATTTATGCTATGATGCATTTTTCATACTTGGCTCATTAAGTCGAGGTATCTAAACAAAACTTAATTTAAACCAATTCTGGCCCCTCACTATTGACATAGCGCCCCCAGCTGGCTTGGGATAGGACTACTACACTAACTTTTGCCGCTAAATTGCAGCTTTTCATGGAAACTCGAAGCACTGGAAACACCTTACAAACATGTTGAAGGTCCAAAAAAGCATCCGTCTCCACAGGAGATGCGTGTTTATAATCTCTAGTTTATAAATCATGTTGTATGATGCACCAGATTTGTTTTTTTGTTTTTTTCCACGAAACGCTCTCATACAGTCGTAAACCAAATGCAGTTTGATTTCTCGCAGATTACAGCTTGTTAAAGACGGCACCTCGACCCGCCTGTCGACCCGGCGTCTCTTCAACATCCAACATTCCCGGCGTAGCCTCGAATCCAGTCCGAAGCGAGGCGTGTAATTTTCCGAAATTGGATTTATGACTCTTTTTTTTTTTCCCGGACCCGCGCGAAGCTGCCTGCGATGAATCTATTTCTATGGTGCGAAGGCTTTGCACCTCTCAGTCACTCTCTATGTATAGAAGTGCAGCAGGGCGTGAGGGCACTGACACAGAGCTAAGAGGAATCACAAGGCCTCGCCAGGCACAGCAGTCATGTTACACAGACTAAGACGGGGCTACTGCGCCGCTTTGCTTGAGCACCAAACTTGCAAACTTTTTACCGCTTTGAAGGAAACATAAATAGAGAGCTGTCACTGAAAGTCTGCAAATGTTCTTCTCCTTTCAGCAAAAAGAATGGTGGCGACATTTTCAACCGTTTCCTCTTACACGGCTGCGGCGGTAGGGCAGCGTGACTGCTGAAGTGTGTTATTGTAGCGCTCACGCTGAACACAACAAACAGTGCAATCAAGACGGCTACATGACAGGGAATGACTTGGTGCCAGTCAACAAGTCCTGGCTGGACCATCGATAGAAAATTAAGAGCTTTCTAGTCAGCTGCCAATCATAACAACAGCTACAGGAACAGGTACTTGAAAAGCATGTCTTGACATGAAACTTAATGCCTTCTTTTGACAGCTGCCAGCCCTTCGCATGGTGCCAATCCTCTTTTTCTCAGGATTTGTTGTCATACCTGGTTCTGTTTGTCCCTTCATGGCCACCGTCCCTCTCATCTCCTTCCCAATTCTCTCACCTCCTAGACTCTCTTTGACTTTGTGTGTGTGTGTGTGTGTGTGTGTGTGTGTGTGTGTGTGTGTGTGTGTGTGTGTGTGTAACCTCGCCTTGGCCCCTACATGGCAAATGTCACATTCTGAGTATTGGTGCGAGGAACGAGTGTGTGTGTATGTGTGTGTGCGTACGTGTGCCGGAGTGCGTGTGCGTGTGTGTGTGCGTCATGCTCTTCCAGGAACTGTCATACGTGACCAAACAGGGTGTCTTTGAATTAGACCGCTGTTACATAACAGCAATTTAATTTTATTTTCTTTGTTGCAACTGAAGTTTTTTCTTTGTGTCTGTTTTAGAATGACTGTCAGGTGCATTCATAGTCAGTGAACAGCAACTTGAACCAACGAGGGTTCAGCGCAACCCCTTCAGCAGTATACACAGAAGCAGGGCTTAAAATAAAAGCCAAACACAATCAACGCAATCAAACATAATCTCATATAAGTAACTTCTATGAATACAGAGTGAAGGAATACGTTCTGAATGTCCCCATGCTGTGTGTGTGTGTGTGATTTATTATGTAACGCTCACACCTTTTGGATCAAAGGAGTACGTTTTTGTTTGTTTGTTTTTGGATTATGTCAAATGTCAGGGATGTCTGTATGTCAGATCCCTGTCTCCACAATACCCCGAGGCTCATCAAAATGTTTTATCCACTTTTGATAATTTCACACATATCTCACAGACTCAGCCATCATCACTGTAATTTACAGGGTGACCGCGAACATCCCTCCGTCTCCATTAGTGGTGTTTTGAGCACTCCTGCTTCCCCCACCACCACGTCCCCTCAATCTCATTTGCCGATTACTCCATCTTGGCAACGCTGAGGCGAAGCATGCGCTGCTTGGTGACAGTCGTGGCGCATGGACTCGCTGCCCCTGCGTAAAGACACACCAGCAGACTCGCTCTCACGGGACGACTAAACATCATTGTCAGAGTGCGAATATTCATCTTCGTTATCTGAGTCAGACATTACTTGACGAAGTACTTCATCAACGAACAAACCTCTCGTTAATTGTATTCTCGGTAAAATTCGCTGTCTTTCTCTCCGCTCCCACTACAACCACTTCCTCGTCTCCTCGACTGAGGCGGGCTTTCTCTCTATTTGTACTCGAAATCTGAATATAATATAAATTTGTACTCGAAATCTGAATATAAACACCCCCACAAATGCTGCTCAGATTCAAGCCACAGGTGTCTGCCATCTCCTGGTGTAAAGTAGTAACTACTTTCAGCACCATATTTGCCGCTATGGCCTGTTTAATTCAGCAATGACGCTTGTCGCAATTTTGTGACCATGGCGCCTAAAGGGTTAAAACACTCCTTACTGGAAATTAGCCTTCAGTAGAATTAGAACCAGGACCATTTCTCATTTTTACACCCCTCTTCCCCAAACATTTGGCCTTTGACCCTTTGCACTGAGTCTCAAGGACAGTGGTTCTGCCCTCAGGGCACGGGACATACCTTCAAGAACAACTTATCTCATTAGTGCTCTTTTACTTTTTTACACAGTGTTTTTACCAGAAGATGTAGTGGCGGCACCCCCTGCCAGGTGTTCCGTCTGCCCTCTGAGGCCTCTTTGCTTTTGACCCCTTTTGACCAGCAAAGCATCAGTTTAACAGGGGGTGCTGCAGACAGCAGTTATTGGATAAATGAATCAGAATGTGCTCCACTGGAATCCAGGTTGCAAAATAATAATAATGATAATAAAGTTCTGGAAGTAAGTAGGATATTGAGTGTTGGACTGGTCATCGTCACATGTTTGACATTAACGTGGTTATCACCTCACGATTTAAAGCACAATTTATATGAATGGGTTAAACATTTTGGCTCTTAATGGACATTAAAAATTAAAACATTAAATGAAAAAAAAACAATGGTGCCATGAAGAGACAGACAGACCCGCCCCATGAGGTTAATTTAATTCTTGCCTTGGCCTTAAAAATCATCCCTGTTTTTGCAGGGAGTCCTGCAATGGCACTCTTGTCCTCCCTCTCCCCTCTCGTCTCCCAGTCCTCCTCATAATCTTCTCCCTCTTTTCGCTTTATTAGCCCATTCTTCTCTCCATTTCCCTCCTTCCTCTTCGAACTTGGGGTAGGACGAGGAGGAGGAGGAGGGGGATGTTTTCTTTTCATCTCGCAGAGGGGGAAATTACAGCTGACTCGCCTCGAATCTGAACCAGCTTTACGGGAAAAGGGGGCTCTGCTCGCTGCCTTTTGTGTGCATGTGTTGCACAGGACGGCAAAAGGATTTTTGTGGAAGGCTTCGCCCGTGAGTGCCAGGATGAGGGATTCCAGATGAACGTTTTTGTGCTTAGATTGTGACACTCAGGCGAGATCCTCTGACTTGAGTTCTCTGTCTTCGATAAGAGGAGAATTGTTGTGTTGCAAAATGAACAAAATAAAGGTCCTGTGGACATGAATACACACATTTATTTTTAACATTCTTTACTTTGCCCCACAAAGACACGTCGCTGCACTTCTTATCAAACTAATGACAAACTATCCATGACTTACCACATTGTAAACCTTAAGCCAACTGTTAAAAAAATAAAAGTGAATCTTAATCCACCGCTCACACACGTGTTGATGCCATAGCGGCCCAGGGAGAACAGGAAACCCCCTCTGTTAGAGGCCTGCACGCCTGCTCTCCTGCTGGGATGCTATAAGTCACGCACGCACTCACACATACACGAGCATAAATCACAAATTCAAACCAGAGTTATACATCCGGGTTCATCTCCTCCACACACCCTGCTCATAAAAACACATGTAGCAATTTTACAGCTTCAACTTGAAAAAAAAAGTTGTAGTTTTCGGCGGTTGCTTATAAACTGCATGCGCTACACGGCTACCACAGTCCACTGCGGTGGTGTGAGTTCCCATACTCCCCATTTAAATCTCTCACTCACATATACATACATAGGGGTCCGGTGTATGGTTTGCTTTACTTGGACTGTAGCCAAACTCATGTGACACAGCCACACACATGTGGGCACTCATTTCAGGAGAGGCATTCACATAAAAGTCAAACTTGCGCGATATTCTGAACATTTGTAATATTTTAAAGGGTAAGTGTGAAGAACACAATGTAACCAGTCATTAAGAGGTGATTGAGAGTTCACAAAACGCCAAAATACACCTTTAAGAGACACAATAAAAGTTGGTATAAAAAAACCCCAGACGTGTGCGCATGCACCCACACTCAATATTCCCTCTTGAATTTGTTGTTAGAGAGATATAAAGTGAAGCTTTGCTATCACCTGCCTGTCAAGTATGTGTGTTTTTGCTTGTTTATCTTGTCTGCAGCGTGAATGTTAGGTCACCGGATAAGACTTGTGTGTGTGTGTGTGTGTGTGTGTGTGTGTGTGTGTGTGTGTGTGTGTGTGTGTGTGTGTGTGTGCGTGCAGGCGTGTGTGTGGGAAAGTTTCCGGACGTTTTTCTTTCAGGTCTCCTGCTAAGAGCTGACTAACGCTCTGTGTTTGCGAACATAAATGTTGGGAACGCATGGCTGTCCACGTGTCGAGGTTAAGATCTCAAGTCGCATTTGGCTCCCGCCCAAAAAAGTTTAAGACATTGTCAATTTCACACAACTTTTTGATTTGTACTCTGTTTCTTTTGTTTATTTGTTCTAAATAAAGCCGACAGCTTCAGTGCCAGACAACCATTAGACACAGAGTGACACTTTGGAAACACCAAAGTCTGATTGTCAGTGGAAGTCAGGAAAAACAAAAACATGGAAACGTTGTGTGCAGTTATGTTCCCATGTCCCAGTGGGATTGTAATTCCCAGGAAGCCCAAGTTGTCCAGCGATGCTGTCACGAGTGTGTGTATCTTTGCTTTTCGTTCGCTCTAAAGTCAATAATCAGCTCCATGTTTTGGTTTTCTTTTTTTTAACGCTGAGCGCCAGATTGTTATTCAACCCCACTCACCAGGACTGTACATGCTCAGATGTGACCTCCCTTTAAGTCCCCATAATCCCGAATGATGCAATGTCATGTTGGTGTTGTCATCCAGATACCATGGAGCGAAGTTCACACCGTGTCTTAGATCACGGGTGTACGGTTCTAAATCAAGCGGGCTGACTGCCCAGACCCTGGGGGTCTCAGTCGCTTGTCAGGGATGTGACACACAAGCCACCTTGCGCAGCTGTGAAGGACACTGTATTACGTAAACGGTGAGCTGAACCCCAAAATGAGCAGAGATCAAGTCTTTACTTCAACCGGCACACACCAGGTGGAAACCTTCCCAGATCTGTTGGATTTAGTTCAAGGATCCATCTGAGAGGGAGCCTCAAGAGAATGTTGAAAGGCAATTAACCCACTGTTAAATTTAAAGCAGACCAATATGAGCCTTCCAGTCCTCCTTTCATTTTGATTTGAAATAGCAGCTACTGCAGCATCCTTTGCCAATCCCTTCAGTCGATGCTACTTTTGCTGTTTTTTGTTTTTTTTTGTTCCGCGGTTTCTAATGACTGCTGGTTGCAGACGTTGTCCTGCTTTCATCAAGTGAACGGTAAATTAGTACTCGATGATGAGATCCACCCAAGCGCTTGCTGGAGCACTTTTGGGCGGGATGGCAAACTTCAAATCTCATTTGGAGTCTGTTTGTATATTCAATACTAACGGGTCTTTTGTGAACATTTGGGGACTTTTGAGGCAAAAAGAAAATCAAGCAAAAAATGTGATGCAGGTTGTTTTAACAGAATCCGGGTTAGGAAGTTGTGGCCTTTGTTTTAGTTCCACCAGGCCCACTCCAAATACTGAGGGTATCTTAGTTGATTTTGGCTGGTGGTGTAGCTGTCTGAGATCATTTGTGGCTTTCAACGTGTTTTAGGACAAGCATGGGGAGGGAGAGGAGTGGGGTGGGAGGTGGCGCAGGAATGATAGAGGGGTTGCAACCAGTGTGGGAGTCGGTGGTGGTGGTTATGACTTACCTCATCCAGGCTCCAGTCGGAGCAGCTGATGTCTCCTGGTGCCTGCAGTGCTCCTGGGACTATTGTTGCGTTCAACACAATGAGAGCTCACGAGGAGTAACAAAGGCAGCCTTTCATTATTTGTCCTCTGTGTGAAACTATGCGGTCATCAGAAAGCACACGCTGTGCCTTTGCAATTTTTTCAAATATAATTACATTTAACAGAAATTGCTGGAACTGCACTATGGCGCAGAAAAAGTTTTCTCCCACATAGCACAATGCAGAAAGGCTGAAAAGCTGGAGGCATAAATATTTTCTATTTGTGCCAGAAATGATTGCTGCAAAATATCCCGCTGTGACTAGAAGTGGATCTCCATTTGTTAACCAACTGTCCTTGAGGTAAGGGAACTGGGTCGTAGGCATTTACGGAAAATATCTTGTTTAAAACACTCACACACACACATTGCAAAACAGTTTAAAGTGATTTTTATGCAACATCAACACACCTGTAGCTCAAGTAGACAGTGTGTGACAGTGTGTGTCCCTGCTTGTTAAAGAACAAAAAGCAGCAGGGGTTGGGAGCGGACAATACCCGGGAAAAAAAACAAATCTAAAATGATTATGGAAAAAGCTTTAACAAAAAAAAAAAGTAAAAGCATCTGGAAACGCTTGCATGCAGGCACACCGAGAGGAAAGACTGGACGGCAAACTAACAAAGACAGAAAACAGAGAGTCAGAGGCACAGGAGAACTGTGCAAGATGCAGGCGACTTGCGTGAGGATAATTACAGAAGGAGGAAAAGTCAGTAGGTGTAAATCATAAAGATGCTCACGGGAGTGGGAAAGTTAAACGGTGGGACAGAAAATTGCAAACAGGACATGAAAATTTAAAAAGTACGACCTTGAAAACCAAGAATTGAGACATTTATTCCAGAGAAATTACCGTAATTCTTGCTTTGTTTGGTCAGTCAAAACCAAGCAGTATCATTGCAAATGGCTGAATGTTGATGTCTTTTGCGAGAATAGTGACTGTTCGCCGCGGCCAACTGTGCCTCAGGCTCTCGGCGGCCTTCGGCGAGCTCTCATCTCACGTTGTATTTTGAAAATGTCCCCGTGACAGGACGCATAAAAGGGATTTATAGCATTTCAACCTCCCCTACCCCCCCTGCTCTCCAACGTAAAAGATTTCCCTGTGCAAACACGGACATAAAGTTTAGGAGCCTCGGCGGACGAAAAGCCCCGATCGAGTGTTAGTCACCTTTACCGATCCATTGTGTTTATGTTTATGCCTGCGCGGTTCTAGCTTTTGACCCCTCTCACTTAATATGAAGTGCAGTAAACTGTGTCACCATCCAGCCTCTCACTGCTATTTGAGATAATAGTTAGTAAAGAGTCTGCTGCGCTACACTGTCCAACTCTTATGGTCCTCAGAGGACTTGTGATTTCTTGTGCAATCCATCTACAATTGCATGCTTTTAGGGTAGGGCATTAATTAGAAAAAAAATACAGAGTTAACACACTGAACATTTAATGATTTTAGTGTGTGTGTAGATGGGAATCTACTCTTTGTTGTGAAAGGCCGCAAAGTGAATGTGACTTTGTATTTTTAAAGGCTTGGTTCATTGGAAAACTTCCATCATGGCAATTAAAACTCATAGCACATCACAGTCCTGCGGTTTGGGAGGGATCAAATCATACAGGAGTGCGTCCGCTGAAGTGACTTTGATCATAGAGATCTCAGTGGTGTTGATCGTAACCACAATGTCAAGGCAACACAAACTCTTGCCGTAACCAGGCGGCTAAACTTATTTTTTTCTGTTTCTATTTTCTTCAGTTACCAGAGTGAATGAATCATCACTCTGAACACAGCAGATTAGAGACAAAACTGTTGTGTTTTGCGATCCAGTTACCTTGCTGATATTTCAAAACACATCCATCTTCAATCTTTGGGAAAAAATTGCATTGAATTCATCCATCTTTCCATTTTCATCCTGCGCTCAGGGTGGTGGGGGTCTGCTGGAGCCTCTTCCAGCTGTCCCAGAGCAAGGCATGGTGACACCCTGGACAAGTCGCCAGTCCATTGCAGGGCCACATAGAGCCTACAACCTTCTTGCTATGAGGCGACAGCGCTAACCAATGCGCCACCGTGTCGCTCTGCATGGAATTCATTTAAAAAAAAAAATCATCATCCTTTTAATTTTAAACTGGAAAACTACCTTGGCCAGCTGCCGTTAAACCAGATGAGAAACTGAAACAGGAAGTGACTGTGTGCCTTGCTATTGCTAAATAGAATTGCATGGATGCTAAAGAAGATTATATCTGAGTTCTATTGCATTTTCACCTCAAAATGCAAAGTTTACTTTAACTTGTTTTTGGTTCGTGCCAAACTCTTTTGTATTTAGTTGAAGACCCCAGCTTGCTGTTGCATCCTGGCTGCACTTTCACTACGAAATCCAACACAACTCTTGTCACATTCATATTTGTGCCAGTCGCATGCTTCAGAATCAGGCACGCCCCTCTCTTCTGGGTTTGTCCCGTTGTGTGCTTTAAACATTCTGTAACTACATGTGTCGTCATAAATAACCTCTTCCTGCGCTGACACATTTACAAACTGAACTTGACAATACATTTTTCACGTCTTTCAGCGTGGCTTGGCCAAATGGCCCCTCCCTCTGCAGCACTCGCCTCGGGGCTTTTTCCAAGATGCACGTTGCGGAGGCAAGTGATTGTAGATGCACGCACACAGATACGGATTCTGTAACCTCTCCTCTCAGTCGGCCATATCTAACTGGTTTTGCAGGTGACTGTTGTGTAAAGAGGCGTGTTCCTTGCACTCCAGTAAGGTGAAACACTGGCGGGTGTTCAATGGTGCCCTCTGGAGGCTCCGCTGATTACATCGGTCCGCCGGGATGCACGCAAATGACTTTATGTGAATGGCAGGCGGGGTGAGAGGGTGAATAAGGCCTGAAGAATGAAAAGGGGGTGTTTGTGGGGAGTGGCAGAGGAGGAACAAATGGGTTGACAATTTTCCTCTCATTGAAATCCAATTACTGCATGCCCTGGCACATCCTCCTTTAAAATTACTTTTTCATTTGCTTGTTTTTGGATTGGTGAAAGTGACACAGCAGGAAAATAGCTCAGAATTGAATTTCCCATCTTTAAGTTGTTTTCTGTTTGTTTGTTTTTCCATTGCAGGGTATTTTTTTCCCCCCCCTCCCCATGTGAAGTCTGAGGCTGTCTTTATCGCGTCATGTCGAGCTACAGCCCTTTGGCACAAGACAGCGGCATTCTTAGAATTCGTCCAGTAGGAAATGCCCACATGCAACAGGGCAGGAAGGACGTGTGCTGCGGCTGGCGATGAAGGCTGAGCCATTAAAGCCAGGAAGCGAAGTGGCAGGGAGGAACGTCCTGCGACGTCACACGCGGGCTCGACAGCACGATGGAGCTGCTCAAACTTTTTAATTTTGTCTTCTTGCAATGGCTCATATATGCCAAAAAAAAAACAAAGAACTGCCTGACAAGAGAGACACGCACCAGCTAAGAAGAGTCATTAAAATGTCACTCCTGTAACTTTGAAGCGTGGTAGTTGACACCTGTTCGCGCCCGAGGCTACAGCGCAGCGCAGCCACGAGCTGCCGATTTGGCCCCTCACGCTAACACAACATAAACACTGTCAAAAATATAGCAGCGGGGCCCCTGCAGTGCGACTTGTCCTCTCATTGTTTGTTTTGAACACAAATGCGCCAACTAGATGAAGGCACACAATTTTTAGGCTCATTGAATCACCTCAGCATGTAAAGATATTCTTAAAATGTTGCTGTTGTACAGTTTGCAGAGCACCTGGATTCCCGAAATCTAGTCAAATGCTCCATAAATTATTGTAGAGTATTGAAGCCAACCAAATGCGATATCTGTGTCAGTGTTTAAAAAATGTCCTATGTTTGTATTTTGAAATCGTCCAAAAGTGAGGTTGACATTTCTGTTTAGTCTCTTATTCTGTGTGTAAATCAGACGGAAAAAAAAAAGATGCCTTTCACTTGATAATGTTAAATGTTTTGGTCTACAAATCTTGAGATATTTTGTTAAGATGCGATGCTGACAAGATTTTGTAGGTCAGAAGTGAAGCCACTTTGCATGTTTTCAAAGGTGGTACAGAACAGGACCAGATTCCTGTTTGTCCTTTTAACCTCAGCGGCACACGTCTCCTGTCCTGCCATCACGGCAGAATGCAGCTCCGCGGCATTGTGGTCATCGTTGACGCTGCGTCGGACCGACGTTTCTTGGAAGGGTGAAGTTGGTTCACACTGTCGGCGTCGTTTCGTGGAGAAGTGCGCTTCAGATGGTCCGGAGTGGTGTTTGGAGACGACATTCCTTTAAAGGGAACGTCTGATAGCCGGCTCCCGTGGGAGCAAACATCTACAACCCCTGAGGGTTCCTGGAGCAACTCGTATTTGACCTGTGAACTCCCGATGGGTTGTTTGCATGCAAAACAGCATTCTAGCACGGCCACGACAGCTTTGCGTCATGATTAGCCCTCGGTCATTGTTGCGTGCATATCTCCAAACAGCAGCGGGCCAACCGAGATGCCGGCCCGCAGGCGCCCCTTGTGACTTTGGTTGTCTGCAACAAAGAAAACGTGAGGAATTCCTGCTATTGCCGCTTGTCTTCGTCTTCACAAAAGGCTCTTTGACATCAGTGAGGCTCTTTTACAAACAGGCCCTGGCTGTCATAAAAACCTGCAGCAAACACTCAACAATGAGCAGCATGTTTTTACACCTCAGTAAATCATCCCAGAGGTGACCTGGGATGATTTTTTTTTTTAAGTGCCATTGTGTCAAGTGCATGCACGTTTCCTCCAGTAATTGCAGGGCATTCGGTCTCCGTGTGTGTGTTGAGAGTGTGTGTGTGTCACCATGGGATTAAAGAAGCGTCCTGACTCCGAGGTTGCCCCTTTATGATTTTCTTGTTTAATCCAGAAAGTAACATCGAAACCACAAGACCCCCACTGGTGTAAACACCGTCATTTTATATGAGCCAAACGCACATATGTGTTTGTACTATTGCAGCCTGGAGCAGTTAGTCTGTTTGTGTGACTTTGGTTCTAAATCGTTGGTTTGGATCCACGCTGACCTTTAAAATACAAGTTATGAATCCTGAGGCGGTCATTAAGACCGCAGGATATTTCTCAAAATGCCCTGAAAAATGTGTGTTCATTTTTCTTGCAGAAATCTTCGACGCTTGTGTGCAGGAACCGAATTACAGTGTACTTCTTTTTTGTTGGCAAATATGATATATGTAAATAGTCGTGAAGCATGACTCAAGCTGTCTTACAAGGTAAATGCAATGATTCACTTGCGAATTCATCTAGACAGACTTAAACCTGAAGCATTTTTTTTTTTTTTTTTAGCAGTGAGGTATCAGTTAGTGTCCTTGTGGCCAGAAGCGGGAGTGACAGCTACGAACTGCCTTCACACTGCAGATCAACAGGTGAAGATGAAAGAGAAGGCTGTGGCCATGGATCCAGAAGGCATCCTGGGAAACATCTCCATGGCCCTGTTGTTAGAAGTGCGCCCCTGGAAAATGCTAATTTTCAGGGTTGTTTTCCCGCCAAACTTTTCCAAACCTTTTTTAATTGGCTCTTTCCGAAGGCGTGACGTAAATCCACCTGTTTCGCAAAACGTTCCCTCGGCCTGAATTAAAGCTACCAACATCGTTAAAAGTGAGACCTGCAGGTAGTCTCCTTGGCTAAGCTTTTACATGCGGCAGATATTAGCCGCGGAGCCGGGAGATAACGCGAGGCGCACATACCTGCATTCCTGCTTGTCAGCGGCGGACTCGCAGCGTCGCCAGCCTTTCTGTTTACACGCCTGTTTGCCGGATCGCCATGACAGCGCGCAGCAAAGATGGTGCGCACACGGCTCGCATGTGATACACACCAACAAAAAACCCTAGCACGCACACGCACATCTGACAGATTTGGACCGTACGTGCACATGCGCGCGCACACACACACACACACACACACACACACACACACACATCTGGCACACATGTCTTAAAAAGTACTTGGCATTCCGATTGATACTATAACAGTGTGCAACAGACGTCAGAGGAGGGCCAGGTGTTCATGGGCACGCACGCACGCACGCACGCACGCACACACACACACACACACACACACACACACACACACACACACACACACACTCTGAACGAGACACACAAAGCTACTGACCTGCACTGGTAAGCATTATCACAATCCAAGACTGATCCAGAGCCAAATAGTGAAATTAGGAGATTATACTTTCAAGGCAAACACTCTTTTTAATTAATTCAAGCAAACATGTAAACAAAAAAATTGCTTTATCTTAATTGTTAAATCAAAAATAGTCAAATAAGAATATATATATATATATATATACATATATATATATATATATGTATATATATATATATATATATGTATATATATATGTATATATATATATATATATATATATATATATATATATATATATATATATATATATATATATATATATATATATGTATATATATATGTATATATATATACATATATATATATATATATATATATATGTATATATATACATATGTATTTCAAATACACAACTTCATAATAGAAGATAGCACTAAAAACAGACTGATTGAATTTGTCAGGAAATTTTTGGCCTTGCGTGAAGTTTTTTGTGCTGTGCCACCAGGGGCCAGCTGGAGTCAAGGATCTGGAACACTGTGACTCCGTGTCATTATGGATGGGAATGCAAAGAGCCAAGTGACGTGACATCAGTGCCACTCACTCACTCACTCACTCTCTCCTACTCCCAGATGGCCTGTGGAGTCCAAATGCAGAGACACACACACACACACACACACACACACACACACACACACACACACACACACACACACGCACACTGTCCAATCTGACAAAGTGCTAACTATGTTTCTGTATGCCAGTTTCAGTGTGTTTAGGTCTGTGTGTGGGCTAAAGTTCCACTGCTGAGAGGTCAGGGTCAAAGGTCAGATGTCACCATGGCAGCCAGGGTTGTCAGTTCTCCCTGTGCTCTCACTTCTCAGTGACAAATAGTGAAACAGTTGGAAATTGAACACAGAACGCAAATATAAAAGAGATCAGTGTAAAGGCAGATTAAATACTGGTTGATATTTAGCTTCAAGGTTAGAATTTTGGGGTATTTTGTTTTGCTTTCTGTGTTCACCAAATTATTTTTTCAGCCAGTGTCACATGACACAGTTGATGTAGTTCTGTCCCAAACTTTACATCGATATTTAAACTGTATCTGGCATCTTTAGTACTGTATGTCACCTTAAATTGTGTTATGTTAGTTTATGCAGAACAAAAGTTACTGAAGAAAATGAATGAAGAAGGATGTACTCAATTTTGATCTGCATGAAAAGAAAGCATTCTTTTTCCCCATTTGTACTAACTAGGTCAGGGTTTTTGTTGTTTTTTGTTTGGTTTTTTTTGCAAAAAATGATAGCCTTTAATTTTTGTCAAGCAAAAATCTCAAACTCATGAGATCGTCAGATTATTGTTCTAGGTAATATGTTATTTTACTCATTGATGCATCGATGAATTTCAGCAAGATAGGCTGCCCAGATGCGTGTGTGTGCACTTTTACTCTGGTGAGGTCACTCATCCCATTTTATCCCACAAAAACCTGTGAGCCTCTAAAAACAGACGCCTGAGGAAACTGGGAACAGACTAAATGTCTTCACTGTTCAAACATGTCAAAACTCTCCAGGTCTGCAAAACACAAATAGGCTCTCACACAACAAGCACACGTACCCACGCACGTACACGCACGCACGATGGTTGGGTCTACGTACGCACATCCTGCCCACAATTACTCAGGCGTCCATCCCGCTGTGTAAGAGCTCGCCCTCGGAAGGTTAATGGGAGGATGACACTTTGATGGTTGGAGGAAGGAAAGGTTTTACATTTTACTGCGCTCGAGTTTTACTTTATTTGCTGGCACGTTTGGCCAGCGTCGTTCTGAGGTGGATGCTGCATGAGCCTTGGACTTTCTGGGCTTTTTATAATGCCATCCAAACGCTGTGAGCCTTTACCTCTGTGTAGGAGTCGTTACACTTCCAGGCCTGTTTCCTTTTAGTGGAAACAGAACAAGTGTTGAGAGCACTTTATTTAAAGGATTTGTTGTATGAGTACTTCACTACTGGCTACTTTATTTCTCGCGGATAAATGAGGATTCTGCAGAGACCGCCCAGATGGAAAGTGTTCTAAATCAGCTTGGAATCAAACTTATGTGTCCCTCTTCTGCTTCAGAGCCCAGGGTCCAAGCGTCGCTGACTGCGATTCCTGTCTTTCACCTTCAAGTGGACAAATCAGATTTTACTTTGTTTAGCCAAGGCTTGATGCATTGTCGTGTGTATTGGTTGTGTGCTCTCATTGCTCTTTAGATTGGCTGTGGCAACCTGCCTACTTCTTTGCTGTCTTCTGGTACTTGATTGACTGTGTAATCCAGGCTAGTCCTTGTGGAGCTTAGATCCAGACTTCAGAATTAAGATCTGAGAGGAAGCGTTGGATAAATTCCATTCCTTTGTGCTTTTTTTTTTTTTTTTTTAATTTTAAGTCTCTTGATGTTTTGCGCAAGTCTCTCGAGGTTTTCCGCCATTCAAAGCCGAATGAAGTGGCGTTAGTGGAGCTTCTGAGACTGCAAGTGAGAAAGGGTGCGAGGATCAGAAAGCCACACCAAAGAGGAGGTTTGTGAGACTGGCATGTGGCTTCACTCAGTGGCGAGAAAAAGGACGCAGCGGGGGAACGTGTTTGCAAGCTGGAGTCACAGTAATGCGTGTTTCCGATTTTGGGTTTGTGAATCTTAATGACTCGTGTTGCCAATAAAACGCATTTCCAAGCAGAAGAAGCCGTGAATCATGTTGCAGCAATCAGCGTGGTGGAAAAACTGGATTTTGTTGTTGTTTTTGTTGTACTTCTGGGGTCACTAATTACAGGCTCCTCAGTGCTACGGTTGCTGACCACGAGGCCAAGATCATGAGCCACTTCTGAGGCTACTGCATGTGCTAAAGAGGGGCAGCGGTGGCCAGCGTGTGCATGTGTGTGGGTGTGCAAATGTATGCGTCGATAACAGGCTTCCCCCTGTTTTTCTTTCCATGTCAAAGTTCACCGAGCATCAAGGTGTCCCACTCAGGCTCTGCGCGCGTGTGTGTGTGTGTGTTGACTTTCACTCCACTGTTTGTTTGTCTCCGGACATAATGAGCCCATTCACCGGCGTGCCCACGACCTCCTGCCTGTCTTCTCACATATGAACACACTCACAAACAAACAACCCAAAATGCAACATTTTACTCATTGACCCATGCCCCCCTCACCCTCCTGACTTAAAATAATAAACATTGAAAATGTCAGGAGGTGAGGCCTTGAATCCTGAATTGAAAAAGTGGAAAATGTCAAAGTGTTGGAACGAGGCTGAGAAAAAAAAATTGCATGTGCACCAAATCCAAAACCATGAAAAATCCTACAGCAAACTTTTTCTGGTTCAAACTGAATGTGTTTCACAAGAGGAAAATTATTAATTCCCTCCTGCTGCAAAGGCATCTTGGTTTGCATTTTGTTTTCCTTAAACCGTAAGTGGTTTTTATTTTGGCATGGAATCTGGGAACTTGTTAAACAGGAGCCGAAGAGCAGCATTTGCCAAAAGGCTGCTTTTGGCTTATAATCCTGCGCTAAATATGGTTGAGAGACCTCATTAAAAACATCAAGTGGGAAACAAACAGAAATGAAAACAGCATCAGGTCTTAATTTTTTTATTATCTTAATCTGGAACTCCAAAGGAACAGCTTTACATGTGAAATGCAAATAGCCTTGTGTTTATAGCCTCCTGCTATTTATAGCTTTCTGATGCTATTCATGCTGTGCCGGATACGTTCAGTGTGAGACAACAAAGTGGCAGCTTCAGGGGGAATATCATGGCTAGGGGTGCTGTCACTAGCTTGGAAGAGGTTCCGGTGCCCTTTGTGACATCATCAAAGGCTAACGCACTCCCCCCTGCAATAGCTTTTATGATTCAACTGCCTATGCAGACCCCGTCTCTAACAGGAGGTTCTTGCGGCGTCACCATGAGGTGAGGAAGCATCTGTGCCCGTGAGCGAGTGAGTCTGAGTGAGTCATGAATCAGACGCCGGCCAGAGGAATCGACTCACTTGGTCTACCCACCCCCTCGTCCTCCCAACTTGCTGACTCCTCGTCTCTTGAGTTACTATCTGCTTCGGCCCTTCTGCTTCTCTGCTTTCATCCCACTCCCTCGCCCTAAATGGCAGTTACTTAAAAACCAAACAGAGCGATGATGCCTTCAGGCAAAAGGAAGAAAATTGGAGGGGGGAAAAAAAAGTCAGCTGAGCTGAGAGACAGACAGGCTGACTGTGAAAAAAAAAAAAAAGACGCTCAAAGGAAAAACCAGAGCTCCACTCCTCATTGGGCTTCCCTTCCTATTGGCTACCGTGGTGACCAATTGGAGATCAGGGGAGGGGCACTTCCTCCGAGGTCAAAGGCGAGGCCTCCCATGTGGCGTGCGTGTGAAAGTGTGTGTACGTGCACTTGGTAAAGAAAAGCATTTTTACAACCGTGTTTTTTTCCCCTCCTTGTACATTAGAGGCATCTACCTGTGCATACCTGTGCACGTCAAACAGCACATTCAGCCCGCTGACGTGTGTGTGAGTTTGGTTGGGCCTTGTGTACATTTAGGGGGTGGGCGGCTCTGCTTGGTAGGAACCTCCTGCACTGCGTTTCAGGAATGGGAGTTTTTACGAGGATTGTGCCTTTCTAGCAACAGTTTACTTTATAAATACCGTCTATAAAAGCAACGACGGGAACAAAAGACTTGTGTGTGTGTGTGTGTGTGTGTGTACATGGAATTCGGTGGCAGCGAGCGGCTGGATACTATGGGGAGACGTTTTACAGGGCAGCTGCTGCAGAGCTATACGATACTGATGGGGAGGCAGCACTTTTATAGGCCTACTTGTTTTATTCAGTGACTGCATAAGCAAAAGGATGGGCGGAGTCACTGTGTGAATATGACGCAGATTGGCCTATGCTGTAAAGCTCCGTCCCGACAGACAGGTCGAGTTCTGTTAGTCAAAATTGCTCAACCAGTTAATTTTTTTATTGTTTAAATGTTTTAAATGTTGACATTGTTTGCAATTTGAGAAGTGACGTCAAACTAGCGCTGATGCCTGATGGTAAAACTTCACTGTGGGCTTTGTCTGTGTGTTGAGCTGCAATACCGCAAGTGTACACAGGGTGAAAGTGGAAGCGGGATTCAGGATTGCTATCCTCAGGTCTTTTTCTTTCTTTCTTTCTTTTTGTTTTTATTAAGTAAAATTAGGCAGCATTGGTCGGATGCTAAATTGTTTTTTCAACCACTGATTGGTTTATAGTTATTTTGGGATATTATGTTTGGATCATAATCAATTTTATAGATACATATCCTAGTCAGATCCTGTGACTTGTCCTTTTATTGTTAAAAGCAGCCTGCAGTGCGTCGACATCTGGATCGAGTGGTCTCAACGCAATCAAAGTTCCCAAAATATGAAACCAAGTGTTGCATTGGTCGGCCAGATTGCAGTCATTTTTAATAAGGCAAATTGGAAAACAGCAGAGCCCACCTCCATCTTTTTCAGCAATCTCAGAATGCACACAAACACTTCTATAAATTCTTTACAAGGGCTTGACTGCATTCTCCTACTCCCAGATCAATCTTTTATTTTTAATTTCTCAGAAAAAGGTTATATGCTCTCAGGTTTGTTTTGTGTGTGTGTGTGTGTGTGTGTGTGTGTGTGTGCTTTTGAAGATGACTGCTGAGAAAGAGTCCTCACACCAACAGTGGTTTTTAACGACTTTGGAGGAACAAAATCTAATTGATTGGTGCAGCTCTTGAGCCAAGCGGTTGTAATTCACCACTGAGGGTTAATGTGCGTAAGTGGAATCACTTCCCCAGAGGCCGCAGCAAACCACGGGCCGACCTTCTCCTTTATCATCTGTCCAGCCAAGCGACGGGGTCACAACATTATTTATGAACTTACTTTTCTAGAAAGAGTCAGGACGAGTGTAAATTTGAGGTGACAAAAAGCGTGAGCACTACATTTTTAGAGAGACATTACACTAAGTGAACACACATGGCTCATAAAACTGTGTGCCGGCGATGGATGTTTGGTGTTGTGCACTTTCAGTGTGTATCTTGGCGACTGGCCACACACTGATGTTGATAAAGCGCGAATGCATACATCCTCAATGGAAAAAATAAAATAAAAAAAGGATGGAATCAAGCCAGTGTACATAGCTGCAGAATGTTTTCCCGTCTCATGCCTTCGCTCCCTCTCCATCAGTTCTTCACATGCCTCTCGCTGTTTAACTTTCTGCTCTCTCGAACAGTGTCTCGCACACGCACACATGCTCAGGAAAGCAATGCAAACAGCCGTGCTATTGTGGTACATGTGTTCATAACGTCTTGGCAGCCTCGCAGTTCCAGGAATGGCATTACACTTTCCCGGAGATGGACCCAAACTGGATCAAACTGTGCTGCAACACAGACTTGCGGTGCTGGATGACGTGGACCGGTTCTGGAGGAGATCAAAGTGAAGATGGCTATACTGTCCTGTGATTAATTCCCTTTTGTTGGATTAGCAAACACTTGGATTTGCTCTGAGGCGCAGGTTATCCCGAAATACCCGAAGGGCGATGAAAAAAAGCACACTTTCTCTCTTGAGCGTCTGCTTGTTTTAGGTTCTACGCCTCAACGGGTCCAAAACCTACATCCAAAAACGTCAACATCGACGTCTTGTTCCAGAAATTGTAATGAAAGACCTGTACATGAGGACTATTTGTTAGCAGGAGTGCTCTTGCCAAACGGCTGTCACCAGCAGAAGGCAGCCTGCCAGATGGCTGCATCACGGAGCTGCTGCGTATGCAGGGTCAGCTAGCTGCTCTGCAGGACTTGGTGCGTTCACGGTGGGGAGAAGCAAGTCGAAAAGTTGAGCGTGGACGGTTGTAGTATGCTTCAAGGGTCCAAAAAAACGACTCTTTTTCTGCTCACCACTGTGTCTGTGGTCCACAAAATCCTTCTGGGGTTTCATGGAGGGAAGGAATTCCACCCACTTGCCAATACAGTGGAAGCCTATTGGTCATGCAATGCAAAAAAAAAAAGAAGGTAAAATGTTTCTATACCGCTTGTGTAGTGTCATCCAAGTGTGTGTAGGACTTGACAGTCGAATTGGACATGAAACAACTTCAACACCATCTTATATATTTTTTTTCTTTTTTCCCTTTGAGTTAACGTGCACCATAAACACCATTCATTGTTTCTGTCATTTCCTCTGTAAAACACATTGTGCATTTGACCAGATGGAAGGGAGGGGATAGCTGAGTATAATGTGAGCACCTAATCTCAAATTAACGCCGTCCCATTCCTGCTGAAGCCGATCTTTCTGGGGCGATTATAATGATCAGACCACAGCATTAGTGGGCCGCTGACCTGTAATCAGCTGTTTGTTTCCAAATGTAGCCATAGAGCGTGGGGGAGATGTTTATTTTGCTCCTGGGCGAGGTTGCACAAGCGAGCGTTGCACAAGTTGGGTAAGAATATCAGAAGCTTGTTTTTTTCACCTCTTAAAAGTCAAGGCACTGCTGAAATTGTCACATAAAGGCAGGAGAAAAAAATGAGCCAGGCCTCACACAGAGAAGATGAGAAGCTGCAGCGCTGTTGTACCAGTGTTCTGTTTGCTTTAGTGGAACACATTACAGCACAATGAGGTCATAAAGACCAATTCGTTCCCCCAGAGTTCATGGCTGTGGGTGTGTGATCACACACATGATTTACTTCATGTGTGCTTCTCTGTGCAGCCTGAAAAGCTGATTTATACTTCACTGACACGTCCTCCCATCATCCACTGAGCAATTCCTGCACAGATTACTTCATTAGCTAGAATGAAACAGTTTCAAGTGTTTAAAGGTGAGGCTTCCGATAGGCTAGAATGAAAAAACCAATAGGAAACATTGTTTCAAATCGAGGCTTCTCTGTTGATAAGAATGAAAAAGACCAGGAAGCGTAGATCTGAAACAATGCCTCTTATTGGGCGAGAATGAAACAGCCAATAGGAAGCCAAGATTTGAAACAAGACTTCTTATTGGCAAGAACGAAACAGCCAATAAGAAGCATTTCAAATTCAAATTTCAAATCGAGTTTTCCACATGCTAACAATGTGTGGACATCAAATTAATGAGATCCAGGACAACGTTGATTCCTGACATCTGCAATGAAAAACATCTTCAAATGCAAATGCAGCAGGATTAAAACAATACCTTTAGCATTCATCAGGTATCGGCATGTGCACACGCACACACACACATGGCGGACACAAAACGCCAAACTTTCTCGACGTGGTTGGGAGACAATGGGCCGAGTGCTGCCGGCTCTGGTGTTCTTTGGTTGCTGCTGCCATCTTGTGGCCATTTCTTCTATAATCGTCTTATGACTCAGTATCAATTGTCTCCCTCTCCTTTGAACAGATTCCAGGAAGTTCTGGTTCCAGCCTGAACATGAACCTGTACGCAACAAAGAAGACAGTCGCCGAAGGCATGTTGGATGTGGCTCTGTTTCTGGCCAACGTGACACACATGAAGACCGTGATTGAACAGGGAGCAGGATACAGGTAGAGCTGGAATTCACACCTAACCACCTAGGATTTGTTGCATCATTTTTACATTTGGTGAGAAAAAAATCCCACAAAACCCTTTCCCTCTCCTTCTCCAGATACTATATTGCTGTCCTGACGCTCATCTCTTTCTCCCTGATTCTCCAAATTGTGGCCGGTGTCCTGATCATCATCATTGGTGAGCCAATCACATTACAGCTCCTCCAAACACCCGTCATCCTTGTTCCTAACCATCCATATTAACAAACTAACACAGTGACTCTTCATTTGGTGTGCAGGGTATACAGGGCTTTTGCTTTCTTTGCCTTATTTCCAGTCAAATATATACTTTGAAAACCATGAAAAGATATTTTTATGCATTGTTTTGTTTGTTTGTGTTTTTCTTGTTATTTGTTGTGTGCGTGCATGTGCCCGTTTGCAGCTCGGCGGGATGTCACCGAAGAAGCCAACCAGAAGCGTTTGGACAGCCTGAATACTATCGTCACTATTCTCATCTTCTTCATCCTTGTCACCAACATCTTCATCACGGTCTTCGGGATGGAGCGCACTGGCCTCTTTGCAAGGATGCACTTCTGATTTATGATCCTTCAAAGGGCAACTAGTGTATCATTTTTTTGTGGGAAATATTATTGGGAAGGCTCTCTTGTGACTCACTATCCTACTAAAATAACTAAGCAAACAGCAGCCGCTGTTTTAAACTGTAGCCAGTATGAATGGATGGAGGCAAAGTACCAACACAGTCTTGTGTGTGTGTGTGTGTGTGTGTCTGCGTATGTCTGTGTGTGGGTGCCTGTATGTGCGTTTGTGTGCAGCCCGTGTTGAGCTGACCCTCCTGCCCTCTTGTCAGCGTGTGCTAAACTTCCTCAACAATCTGACCACCGGCCTCTTCTTCCTCACTCTGGTCGTCAACATCATCAAAGCCGCCTTCGGCACGCAGCGCAGCTGCTTCCTGCGCTGGCTGCTGCAACGTTTCATACTATGAGGCAGGGCGACCTTTTATCATTGGCATTTATTTTTCTATTCGATTAGTTGATTTGGCTGTTAATTTCGCGAGGCTGGAGAGGTACAACACGATGCACAATGTTGCCCGTGCTGTGACAACCTATGTGTGCATGTTGTTCTACTTCCTCCTCGTTTACGCGCTGCAACCGCCATGTGGTCATGTGAACGCATGCAAATCTCCAGCCTTAGCTGTATCCGTTATAACCTGCTTTGCTCAGGAGAGGCACAGTGCCTGCTGCACCAGGGGCTTCAGAAATCTGCAGGGAACCGATTAGTTTTGACGTAAATACAAAAGTTAATTTAATTAGAAGGTGGCTGATTCCCTGCTCACAAGGCCTTGTTGTGAGTGCATGTGCATCACCTGTGTGTGTGTGTGTGTGTGTGTGGCAGCCCGCAGGGACCTGAACGTGGCGTCCAATCAAAAGCGACTCGACTACCTGAACAACTTGGCCACCGGCGTCATCTTCGTCACCACGGTGATCAACTTCTTCGTCAGCTTCTTTGGATCCAAGAGGACCGGCTTCTTCCGCTGGCTGCTGGCGCGGCTGCACTTCTGACACATACACACACATGCACACACACAAACACTTGAAACTTTTACAGGGACCACATTCATTTTTAATGATTTGAAACATGACTCACCCGATAACCCAACTAAACAGGTATTCCTTTATTTAACAACATACTCGCAAATGTGAAAAATGTACTGTGATGTAATTTCTATGTCAGATTTTTTTTTTTTTTTTTTAAGTTTTGTGTCTTGTAAATGTGATGAAATGTATACCTAAACAATTTGTGATGGAAAATAAAAATCTTTTATTTGATACCAGATTTGAAAAACAAAACAAAACAAAAAAAAACTGTGTTTGTATGCAAGTTCTTCAGTGAATTGAATTGAGCAGCTGTAGGCTTTAATTTACATGAGGAGGTAATGTGAAGTGGCAACGTTAGCTTTTCATTCTGAATCCTTAGATGGAGCGTAAACCCTCTGCCGTGTGCGTGTGTATGTCACAGGCCGTCGGAACTTGAATGACGGCGCCCTGCAGAACCGTCTGGACTACCTGAACAACGTGGCGACCCTCATGGTCTTCGCCACTACAATCCTGAACTTCTTCATCAGCACTTTCGCGATGCAGAGCACTGGATACTTCCCGTGGCTGATGATGCGCATCCACTGACGATTCTGCGGCCCATTGACAACACTCATTCAGTTTTGACTATGACAGGAAACTGTTTTCCTTGTATTACCTTTCTTTGCGACTGAGCTTCCTTGCTTCTGTCTTGTTACTCTTTCACTGCGACTTATATTTTGAATCGTAATAATCGTAGAATGACCAAGAGCGCCCCCAATAGGATCTTCTTTTAAATCAAGGTCATAAAAAGGTATATATTGTGTAATACTGACATCTAGTGGTTGAAATGGGTCAGCACAAAATATTCGAAACAAAATCTTGTTCTTTTTTGTTTATGGCATGTAGTGCTTAAATGTGACCAGCAGATGGCATTAGAAATTTATTTGTTTCACAGCGCCAAATAAGGAACCATATAAAATGCCTCCCGCCTCTCCCTGTTAATTGTTTTTTTTTTAAATGTTTTGTTTGTTTTCAAATATTTCTTGTTATATGCAAGGCGTCTGCTCATTAACAATTTGGTCAGCACTGACCGTTCACATTTATGCATAATGGATTGTATAAAAGTATAGATTATGTATGACTGTAGAGTCTGTGGAGTATAATGCATACTTTTTCCCAGAGCTGATGCTATTTTTTAAACGCCAAATGTTTCAGGCATGTTTCACCTTCAGGTAAACAAAAAAAGAAAAAGAAAGAAAGGAAAATCTCCAAAAACTGATTAATCACGTTGCTATTGTGTTGCCAAAAAGCTTCCCCTACAATTGCTGTGATATATTTTTTGGCTTATTGAACTTACTGCCTGCAAAGCTTTGCTCTTGTTGCCATCCATCTTGTCTCCTTTATGTTTATTAAATTGATTTCTATCATCATAATAATGGTGAGGTCGGTTCACCGCTGATGGAGTGCTTCTCTCCAGGGAAACTTTAGCCGGTCGACTATTTATACCTCAGCTGTCTGACTGACTGGCGCCCTGGGAACTGGGGCACCCTGTGTGTGTGTGTGTGTGTGTGTGTGTGTGTGTGTGTGTGTGTGTGTGTGTGTGTGTGTGTGTGTGTGTGTGTGTGTGTGTGTGTGTGTGTGTTGCGGAGGTGGGGGAGTGTGGGGGGTTGAAAATGTGTCTCCTGGTTGATGTGTAATTGGACGTAATGGAGTCATGCAGCTATGAAATATGCCACAGGAGTCAGGTACTGTATGTAGGCCAATCACTCACCTGACCAGAGCAACTATCATGAAACATACGTATATCAGAATGCATAGTGTGTGAAAGAAAAATCAAAATCCTCATATTCTCTTCTCTTGGTTGTTACTGTCAAGGGTCGTCACAATGAATTGTATTATTCTTTCTTTTCTTTTTTTTCAAATAACAGGACATAAAACAGAAGAATAGAATAGAATACCCCCATTGTCTGTCCAATGACATTGTGCCAAAGAAACACAAAATACATAAATAAATAGACACACAATTGACGAAATAATTGATAACACTCAAGGAAATAAGACGATTATATATATTTGACGAGTAAATACGTATTCTTCTTCTTCTTCTTCTTCTTCTTCTTCTTCTTCTTCTTCTCATTATTATTATTATTATTATTATTATTATTATTATTATTATTATTATTATCATCAATAATATTAAAGTCAGTTAGTTCCCTGGGAGAGCAGGGGATGGTTGGTGCGCGCCGCCTTGCAGCTCGAGCGCCGTGACGTCACAGGAGTGCCCTAGCGGCTCGGGAAGCCACCACTGGTGGAGCTGCTTGGCGGAGGGCTGGCTGGAAGGAAGGAGGGAGGGAGGGAAAGGAGAGACGGAGCCTGGCCAGGAAGAACGGGCTTTCGGACGGGCAGAGAGTGAGCTGCTTCACCCCGCGGCTGACGCGTACGTAGCGCTTCAGCGGACGTCGCTTCGCTCGGCGCCTGACAGCTGCGGTACAATTGACGGCGCGAGCTCCCTGAACTGGCCTCGTTTCCTGGCCGGGCCGAGGGGCAGCAGCGACGTAAACACGGCCGGCCGTTGGCGGTGAGTGGCTACTGGAAGTTCTCTGGCGGTAGGAGTGAGTGTGTGTGCGTGCGTGCGTGCGTGTGTCTCGTTAACGCAGCCAGGGCCTGTACGTGCCTTGCATGTGCGTTACATACGTGGCTGGCTGACACCCCCCCCCACCACCACCACCACCACCGCAACAGACACACACACACACACAGCGAGAGAGACAGACGTGTGTGTGTTTTTGCGCGTCCCTCAGATTTAAAGCGACACTTGCCAGCTGAGCTGAGGGACCTCCCCCACCTCGCTGCCTCCCTCCAGCCCCCTCGGCAGGCTGATGTACAGTATTTCCGGCCGGCGGCGAGCACTTGAGGCTGGCTCTGCGCGTCAAACTAGCCCGGCTCTCACCGAGGTGCGTTTTGTGTTTATTTTTTGTGTGTGTGCAACGCGACACTGTGACCGCAGCTCCTGCCCGAGGCTTCCCTCTGGAATAACAGGTTAATAAATGCGCCGCTAAATGCGATTATCAATCTGGCCGGCGTGTTGATTGCGTTGCTTGCGTACGCGCTGCGGACAGCAGTGTAGTTAAACGCCGCGATGTGTTATTTCCATGATGGTGAACTTAGCCGTGGACCAACTGGTGAGAACCAATGACCCAGTCTTATTGCGTTGACATTCTCTAAAGGTCCCATTTGATGCAGAGTACACTTTACTATTCACTTGTGTACTAACGCACAGAAAATATGTGACAGACAACCAACCGTATGACTGTGAAGGGGTATTAAATGTACAGGACCTTGTACTTTAATTGTAAATTTCGGTTTTGTGATGTCACCAGGGGAAGTGACTCCTCCTATCCGCGTTTAGTGGTAGCACCCCCACCCCCCGCCCCCCAAAAAATGCCTGGATCTGCATTGTGTTTGCAGATAACAGCGACCACCTGGTTATCAACCTTCAAAAGCGTGTAAGGTTTAGCAGGAAGCTGTAAACAGTGGGCTAATTGTTGTATTTTTCTTGCATTGATCGATGGACTTTTTTTTTTCTCCTGATGCGCCGCTGCTGTCGCAATCGAGCTGAACATTGTCATAATAAGGGACCTCTAAACTGTGCCGGTGGTTAGTCAGTTTAATGTTTCCAACTGGTCGCTGTGTTCCCATGGTGACGTTAGTTGAATGTCATCAGTACAATCAATCCTCCACAGTTCTGCCCTCAAAGTTGATGTACAAGTGCATTTGTCAGCGTTTGAGCTGCATTTCCAACATATTTGAAAACCGGGAATTTGTGAGAGAAACGTAGAACCGACATGAATCAGTTAGATGAGTGCTTTGTTTTTGTTTTTTTGTTGGAGCAAAGTGCAATGTTCTGCAGGCAGAGGAACTGGCAAGAAAGAAGCGAGAGGTGGCACCGACAAGGCGGACGCTGCCATTTCCCAGCGTCCCGCCCACAGCTCCTCATTTTCCCTGCACCACCCTCCTTCTGACTCAGGGAGCCCAGCCGCTTCCTTCCATTTACAGTGCTGTAAACAGTGGCCACGGCTGTGCACACCTCCGAGTCCCGAGTGTGTCCTGAGTGAACTTGTCACGGTGGAGATTTTCCCTCCGCCTCTTCGGTCACTTGAAGCACTAATGATGTTGGAAGAAACACAACGTGGCCTGGAGTCACCTCTCTGATCCAGATTCACCTTCATCCTCGGTCTCCAGACTGCACACAGGGTTAAAAAATTCCCCGCCTCAAGGGTAGACGGAGGGCAAAAAGAGGTGCTTTCATATCAGCCTTTGGCTTTATCCTTTTAGAAAAGCTGAACTTTCACAGCTCTTATTAGTTATGTGCGCAGTGTTTAGAGGGATGAAGGCACGGAGGCAAACTTCCGGAGAGAGCTCGAGTCACCTTTTCACCTCCCTTCATCTTTACTGAACTAGTCAAGTCGACTACAAGAACCGTCCTCATTATAGGATCAGCCTGTTGGAGTTCTGCTCTCACTTTTTCTTCCCCTCACCGCTACACACTCCAGAATTGGGTCTTTTTTTTTCTCCCCTGTGCTTTCCTGCCTTTGTGTTAATTGTTAAATCTCAGCAGCCTCATTTTTCTATATTTGTCGCTTGAGCGAGCGGCAAAGATGAGCTAAGCGTGCTACCCACGTCTGTGTGACATCAGAGCACCTTCACTGCATCGTTGCATTTGTGAACATGTATGCACGTGTGTGTGTGTGTGTGTGTGTGCGCGCGCGCATTTGTTTGCCCAGCCTGCATCTCGTATTAATTTCCTGTAGCACACAACACAATAGCCCGGAGCCGATGTTATCTGCCTCCTTGCAGCGTCGTGTTTTTCCACTGCTGTGCCATACTTGCATATCTGTGAAAGGACTGATTGCAAAGTGTAAAGTTACATCTCGCACAGTTTACACTGGGACGAAACACCACCCATCCTTTGTTTTGCTAGCGATTTACCAATATTTGAATGGCAGTGAACTTTTCTTTAATAAATAGAGATGTTAAATGTTACACACAACTCAGATGTCTACTGATACAAAGACGTAATAAAATAAAATAAATGATTTAATCAGTCTATCTAATCCTCTTTTTTCTTCAAATGTGATATATTTTTTTACATATATATATTTACTATACACAAATGTTACAGTAGCTAGACTATAATTCAGTCCATGGAGCAGCGTAATTCAACGTCATTACATGATTTGTAAGCACCGGCATGCCCTGACATTCCTATCTGCGGAATCGCAGCAGGCCTCTGATGATCCGCTGTTGCTCAACGGCAAACTATGGACAAGCAGAAGTCGTGCACTGTGCAGCGAGACGCTGCAGATCAAAAGGATTGCCGACTGTATCGTCAGATTGAGACAATCTCAAAAATAGACAAACTTATAACAGAATATTTATACTGTTTATACTTATACCTTATACCTCTGCTTCTGTTTTTTTTCAATTTTTTTGTTACTACTAGAATTTTGAGCAGCGTCTCTGTCACAGCCCGGCTAGCTCAGTCGGTAGAGCATGAGACTCTTAATCTCAGGGTCGTGGGTTCGAGCCCCACGTTGGGTGCTGGTTCTTTTTCTGCAAATGAACAGATTCTTTGGCTTTGGAATGTTAAATTATTCATAGTCGAGTTTAACGACGCCTGAGTCCACACCTCATGTTGAGACACAATTTAAACAGAGATGATCACGCAGATATGGCGTATGAATATAAGTATGAAGTCACTCTTGGGGTCTGGCTCGCAGAGCAGCTGATTATCGCTAATCGGCCAGTGCTGAATAAATCACACAATGAATGTTGTGCGTCCTCCTCCGTTAGAGGTCAGAGGTCACTTTCTAGACGTGCGCCTGCGTTCTGAGAAACGGCACGGCAAAATTATGCAAATGACTGCGTGATTGAAGAGTGGAAACGTAAATCCTGTCGTTTAGCCCACATTTCATTTGACGTCTAATGAAATGCGGGAACAGCTTCCTCTGTTTCTGGGTCCATGTCATTTGTTTCTTCCTGTTGCTGATGCCACTCACATCCGGCTCCCACGATGAAACCCCGGCTAAGTATAGGTCGAGCAGTGTGTGTGTGTGCACGTGTGTGTGTGTGTGTGTTACATTGTGCTGCGTGACAGATGTGGGCCTGTCGCATAAATAGAACATGTGGAATACCTTCAGGAATGCCGGTAGAGAGACAGAAAGGGAAGTGAAAGTGCTGAGTATTGCAAAGGAAGGATGGTTTAGGTTAGGGAATGCAGGTCTAACATAGAGCTCAGAGTCCTTTTCTGCTGCGCTGACACTTACGGGCGGTAGGTAGGGTTTAGCCGCAGCCGAGTGTGATATTCCAGGATTTCACCAGGCCCTAAAGAAAACACCGGCTGAGGGAAAGTTAGCGGCTGCACAGGCGGGGTAGCCGAGGATGAAACACTAGGCGTTGTGCGCGCCGGTGTTTCCTCGAGACTGTTTGTGGACATGAAAGAGGGCCCAGTGTTATTTTTGGGCCCCGGCCTGTTCCAGTGCATTTTCCTCGGGTGTGTGTGTGGCCAGGTACGGCGGTGCAGTGTTTTGGGATTTCACTGTGCTAATGGAACACTAGTCAGTAATTTCTATTCTTTTGAGCAACAGTTGGCGTTCACTGCGTACCGCTTAACCGGTGCGATGCTGTTAGTGTTTTGCTGTTTACTGCACTTGAAATAAATGTTTTCCTCTAAGTGAAACAGCCTTGCACAGTTTGTTTTCCAAAAACTTTTTGCAGCTCTCCAGAAAATCATCATGTTGACCCTCTGTTTACAGCCTTCCGCTGCAAAGAATTTCACTTGCAATAAGTCTGGAGGTGGACAACAAACAACGTGGCCTCAGAAAGTGGAAGGAACATCTAGCTGAGGGTTCTCTCACTTACCTTGAAGTGGTATCGGGGCCATTTGTGACGTCTTAAAGGGACGATTTCGGACTGTATATTTTTGTACATACCTCATGCAAACCGGAGTAGTAAAAATGGACTTTTCTCAGGCCAGAGACACATGTTGTTAGAGAGTGCTGATCTAGTGTTCTTTCTTTCTGTCATTGTTTGCCTGCCGTGACCTGCCGTGGCAGGTCTCAGACCAATCACAAGATACTTATCTTGTGATTGGTCCTTTGAGACAGAGTCATGTGACCCACCACAGACATGCAGTGAAGAAATCACAACATGGACTGTGTTGTGCTTTCCATGACGTCCTCAAGCCAAAGACACAAAATAAATGTGTTTGTGTGTGTGTGTGTGTGTGCATGTGTGTTTGTGTGGAGCCCTGTGATAAACTAGTGACCTGCTCACTGACACTGCTCCCTTTCATCTTATCCCTCAGTGCATGCTGGGATACTCAATGCTCTTGCAAGGACAAACACCTCAGACGTGGACATACATTTTTGGAGTAACAATATTACTGCTGAATTCAGAAGTTTTATTTTGCCTCAAACAAGATTTCTGGAAATGGCAGAGCAGCGTTAAAAATTCATGGCTGATAAAGAGAGTCAAGTTTGAGTTAAACAAACACAGCGACAAAGGCTTGAATAATTAAACCTACTGAACGAGATTTTTTGCTGTAGAGGAAGAATTGGGACATGAGCATGTACATTATCTACAGGTCAGCAGGCCCAGAATAGGACGAGGAGGAAAGCCATGGATACACGCACACACACACACACACACACACACACACACACACACACACACAGGAGATGGATGAGTGACACAATCACTTACACATGAGTGCATCTGTAAAAAGAGGCTATCGTGCGGATTGATACGGTGATTCTGTGTCAGTCTGTGTCACGCATGTGCGCACAGTTTTTCCGGCAGTGTTCGCACGAGTTTGGTGAGATGCTGCTGAACTCTGTGCGCTATGAGTGAGTGTGTGTGTGTGTGCGTGTGTGTGTACCGGCAGGGTCCTGGCCCCGGCTCCATCCAGCCAGGTGTGTGTTTCTGGCCTGGAGGTAGACAAGGCAGCTGTTTTGATGTATTTGACTCTGTATGCCCGTGTGTGTGTGTGAGTGTGTGTGTGTGTGTGTGTGTGTGTGTGTGTGTGTGTGTGTGTGCGTGTGCGCACGCGTGTGTGTCAGTTACACCTTCCTGTTCTGTGATATGAGGAGCAGAACATCAGTAGCAAAGACATGGTGCAGCTGTTTAAGAACTGTTTTTTGAGGGTTTTTTTAACTTTAAGAAGTCGCAAGAAAAGGTTGTGACTTAGTCATGCGGCAGAGGTTGGATCTGTGTTTTGTCTGTCTGATTTCTTACTCTCGGCACAGATTGATAACAAGCAACACTAATAAACACAACATTGTGTCACATGTTGCAGGCTCCCCTGATGTCTAGAAGGTTCTCTGGTCCCCCAAGGTCGTCATAGTTCTTGAATACTGAGTTGTTTTTGCCATCTTGAAATCTCCCAAATGCTTCTTCAGTGCTGATAAGAAGTGCCTGGAGAGATGCTTCCCCTGATACAGTGCAGCCTGGACAGCAGTATCATTAATTAGTGTGAGTCAGACCGTTGTTGTACGGGCTAGTCCCTGACAAGATTGCAGTAATAGGCTTTTCAAAAAGGGTAAAATTATCTAGAATAGGATCCATCTTTTTTTCCCAGAGGCCATTGTGGTTTGGGCTACTTGACTCAACTCAACTCGTAGGTGTTTCGGTAAGGTCATCATTATAAATACTAGTGTTTTTGTTTTTTGTCTTAAAGGGATGACTACTATCAGTTTATGTACATGTCAATGGTGAGAGTCCATTTGGGCTGATAGTTCATTATTGGAAGGGCCAATAGCCAATAGAGAACAGTCAGTCATTCAGTCAGACAGCTGGTCAGCTGGTGTCTGCAGTCATTGTGTGTATTTCTAGTTTTATCCCACTTGCGCAGCGTGTTTTAAATACACAAAGCTGTGAAGTTGAGGTTTTCTCCAGCAGTACCAGAGACAGCAGTAATGAGGCCGGAAGGCGGCTCAGATGGCCACAGGTTGCGTGTGTCCACTGACCCGAGGAGGAGCTTGGTGTCTCCACGGAATGGTGACCGTCTGCCAGTCCTGCCTGGCCTGCCTGACATTCGCATGTGAATTAGTTGGAAACCTTTTTCCTCATCAACTCTAGATACGCAACCTGTAATATCTGAGATGAATGCGGAGCACATGGCCGAGATGTTCCAGGGCCAGAGGCATGAGACGTGCACGTAAATCACGTTCCGTCCTCTCCTGCTTCTGATTACACCTCTAGTGGAATGGCATGATGGGAATGACATGTTTTATTGTCTTCGTTCTGTTATTTACAAGCGTTCTTTGACCCCCTCCCGGCCCCCTACTGGCGGCAGCTGGTTTAAATGTGGAAACGATTTATGCCATGCATGCCGCCGTGCACAGACCTACCAGGCTGTGAAGGGAAGGTGGTGCCCTGGTGGGAATCTTTTCTTGATTAACACTTTAACTTTATTCATTTATTTAACAGTGGAGGCAGTTTAGTTTAGTTTAGTTTTAGTTTATTTAGTTTATTTTAAACATGTAAAAAAAAAAAATGAAAAGACAATAACATGTGCATGCGAAGAAATCAGAACAGAATTCTCAAACAAATCTTTTTAACATTTGAAGTACTTAATACAGATAAAGATTTCCATGTTCAAAAAGCAGGAAGATATAGAATAGTTATAGAATACATACATGAACACATGCATACATGCACAATCACATAGATATAAACATAAGCCATCCCGTTACTGTGTCGACTAAATTCAAGGAGTCTTTCAATGTAATGGTTGTTTGACGTTTTCATCTCAGCAGCGTAGTTTGTTTTGCTGAAACAGGAATCGTAAACACACTTCATGATGACTCTACCTATTTAACAATCTGCCATCTGGCTGGTTAACTCATTTTTTGTTGTTGTTCCTCCTCCCCTCCTCTGTAGGTAATCCCCTCATCAGCGGCCCTCGTCGGGCGCTTTTGTCTTGAAGGGACGGCCTATTGATTGCTGGCCTCTAACCAGGACCCATCGATCACGGTGGAGAGAATGTTGAGAAGACTTTGATTACAGCCATGTCTACACTGTGTCAGGATTACTCAAGTCAGAGGGGACCACAGTAGAGCAGCCGCATCCAAGCCCACGCACCGCCGCCTCGCCAACCATGTACGGGAGCTCCCGCTCCATCTCCAAACTGGACGTCGTCGGCTCCAATGGCACCGGCTCCGCCTCCGGTAGCCCCGGCCGCTCACCACGACTCCCCCGCTCGCCGCGCCTAGGCCACCGCCGCAACAGCAGCAGCAGCTCCGCCGGTGGCCTCACCGGCTCAGGGAAGACCCTGTCCATGGAGAACATCCAGTCCCTGAACGCCGCCTACGCCACCGGAGGCCCCACCTACTTTGTCGACGCAGCCGACGACCACGTGGGCATCGGCAGCCTGGGCAGCGGGCTCAACCCACTGCAGGCCAAAGGCACCATGACCCTGGGCCGGGCCGGCACCAGGGTCCCTTATGGGGTGAGGGCCGCCATCATGGGAAGCAGCCCCAACATAAACAGCGGCGGGATCCCAAGTGATGCCATTGCGTTCGGAGGGGAGATGCAGAGCCAGCCGTCGCAGGTGGCCACCGTGCCGCACTCCATGAGACAGGTGAGCCGCCGCTTATTTTTCTGCTTCATATTTTCCAAACTGTAGACCAATTCTGGAGTGATTTACTTAGATCCGAAATAAAAACATGAGCAAAACCACAATTCTTCACACAACAACACAGGCGTTGTTAAGAGGTACATTTGCTATGTATGAAAGCAGCATTGTGGATTTTAATTGTGAAAGTAATGTGATTTTTGCCTGCTTCGCTTTTTTTTTGGACAGTGAAGTAAGTGCTGAAATCAGCCCTATGTGAGGTCACAAAGGGTGCTGATACCTCCCCTCTCGCAGGTCAGTGACAACAGGCCAGGCCTCCCACCTGTAGGTTTCCCTTCCTCTGAGAATGCTGCACCAAACACGCAACAGGAAGCTTCCATGCCAACTGTTTTGCAACAGGCTGTAAACAGCAGACTAAGAATTCAGTTTTCTGGAGATTGCACAAGGCTGCTTGTTGCTTTGGGTGTAATATTGGACCTTTAACATTTCCTTCTCGTGCCGCTGTGATTTGTGTGATTTGCGCTATATTTAAACCTATATGTTTAATCAAGCATGCCTCTGTATCTCAGATCTGGCCCCGGCTCGAGGTCCCCAGCTGAGTCAGATGATGTAAAGGCCAGCCCACATCAGCTGATCGCTCAGCTGCTTCTCCCTCAATCCATTCAGTTGGCAAAAATCAAATACAGGGCACATTTTGCTGCCGCTGTGATGTCACACGCAGGAAAGTGAAAACATGAAGCCTAGTCAAATGTATTTACCCTGAAGGTTACTTCATTTATTTTAGTTCTTATCACTCTTTTATATTTTTTAAGCTTTCTTCTTTAACACGCACAGTAGGAGCTGTGTGGGTCGTCACACAACGCAAATAAATTGACTAATTCTAGCCCTCTCGCCACCTCAGTGGTATTAGTCATAACCTCCGCGGGCTTCATCTCCTCAAGGTGCATCTCTTTCTCCTCTCCTCGGCTGTGCTGAAAGAAGCTGATGCACACGTTGAGGCTAAAGTTTACAGCAGATGGTTTCCCACACAGCAGAGTCGAGTCCAGAGAGTGGAGGAGTTACTGAGGAAGAGAAAGTTGATACTTCCTGGGGGAGTCAAATGTTTGAAACCTGGAAATAGCTGTCAGCAGGGACTTCTTCATCTTCTTTCTTCCTTTTGGAGACTCAAAAGGTCTGCGCCCAACGTGGGGCTCGAACCCACGACCCTGAGATTAAGAGTCTCATGCTCTACCGACTGAGCTAGCCGGGCTGTCTGCTAGAGTTTCACAGGCCTTTAGAGGGAAGCTTCTGGTGGGTCTGTAAAGACAGTTTATGTGTAATGAGGTTTTGCAAATATAAGAATTAAAGTTGAGCTCCTTCATGAGCTTCATTAAATCATTCTGAGGAAAGGATGGGGCAGTAAAGATGGCCATGTGGAAGGAACGTGGTCCAGTCAGTGTTTGAACCCTGAAGGTAAACCTTGGCAGCCATGTGTTGTATCTGATTTGTTGTTTGTTGGGTAAGCACAACTGAAAGAAGATGGAGAGAGAGAGAGCGCACAGATGAGAAAGAAAACACACGCCCAACGTGGGGCTCGAACCCACGACCCTGAGATTAAGAGTCTCATGCTCTACCGACTGAGCTAGCCGGGCTGTCTGCTAGAGTTTCACAGGCCTTTAGAGTGAAGCTTCTGGTGGGTCTGTAAAGACAGTTTATGTGTTATGAGGTTTTGCAAATATAAGAATTAAAGTTGAGCTCCTTCATGAGCTTCATTAAATCATTCTGAGGAAAGGATGGGGCAGTAAAGATGGCCATGTGGAAGGAACATGGTCCAGTCAGTGTTTGAACCCTGAAGGTAAACCTTGGCAGCCATGTGTTGTATCTGATTTGTTGTTTGTTGGGTAAGCACAACTGAAAGAAGATGGAGAGAGAGAGAGCGCACAGATGAGAAAGAAAACACACGCCCAACGTGGGGCTCGAACCCACGACCCTGAGATTAAGAGTCTCATGCTCTACCGACTGAGCTAGCCGGGCTACATGTGACAAGGGGTTATGACAGGAGATGGCCTTTGACCAACAAGCAGAGGGCAACAACAAGAACACAGTTGATGTAGCAGTGTTACACTATTGATGTTTAAGTCAATAGTGTGCAACATCTGGGAAAGCTGTCATGTGACCTGTTTTTTCTTCTGAGGGGCCATTTACACGAATACGTTGTTTTTTTTTTTTGGAAACGCACATTTTCCAAACCGCACTAAAAAAGTTCACATGAAGCTGGAAATGACTGAAAACGATGTAGTACCTCTGTTCGGCCTGGTGTGGCGCCGCAAGTTTACTCCCTGAAGGCGGAAAAAGAAGACGAACACCTGAAGCACGTCGTGTTTAAAGAAGCAGCAGCTCGCGAAGAACGTCAGCAGCCACAGAGAACAGAAAGAAAGATCGCTCGTGAAAAGACGGATAAACGACAGAGTTGAACTTCTACTTCCGAGTTGCTTTCGAACACTAAGCCTTAAAAGGTACACGTTAAGATTGACTTTGAGTAGTGCCAGTAAAAGTTCGACCTAAATGACAAACATTTTTGTCATTTAGGTCTCTGCCTCAATGTCCCAGTCCACTGACCCAAAAGAAAATCAATAAAAAGCAAAACAGGATGCTTGCAAATCGCTTTCATTGTGTTTATTTTCACTTTGCACACAATCCACCGTGTGTTATTGTTCTCTGTTGTTGGTGGTTTGTAGTGGAGGTAAATGGGAAGACCTCAGGCTGATCATTAGTAGCATTAAATCCACTGCCCGTGGTTATTGTGAGTGGTCGTCCGCACCTCACGGTCGCTCAGGTTGCAGGGAGGGGGTGGGGTTTACAGCTGTGACATCAGCATTTCCAAAAAAAAAAGAAAAAAAGATGAGTTTTGGTCTGTGCGGTTTCAGTGAAAACACAGGCTTCGTGTAAACGTAAGGCCGAACCGCATAAATATTTGTGCGGTTTCAGTGAATTCCTCATTCGTGTAAACGGCCCCTCAGTGATATGATATATGTATCCACTTGTTGCTGACAATCACATTTATTTGCCCTCAAAAATGCTTGCGCCCAACGTGGGGCTCGAACCCACGACCCTGAGATTAAGAGTCTCATGCTCTACCGACTGAGCTAGCCGGGCTTGTTTCTTCAACGCCCTGTTTGACTTCAAATCGATGACCCTCTTTTTGAATCATGAGTTTAAAAGAAATTTTTGGAATTCCCTGAAGTATCCTCCATTTACTACTGAACGCTAATAGAAGGCCCCTTTTTGGGTGGGTAGCGCTATAAATAAACGTGCTGCGCCCAACGTGGGGCTCGAACCCACGACCCTGAGATTAAGAGTCTCATGCTCTACCGACTGAGATAGCCAGGCTACATGCTAAGAGAACCCAGTCCATCCCACCCATACCTAAGTCTTGTGCACAATATATTTTTTTTGAGGGGAGATGTTCTCTGAAACGTGTGTTTGCATCCTATCAGGTGAGAGAAGGCGCCATGTCCGACCTGCAGACGCAGCTGAGAGAAGTGCTGAGGGAGAACGAACTGCTGCGAAGAGAGGTACACAACCTGTTTGATTCAAGAACGCCCGGTGTAAAGTAGTGTGTTTGTCTCAAAATAAACAAGGAAAAAACAACAAGGCTCTTCTCTAAACAGAGTCACAATGTCAAGCTGTGATGATCTCTTTCAGCTGGAGGCCAAAGAGTCCAAGCTGAGCTCCTCCATGAACTCCATCAAGACGTTCTGGAGCCCTGAGCTGAAGAAGGAGAGGGTGCTGAGGAAGGACGAGGCGTCCAAGATGTCCATGTGGAAGGAGCAGTACCGGGTGGTCCAGGATGAAACTCAGGTCAGCAGCTTTACTTCCCTGAGCCCATCGGGTGGGTTGCAGTCCCATGACCTCTGCAACACACAGGTTAGCGGTCGCTAACTCACGCTCGTACTGCAGCTGCAGCTATTGAACGAGACTATTCTAACGGGGCTCATTAACACCACGGATAATGTGGTATTTTTTTTTATGAACTGGTGGTTGTTGTTAGCAAATAAAATTGATTGCCTTTTTATAGTTTCATTGCAAGAATAATGTTTGTGAAGACAACAGTTTTATTGTTTTTGTCCAGCCCACCACTGTGTGATTATTTTTTTCATTTTCTTTTCTTTCAGTTTTTTTTTTACTGATATGATATACACGAAACCAAACTAACCTTAAGCAAAGTGAAGTAAACTAAACTAAACACTGGGGAGAGCCTACAGACACTCGGTAACTGGTATTCATCTTGGTATTGGGTGGAATTCCTTGCGTCAGTGAAACTCAGGAACAGTTATGTAGACGCAGGATGAACTTTCCCCTCCTGCTCCTGTGATGTAGGTGTTTTTACTCCCGTTTAGCCTCTTCCAAAACAACCGTGGCCCGACATAAAAATAGAGCACATGGTGCTGTTCCGCCGGATTCAGTTTTGTCGCTGCGAGAGAGGAAAAAAAAGAGGAAGAAGAGGAGGAAGCGGTTTGCCAGGTTCTGTGGGGGAGCGGGGGGTTTTGGTGGTGGTGGGGACTCCCAGCTGTCTGCTGGTTTTTCGGAAGCCATCTGCGTGAGACGCAGACGCGGACACCCTGGCGTGACGCCGGCCCGTTACACAACAAGTGAGTTCGCGATTTTTGCACAACGCGCCATGACTCACTTCGCACGCTGACACCTCGGCGAGCAGCGCAAGGGGCGTTAACTTTCCTTCTTCTTCTTTTTTAAAATCTGTCAACATTTTTTTAGCACTTATTTTTTAATTTCAACATTTCTGGTGTGCAAGTCTTTGTCCGTCATACGAGGGGGAAAGTTGTGGGTTGCAAGTCGGTGAGATGCAAGATTGTTCCATCTGGAAGAATCCCCGACTGGCTTCACGTTCACACGCGCGCATGCACACACGCTCACGCAGCCGAAAGTGAGTGGATGCACGTGTCGAGACAAGAACGTCTCCCGATGACTGATGCTGGGAACTCTGCGCGCGGCCTCGGCTCTTTATTGCCTTTCTTCCCCTGCAGACAAATCACACCCTGTTAATCTGAGGCGTCCTTTTCATTTCCTGCTCTTATTACCCCCCCCGCCCCCTCGCCCCACCACCACCACTCTCTCTCCTCCCTCATCCCCTCCCCTCCCGTCCTCTTACCCACGATCCCTCTCTTCTTCTATTTCTGTCAGCACATGGTGAGTCAGCCCTCCTCCCCTCCCACCTTCTCTCTCTCCCTTTTCTCTCGCTTTCTCCGTCTTAGCGGCAGAGAGATCAAATTAAGTTACTTCCCAGGGCAAGAAAAAAAACTCGTGCCCGCTGTGTCACGCCCCTTGACGAGGAATTTGCGTCTCAGCCCCCCGCTTTTCCTCCTACTTCTCTTCCTCCTCCTCTTTCTAGATTGCAGACTTTCAGCCTGCTGTCCTCACCTCTCTCCCTCCTGCCTTCTGCCTTTTTCTCTCTCCGCCAGGATCCGTTAAATGACTCTTTGATAATCTGCAACACAATGGCTCGCTTCACGGCAGACGCTGAAAATTTTTTTTTCCCACCACGAACAATTAACCTCCCACTGTCACTCTGCTAATTGACAGATATTGTCAAACACGTCTCTCTTTGGTGGTTCAGAACAAAGCGATGCAATACTTGCTGACAGTTATTTATGTATTTATACTATTTAAAAAGTTCACATTAAAATAAACCTGTGATGACTTACGGGGGTGCCGCCGAGCTGCTAATGGCTCTTTAGCTCCATCACTGCGGGTGTTAATATGTTTGGAATTGGATCTGTGCCGCTGACGTCTGTGCACGTGGATCAGCTGCTGAAGGGAGATTGACATCGAGGGGTTGGGGAGCGAAATTCCGCATGTTGATGTCAGCGAACGCGGCGTTCTGCTGGCAGACTAAAAATACACCTCTGCGTCGAGCAGGAGGAAGCTCTGACCATCTTCTCCACGGCGATATTGCATCTCGCTCTGTATTGCGAGCAGGGTTTTTTTTGTTTGTCCTGTGTATTTTATCTGCATCCCTGCCGAGCTCTCCCTCTCTCTCCCTCTCTCTTCCTCTCTCTCTCTCTTTCTCTCGTCTGCACTGTCATTTGCTTCAGTTTTTTTCCTCCCACCGGCTGCAATTTCCTCCAACCACGACTTGCACGACTTGTCACCGCGCTCTGCATCTCTTTCTCACTGGCGTCTTGTTTTATTTGTCTTTCTTATTTCGGGGGGTCGGTCTCACCACTGCACTCCCTCCTTCCCTCCCTCCCCTTTGTCCTCCCCCTGCTCCTCGGCCTTCCATCTGGACCTGCCGAGCTGTTTGCGCCAAACAGAACTCGACCCCGGACGGGCCCGTTGTGTGCTGCCGTGCCAAGTCCTGTCCTCTCTCGTCTCCCTGATCGCCTTTAACGAGGCGGCTCGCTTTGGTTTTGAGCAATGTACGATGTGTCACACAGCAGAGGCAGGAGCGGAGGAAGGAGGGGGAGAACAAAAAAAGGAAAAATGGTGAAGGAATCTCTGGAATGCTAAAGGAAAGCTTGGCTTGGCCTGTCCTCCTCCTCCTCCTCCTCCCTCTTTTCTTCATTCTATTCACTCATTTTACTCTCCCTCAGCTTCACTCGCGTCGGTCAGTTTTTCACTATTAATTATGCAGGATAAAGCAGGAGGCAAGCAGTGGGCAGCTTCTCAGGAATTACATCGGCGTCTGTCGTCGTGTCCCAGATCGCCGGTGAACTCCGCCGCACAACTTTGCAGCTCATCGCTGGACAACTTTGTCCAGAGTGGAGCTCTGCTGGTGGGCACCGGGAGGAAGGTTGGGTGTGGTGGGGAGGGGGGTCTGGGTGACCGGCAAACAAACACGTGGCCCCTCGTTCAGCGGCAGTGTGTGTGACAGCCGTAGCTGAACCCTCGATACAGCCGGCCCTCTGCCAAACAAACCCCTGCCAGATGCAGAGTTCAGGCGGCAGCCAACAGCTGGGCCGGGACACGGTGACACGGCAGCGACGGAGCAAAACCGGATCGCAACCTAATCCGTGCTGCACCTTTGATCCATCTGCCCATTGTGCTTTAAACGCGGGGCCGGACCTTATGTGAAGGTGTAGTGGCCTCAGCTGAACTGTGACTGACCCGGGAAGAACCTAAACGGGGAAAAAGGTTGGCGAGGCCTGAGGCGGAGCAGCTCCTCCCTCACCGTGAACACACTTTGCCCGCTGAGATTGAAGTGTTAAATACTGAGCCGTGCGATCTGGCTGGCATCATCAACTCCAGAAGGAGTTCTTCTCCCTGCTTCTCCCTCGCAACGCCGCTCTACGTGGTTTTCACGCCCCCCCCACCCCCGGTGCTGAATCACACCGGCTGAACAATCGTCGCACTGTCCGCCCCGTCTCTCCGGGTGCTGCTCGATCCGATCTGTCGTGCACTGTAACTGCAGGGCGAGCGACGCCACTGCTGACGTGAGCGGGCAGCCAGCCGCGCGGGCAAGACGGTGAAAACGGGGGAGAAAGGAGAGTTTTGTGTCACCTCTGGGCGGCTGCACACGTGAACGCACGTCTGCATGCACCTGCACGCAGACGGATTTTATTTTTGACGTGGGGGACTTTTCGGGTGATGATCATGGGCCTTGCTTCAGGCCTGCTGGGTGTCAGCGTCGCAGGGAGGGGAGCACAGAGACGGCTTGTTTGTGACGTGTGCGTCAGGACAATGAGGCTCTTTGTGCGCAGTTGTACAAAGCGTATGTGTGCGTGTGTGTGTACATGCTGCACCACTGCATGCACCGTTGAAATTGCTTATTTCCAATCATTTATTTGGGAGTCTAGTTCTTTTTTTCCCCGTGTGGACAAGCCACCTGGTGTGTTTGATTGCAGCAACGTGTTTTGTGTGTGTCACAAGTTGTCTCTGCTCGAGTGTGTGCTTGTGGAGAAAGTGCAGCTGCGCTGTTTTTATTCTCCTCCATTATTTAGCCCGACACTCAGGGCGCTGGTTAGCAATGAAGGGCCTTGTAAATGTTTGTGTATGTGCGCGTGCGTGTGTGTGTGTGTGTGTGTGTGTGTGTATGTGTGTGTGCTTGCATGCATTTGTGTTTATGCACGGAGAGATTACATTTCCATAACGATTGTAATTCCAGTCTCAGTGTGCTTGCTTCCACTTGCTAGAGGAGGCTGGAACAAGCCAAGCCTGCCATGCGAAATTACAAGATTTTGTCTCATTAATTATGTGACCAATGATTTTTTGTTGCAAAATAAAATTTGTTTTGTTTTATCAGTTTGCTGATAGGATAGAGACACATTTTACTGTCATATGGGCCCTCACGGCTACAAGTGGATCTGGTGGATCCCTTTTCTATACCCACTTCCCCCTGCACTCAGGGTCACAAGGGTCTGCTGGAGCCTATCCCAGCTGTCTTTGGGGGAAAGCAGAGTTACACCCTGGACAAGGTGCCAGTTCATCTCAGTCCCTCAGAGTGCCAACGTTGTCAAAATAGCTTCGGTGCGTTTGCTGGTTTTCAGCACAAAGGTTTTGTTTTTGGCCACCCGAAATGCCAAAGCCACCAACGTTTGAGGCCACCGGGGTAAAAAGCTTCTGCGCGTGGGTTCGTCAACTCTGTTTCCGTGTGTGTGTGTGTGTGTGTGTGTGTGTGTGAGAAAGAGAAGAGGAGAGGAGAGAGGAGGTTAATCCAAACAGGCAGGTGAACACAGTGCCTGTTACACCTGAGCCGTGTTTTGCCCTGAGGTCGGAGTTGGGATGATGGCTGTGAAGAGGAGAAGCTGACCTGCCTCCCCCTCCCTTCACTCCTCTCGTTCCTCTCTGCTCCTCCCCTCTGTCCCACCGCCGCCCTTCCTTCCCTTTAGCTTAGATTGAGCAGAAACTGGCGCGAGTTTCTCCTATAGTGTTGTAGTCAGACAGCAAGACATTATGTTGTAGTAAGACATGATCAAGACTAAAGAGTATCGAGGTCGACACAAGACCAAGACATTTGGGGTTTGAGACCAAGACTTTATATATCAAAGATAAATAACATCAAAACATAAAAAAAAAATGACCAGTATCTTTTTTAAATTCAAGTTTGCTTCTAAATTGAGCATCAACATCTCTTTTTAGCAAGGTATCTTTTAATAACTTTCTTTAACATTTTGCTGCTTTGCCAACAATTTGAAACATTTTCAAAAAAAACAACTTTGCTTCAGAAAATTAATTAAATTGATTCAGAAAAAATAATTAACTAGGAATAAGGGACTGTGTCACTGTGGGTGTCACAAGCAGAGTGTAAAACAGCAGCAGCTTAATTCTTTTACGTTATTAACTTGTCATTGTAGTGTTGGCTGAGTCTCGACCGGTCTTGATCCCGTCAAAAATCCAGAGTCCGTCCAGTCCGAGACCAAGAAAAGACAAAGTAAAAATGCCTCTGAGTCTGAGAATCATCATCCAGAATGCATGATGCCTCCAGACTCTCGCAAATAAGTCTAGCCAAACTTAACTGTGAGCGCATTTTTAAAACAGAAAAACATGATAGTAGGCATCAGACAGGCTGTTACAGCTGAACACTTCTTATCATGTGATTTTTGTGTTGTTGTTTTTTTTATAGTGATCGATTCTCTCATTTCTAGTTTTTCCTCCCCTTCTCGTCCTTATAGGATTGGATGAGCCAGAATCTGACAAAAAAATAAGAAAACTAAAGTGCGCCAAGCAGTTTCCATTAATGTGGCCTGCTGAGAGTGCCAGCTGGCTGCGAAAAACGCTTCGCCCTGCGATTCCGGTCGGGGGTGGGGTCGGGGAGGAGCGATGGATGGATCGGGGAGATGGATTGAAAAGTGAAAGTGTGTAAAATGTTGACAGCGGGGTGGGCGGGTACGGGGGATGGGGTGGGGCGGTGGGAGGGGGGGTAAGGGGAGGATGGATTAAAACCGGAGAGCCAAGGACAAGTGCCAAGAGGATGGAATGGGGAACTTGGGGAGGTGGTGGTGGTGGTGGGGGGGGGGGTGTTGAATTGAGCTGAAAGCAGCAGATGTGGAGAAATGGAACGGCTGATCGATGCTGATGCGATGGGACTGATGAAAGAAAAAACAAAGCGATTGCGAGCTGGAGATGAAGGAAGGAGGAAGGGAGGATCGGGGACCCTGCCGGTGAAGCCGCTGAGACCAAAGTGTGAAGAAGCTCTGCGGGGCTCTGCAGTGTGGAAGTGCAATATTCTAAAGAGCTGCCGTGCGTGCGCGCCGACGAAACGCGATGGCCGCGGTCTCTCCAGCCCCCCGTGCCCACCTTGTCACCCTCCTTCTGTCGCCTGCAGCCTGCGCTGCTCCACACCCCCCCACCCCCTCCCTCCTTCTCTCTGCAGCCTCTGCTCAGCAGGCCATGACTCATGTGCATCTCCCCTGTGTGTGTGTGTGTGTATGTGCGCGCGTGCGTGCGTGACCATGCCATATTACTGTACATGCGGGCACCGCTTCATATGCACATATATGCAAAACCTACTGTGAAGAGGTCAGAAAAAACATGCAAAATTTCCTTAACATATCGTTCCCTTTTTTCTTTTTTTTTCCATGTGTTAGCTGCATGTTATCTGTGCTTCCCTGTGCGCGTGCCTGTTTGTGTGTGTGTGTGTGTGTGTGTGTGTGTGTGTGTTGTTACACATGAATGCCCGTCGCTAACAGATGGTCCTCTGAACCTGTGTGTGTTGTTTGTTTAGTCAGGATGAAGAGACGAAGGGGTGAGAGAAGGGAAGAGAGGGAAGGGCCGAAGGAGGCAGCGGTGGGGGATAAACGCACGACGACGACGACGATGGCGGCGGCAGCGGCGGCGGGGGGAGAAAAGGGCAGATGGACGAGAGGTGGGGAGGCGGGAGGAGGCGAGAGCGAGACTTGTGGGAAATTCAGCTTGAAAGAGAGAGAGAGAAAGAAAGACAGAGAGAGAGAGAGCGAGAGAGAGCGAGAGAGAGAAGGGGAAAGAGTGCTGCACGCTGCTCAGGAGTCTTATAAAACTTTAACATTAATGCAGACGGAGGGAGGACAGCCGGCTCTTTCCCCCCCCCTGCCTCAACTCCACTTTTCTTTCACAAAGGCGCAGTGTTCGTTTCATCCCCACCCCCCTCACCCCCTCACCCCCTCACAGTGGAAAGAAAACGAAACGAGCGATTTGAGACGCAGCAGAAGAGAAGGGGTCACTTTCCCCTCCACTGGAAGCACACTGCGAATTTGTGACTTTCACTCCCCTCCTACCGTTCTTCCCGTTTGCGTGTGTGTGCGCGGGTGCGTGCGTACCAGGTGTGCGTGTGTGTGTGTGTGTGTGTGTGCAGACCTGTGTTAGCCCCGTCTCTCCTTATAAGGAGTGGCTTTTGGTCAGAGTAGATGTGGGGGGATGAACAGAGTTGCAGCTCAGTTTAACTTCTGCTGCCTATTCCTCTCTGGTCAAGCCATCTGTCCATCTACTAGTAATGCCTTGGGAGGCAATACTGAACAATCACAGTGTGGTAATAGGACCATTTCGGTAATACTGGTTTAAGGTACAATATTTTTTCGTAATATTTCAAAAACAAAGAAAAAAAGCAAATGTCATTTACGGGACGGTTGAATATGAAATTTAGCGATAAGTGGTGAAAATCTCCAGACTCATCAATATGTTTCGTCGCCGCCTTCGTACCGAGCGAGCCAGACGGCTGCAGGCCTCCCTCGGGTTCCCTCCACCTCCCCTCCAAAACCCACCGCCGAGCCTGATGCTGCGCGGCAGAGTGACTGATTAGGGTCAACACTTCTCCCTTCCCTCTCGGCTGTTTCTATTTATGCTTTCCCTCTTGTTTTTCCCCTCTCCTCGTCCACGTTTTGCCACAGCCGTGCGCTGCGCAGACAATCTGACAAGAAGCGGGGAAAAAAAGAGAGGGATTTTTCCTCCCCGCCTCCTCTTGTTCATCCTCTCGGTTGCTTTGCTCCATCATCCACCTTTATCCTCATTGGGAGGGGGCGGAGGGGCTCGTTAATCTGCCCGTTGTCTGAAGCCCGAGTGGGCGATGGTCACAAACTGCTCGCAGTCATTGAACACGCGCGTGCACACACACACACACACACACACAAAGCGGGACCCCGGCGCCGACATCGTGTTTGCATGCGGCCGATGGCCCGTCGGTGCGTCCGCTGTCGTCAGGCGGTGTGGAACAAGCGAGGGATGAGACAGAGGACGAACAACAAGGCGGACGCCTAACGTTGACTGACAGCCGAGCGCTGGCTGGAGGCGGCGAGGGAGCGGACGGAAGGAGAATTGTCACCGTATTTGCACGGATGCCTCTCCGCCTCTCTGCTCCTCCCTCCTGCTTGCCTCCACTCTGTGCTCGTCAGAGTCTTTGGCCTCCTCGCACATCGTGACGTGACCTGAATGGAATCCAAACGCATTTCTTGCAAATTCTATTATTCAATTTATTTATTTATTTATTTATTTATTTATTTTGGGAGGGGCGGATGGGGCTGGTTTTTGTCTCTCTTCTGAGATGAGCTTGTGCCAAAAAAGTCACGTTAGGTCTCGTGTTTTTGCAAGTGAAAGTGGAAAGGAAGGCGTCGCGTTGCGCTTCCCACACTGACTGGAAAACACAAGTCGCTGCTCTTCTTCTGGCCGACGCTCGGAAAAAGAATTGCGTTGCTGTCGTGCTGCTTCCCTGTCTGTCGCCATTAAAGGCCCCGTACTACCTAACATGGGCACAGCTGTGCCGGGGAACGCCGCAGAAAGGACAAAAGTCCAGCCTTTGCTTTATTAGCAAACAGGAAGCCAGCCCCCTGTGATGTCACCAAGAGTGGCAGCAAGGTGTGTGTTCCCCCCACTGCCGCGCCCCTGCCATCAGATTTTAGCAGGGAGCTAAAACTGCAGCTTTCCTGCAGGAAGCTATAAACAGAGGGCTAAATGTTCAGTTTTCTTTTTCTTCCTCCAGATAATTCTAATAATTATAACTGACTTTGAGATTTGAAAAAAGTGTGAAAAAAACAAAATGGATCCCCCCCCCCCAGTTTTTAGATGTGATCCTCATATAAATGTCCAAAAAAAGCCACGCATATTTAATTTGTCCATCTTGATCGAAAACCTTCTTTGCTCTCGTCTGCGAACTGATCCCAACCACAAAGTCGCCGCATGTTTGTGTTTCCCTGTCGTCTGGGTGACGAGTGTACACGAACGAGCCGCTGCGGGATCCAGGAAGTGTTTGACAGGGTCAGAGGTCAAGGGGGTCCGACGATGACGCAGCAGAAATTGAAAGTGTTTTCTGAGCCGCTCCGCTTCACTCTTTATCAGGGTGTATTTCGCGACGCTGTTTTCTTGAACTTCTCCCGCTGCCGTTTCCTTATCTGGCGCTCTGTTTTTGTTTCCCTCTGCCGGCTTCCCCTGTTTCACTCCCTCCTGTTCCTCTGTCTGCGGCTCTCTCTCTCTCTCTCTTCTCTCTCTCTCCCTCTCTCTCTGTCTCTCTCCAGTGGTCTGGCAGTTCTCTGCTCTACATTCCAGCTGTGTGTGTCTGTGTGTGCGTGTCTATATCAGAAGGGAGTTACTGGCATCAGTTTTTCCAGGCGTGTGTGTGTGTGTCTAAGATTTTGAATACTTTATAAGAAACCTTTTGAAGTATTGTGCGCGTGTGTACGTTAACGTGCACATTCATTTCTGACATAGTTATGGATGATGGACATGTTTGTGTGTTTTCCCTCTCTACTGTTGTCATATGATAATGGCTTCAGGCATCTGTTGTGCATAATTTACTTTTTTTTTAATCTATAAATCTGCAAAATCTTGCTTTTGGACATGCATGCAGATGTTTGCATCGACAAGTTGGAATGCTAATAATATTTATTTTAATAAAAAGCAGCAGAATTATTAAAAGCAAAATGGGGGGAATGCCTTTGTTTACGCTGAAGGATATTTCAGAGAATTAAAAGCCAGAGAAGGAGACTTTAATAAAGCAGAAAAACCTTTGTACATCAGCTTTTAACACGTGGAATAACAGAACACAGAGCGTGGTGTGAAAAAAAAACCCTGCGAGGCAGCTGGATCCTGCAATGTGAAGGGAGTTGTTCACCTCTTCATCTGGCCTCGACCGAAGGCAAGAAATCTCACAACACTGATGCATTTTTCAGCTCTTTGCTGTGGCCCAGAATCAGTCGGCGAGTCAACTATTTTTCTGAACTGCTCTTTGATTGGTTTAGAATTCATGTGACAGAAGTCAACAGAAGAACGCACAACAGGCTTTTGCAAGTCACAGTGCACGGCACAACTGACTGTGGTCGCTCTTCTAACCAAAAATGTTTAGTTTTCCCGGTGTGTGAGGGCTGACGAAGCTCGGCTCATGTTTTCACACAAACACACCCCTTCAGGGTTTATTTTGAAAACGTTTTGACTGCTTTCAGTGCAAAATCCTCTTAAAAATGAAATACCAGCAGCTTTTTTTTTTATTGCTGCTTGTGAACGAACCTGCCTCAGAACTTTCAAATCAAACACAACCAGGGGGTTTGCAGGGCTTTGGACAGCTGATATCCAAAGATTGGTCGCAGGTGTGCCGGCAGATCCACATCAGGTGTGTTGTTCCCCAGAGACCACGCCCACTTCCTCTCACACAAGTGGCAGAGAGAAAGACAGGAGGCGACAGAAACACACAGCGGGATGAAAACACCAGCGTCCAGCTCTGGGAAATATGCGCGTTTATTTTGTTGTTTATTTTTTGCATTGCATAAGCGCAACACATTGTGTGATGGGCTCAGCCTAGAATGATTGTGTCATCATCATTAGGAAAAATGCGCGAGAAAGACTCAGCAGTTGTGATGCCAAACAATGAGGATTTGGTGCTAATTTGTGCACATTATTTCGCTGTCTGGGCCGTTCAGAATTTACATGCGATGAGGTGGAACCAGCTGCGTTTCTCACACAGACAAAGTGATTCACCCATTAAGGGATTAATTAAAAAAAAAAGAAAAAGAAAAGGAAGAGGCTGCTGCTGCTGCTGCTGCTGCTTCTTATGCTCCAAGGGAAATGTGAATGAGTCAGCACAGCAACCTGCTCACCCACACCAGCAAACCCAGTGATACAGGAAGGAAGAACAAAGGATCAAACATTAAAATGTTCCCCAACTTTTTATTTTTTGACGTTGCGCCGATACAGACGTTCATCCCAGTGGGAAACGGAAAAGGAAGAAGGTGGAGATCCACCCTTTCACACAAAGCTTCCCTCTATTTTCTTTTAAATCGAATATATTTGGCATTTGACTTTTATTATACTTGGCTCCTGCTTTTACTCTTTTCTCTCAGGACTTTGCCACCTACATTGTTATTTGTCCTTCTCTCTCTCCCTCTCTTTCTCTCTCTCGCTCTAAAAAAAAAAGGATCATCCATGACTCATGTGGCACTGACCTGGCTGCTCTTCAGGTTATGTGTGACGCATTTACAGGAGGCCTTGGGACATCACAGGGACAGTGCACACACACACACACACACACCACAGTTTAAACTCTTTTCACTCTGACTCAAGGGTGAGTCATGTCATGTTGTCCTCGGCCATTATGGGCGTGATACAAACCTGCCAACACACTTTTTGTTACAGCAGCCCACCTCGCTCAAGATGGCACACACACACACACACACACACACACACACACAGAGACATACGGATGTGTGCACACATGCGCAACCAACTCTTTAGCCATATTCAAAGGTTGCGCATCCCTCTCAATGCAGAGACGGCCAAACGGGCTGCAGATGCACTCAGAGGTCTCTAATTTCAAGCATATATTCTTTACGCCGGCTGTCCGCAGGCTTGCTGCTTTTTTTTCCTTTTCCTTTTTCATTGCCTTCTCCATAATCTAGTCCTCCATTGCACGATAAATCCCAAAGCCCTCCACCCCTGGGAATCTCAGTTTCAGCTCCAAAACAACTCAAGCTGATATATTAACAGCCTCTCCCAATGTTTTACAGGCCTGTTGTGCAATGATGCAGTGTGAGCATCTCACTCGCAAAAACATATTAATCTCCAAAGGAGCTCTGGCACATCCTTCCCAGCCCTGTTAATCTCTCACATTTACCCACTTGGAATTTAATATTGTCTTTTTTTTTCCTCCTTCTTCGTCTTCTTCTTCTTCTTCTTCTTCTTCTTCTTCTTCTTCTTCTTCTTCTCTGCTTTTGCTTTCGGCCCCCTCTACAGCACTACCAGTGCACCATCCAGGCACTGCAGGACGAGCTGAGGATCCAGCGAGACCTCAACCAGCTCCTGCAGTCCGACTACTCGGAGTCGGGTTTCCTTGGCAGCCAGTCCGTCTCCCCGCAGGACATGACGGAGGAGAACTTCCTGCGACTCCACGGCGAGTACGAGCGGCAGGTCAAGGAGCTCTTCCTCCTGAGGAAGACCGTGGAGGAGATGGAGCTGCGGATAGACACGCAGAAGCACACGCTGACCGCCAGGTAGAGGAGAAAAGTCTCATCTGTTCGTCACCCAACGTCACGCTGTTATTTTTCATCCCTGGATTTCCCCTGAAAGGGCTTCTCAGGATCGTTTTCCAAAATAAATAAAATAATAATAATAAAAAAAACTCCCTTGATCTCTAGGTATCATATTTAAGCTTCTTGCTAAAAGTGCAGATTTTTTTGTACCATACAACCAGGTATTGTGACATCACAAATGGCTGACATTAGTGGATGACAAACTTCAAAGCAAAACAAACAAAAAAAATGACAGAAGGCCGGAGACAGCCATTGCAGTGATCAAACATTCTTGCACAACACAGGATTTTTAAGATTTTTTTTCCCCCACTCTTTTTCTCCACCAGGGACGAATCTATAAAGAAGCTGCTGGAGATGCTGCAGAGCAAAGGCCTGTCGTCACGGGCCACCGAGGAGGACCACGAGCGGACGAGGCGACTGGCCGACGCCGAGATGACCATCCACCAGCTGGAGGGCCTGCTGGAGCGGAAAGACAAGGAGATGCTGCAGCTCAGAGAGGTGTGTGTGTGTGCGTGTGTGTTTGTGTGTCTGGCAGAAAGCAACAAAGTCCATCGAAGCGTTGCCGCCTGGCCGGACAGCCAGATGTGCGAGTTGTGTGCAAATCAAAGCGGCGCACAACTCAGGCTGAATCTCTCGGCCGCTGGCGCACGAGGCTCCAAAAATTCCCTTTTAATAAAATGCAGAGAGGGCATCGTGCAAGTAAACGTGCGCAGGAAGGCACACTTTATCCCGCCTTGGCTCAGCCGTCTCCTCCCATACTTCTCAGTCAGCTGTTGCGACTCTCCCTGCCGTTTAAACCGACACGGTGGCGCACTCTAGTGGCGCGATGTTGTCAGTGAACAGCGCTCTCTCTGTCTTGGAGGAGGGGGAAAATCATTTTGCCCATCAATGATAATATGCACATTTTAAATGTTGTGTTCTGTTGGCTATTATTGGACATCAGCTCATGTTACAACCTGTGCTTTGTTCTGAGAGTGTTTAGCCATAAAAATAACAATGATTAACATGCTCATAATAGCATGTGGCATATTCCTAAATGGGTCATCACTGAGTGTCGGGAGGCAGAATTAATACTAATTTGTTTTCCGGAGAGAGTTCAGTGGCCCATGTTGCTTCTCATTGCATTAGTTTTACTGATTTCTTTTATTTATTTATTTATTTATTTTATCGTTATTAACAAGAGGCTTTGCTTATTGCAACCCACAAAATACCTCAGGAGAATCCAAATTAGATTACGTATTAGCAAAAATTCAGGTCAGATGAAAGTTTGAAGCATCACATTATGCAGGAGTGTCTGTTTTCCTCTATCTCGTTCACTCCCTTTTACTCTGCCAACGCTGCCGAGTTCACTACTCAACTGGCTTCTCTTCACTGTCTTTACTGTTATTGTTCTTGAACGTTTTGTTTGTTTAACAGTATCGACCTCTTATATTGGCTTTTAGAAACTAGAAACTTCTCTGCACACGCTGTGTGAAATGTGGGTTGTGCAAACAGAGCAAAGGTGGTTTTTCACTGGCAGGCTGAAGACACACTTTACTGTTGTAAAATACTGATGGTGCAAATTATGCATATCATTGCTATGGCACTGGTGTCTTCTGTGAAATTTCAGCCAACCCCTAAAGCCTCAGGAAGCCGAACTAGATTTGTCCCGGGGATCGTCCCAGTGTGTGTGTGTGCATGTGTGTGTATTAGCGAGAGAAAGGCTTCACAGCATTCTTGGAGTCCCCTCGGGGCCGCCTCGCCACCCTACTGTCCGTCCCTCCTCCACATGCGTGTGGCTTTGTGCCGTCTGCCTGGTGCATTAGCTCTCTTTGTTAGCCTGCGAGTGAGTTTTCCCTCCTCACAAGGGGCAGTGATGCGTGTGGCCGCTCTCGCACTGCCCTCTGCTTTCATCCCCCGCCTTCCCATCCACTCTCTGCCTCTCTTTATCCCGGCGTTCCCTTTACGCTCCAGCCTCATACGGCCACTGACTTGGGACGAGGGGACGCCGCTCGGACAGATGGACCTAATTCCAGTGCAGAATATCATGTGTTTTGGGCTGTATTTTTCTCAGTAATGTTAATTATTCTGCATTTTTTAGGCAACTTGCGGCCGAAAAGCTAGATTTTTTTTTTGTTTACTTCAGCCTGACTTTTTTAGCCTAAGATTACATTCAGATTTTGAAGCCTGCTAAACTGCGTGCTGATTAAATCAAACTCAGGCTGTCAGATTGTGTCAGTGCTGGAGGCTGCAGCGGTTGTGAGCGCGGCTCTCGGCGCTGCTCTCGGTCTGGAGGATGTGGGACGGCAGGATGGACCCGTGGAGGATGAGAGGCCCGCCGAGAGGGAAACACCTCCTCCCCGCCTCGCCGCCCGTCCCCATCCCTCCCCCCTTCCACGTCTCTCCCCCCTTCCGGCCCCCTCCCCTCCACTCGCGCGGCCACCCGCTCGCCTCCTCCTTCCCCAAGCCCTCGCCGTCGTCCCACCGCCTCTCCCTCCACCCCGTCCTCCTCCCCTCCTCCTGCCCCCCCCACCACCCCTCCTTCGTGCTCGCCCCCTCCCTCCAGCGCTCGCCCTCCTTCCCCGTGCCCACCCCGAGGCCTACGCCCGCCGTCCAGCCCAGCCGCCACCCCTACCCGCCGCCGCCCATCACCTTTTCCCCCGGGCCCCGGCCCTCCCCTCCTCCGCCTCCCCTTCCTCCTCACCCTGCTCATCCCTCCCTCCACCTTCACCCCCTGTGCCCTGCTGACCGCCGCGGTGTCTGTGTCCCTCAGGAGCTGCACAGGAGGTACGAAGCAGCTCCCGAGTCCACCAAGACCAAGGCCTTGCAGACCGTCATCGAAATGAAGGTACACGTGTCTCCTGTCATTGTCGTTTAACTTCCGTTGAGCATTTTAATGTGTTGCATGTTTGGAAATTCAACACAAGCACCACAACATCCACAACACCACAAATTACGTAGCAGGAACGTTGCCATGTCGGAGACAAACTAATTAATTTCAGTCCAGCTGACGCTGCCCCGCACATGGACTCCATTTGATTTTCAATCCATCGCAAAAACTCCTGAAGGAATCTGTTATTTATTATCTGGCTGTGTTTTCTTGGGGGCCCGCCCCGCCGTCTCACCGTGAGCATGTCGATGTGCCGTCAGGACGCAAAGATCAGCTCGATGGAGCGCGGCCTGAGGGAGCTGGAGGAGGAGGTGAACATGCTCAAGTCCAACGGCGCTCTGAGCAGCGAGGAGCGGGAGGAGGAGATCAAACAGATGGAGGTGTACAGATCCCACTCCAAGTTCATGAAAAACAAGGTGATGGATGCACGTGCACGTGCACGTGCACGCGCACAGGCACACACATACTTTTGCCTTGCTGTTGACTGTTTTTCTTGTTTTTCATGTTTTTTCATGCTGGGAAACAGGACAATCACGCTTTTTAATTGCAATGATTGCGTTCAGTAGCTTTCATTTCAGTAGCTTTTACCTACTTTTCCTCACTTTTATCTCTTTTTGTTTGATTTGATTATTGATGATATGATTCAAATAGTTTTGGAATAGAATAATACACACAACATGTCAGGGTTTAATAGTTATTAAAGATGTTAAAACAGGAGTGGGCAAACTTTTTGACTGGTGGGGCCACAATGGGTTCTAACATTTGCCATAGGGGCTGGAGGAGGAGCAGATGGATGCAGTGTTTTGGGCATCCACCTCGTAGGAGAAAAAATATATCATAGGATATGTGTAGAAAACATGTGCTACCATGTCAATTGAAAATGAACAAAAGCGCTACAACATAATACAGTATGTGTCTTTGAAGCGCCACGGTATTTAACTCTTTATTGAAATGACTCTTAAAACACTGAAAAGAATTGATGAAACACAGCTATTTTATTACTATTACTATTTCTCCGGCAGGCCAGATTAAAAAGCTTAACGGGCCTCATATGGCCCCCGGGCCATAGCTTGCCCACCCCTGTGTTAAAAGATCCCAGAATGCTTAAATATATAAATGACCTACTACTATGTGGCGCTGCACCGCCTGCAGGCTTGAATGTACACGGGGCAACTCTCACGTCCTCATCATTTTAAAAGATTTTTTTATCTTCTCCGGTTACGGCGACGCCCTCCTCTCCTGTCAGGTTGAGCAGCTGAAGGAAGAGCTCAGCCAAAGCCAGTCAGAGAAGGAGGAGCTAAGGCAACGAGCCAATGAGCTTCAGCAGGAGGCGGCGGCAGTAAGAGAGGCGCCTCTGTGTTCTCGCTCTCGTAGCTTCTCTTCTGGATCTTTCCTCTCCCCCGCGGCTGCTGGCTACTGCTTGACTAGACTCCCAGTGCGGCCACGAGTGTAACAGACGGCAAAGGGCAACCGTAACCGCCTCTACTGCAGCCACTGCAACCACAAGCTTTTGTTTTCCACAGAGATCCTGTGCAGACCTGCAGGTCAGGAGGTCAGGAGGTCTTCACCCGCACCTTCCTGCTCCAAGACCTGTGGCTGCCTCTGCCAGTCGTGGTTGTCTCCGCGTGCTGAACTCTGTAGCTGTGCTGCAGCCTGCGTTTCTCTAACAGCCTGAACTTCCCTCCTGCATGAGGTGTCTGTTTTAACGAGCGGCTCGGTCTCAGCGACGGCCTGAGGTTTGCTCATTAAACTGTGTGACTGATATTTTCCGCCGGGCGTCGGTCCGTCCTTGCATTATTTAACGTTTAAAAAAGTCCCACACACGTTACACCAGTTTTCAAAATGGTATATCTAAAGCTGGAGTTCAGCAAAGCCTCCGTTCAACGGTTAATCACCCAAACTTCTGCAGCGCTCCAGAGAAAGGGATATTTAGATATTTAGCCAGCGTTGTTTGCAATCTCCAGCAGAGATGCTCCAGTAGTTTTATTTCAAATGAAGGCTTGCTCTTGCATCCTAAACCCGTGGCAGCTGTGGTAATGATAATCACACCTTCCTGATCTTAGATGGACACAGTAGCAGCTACTGACACACATCTCGTGTTCTGCAGCTAACTAGACCCTACACCTTCTGCTGTGATTAGATTCTCACCTAGAAAAGCATGCAGCAAACTGTATTCTGTCCTAACATGTACCTCACTTTTGCCACATCCTGTCCAATCAACTTCTTTTGTGGCCGTGTGTGTGTGACATTCAGGTCGAACAGGCGAAGCAGGACCTGAGCCGGAAAGACAGCGAGCTGCTGGCCTTCAGGACCAAACTGGAAACTCTGACCAACCAGTTTTCTGACAGCAAACAGCACGTGGACGTCCTAAAGGAGTCGCTCACCGCCAAGGAGCAGCGGGCCGCTATACTGCAGACTGAGGTAGAGTCACAAATTGGATACGAATTATGTCCTTGTTTTTTTGGTTTAAAAAAAAAAAAAAAATCTAATTATGATTATTTTCTGGATTTCAATGTGTCCCATGTGTATGTGTGTGTTTGTGTGTGTGCGCACAGGTGGATGCCCTCCGTCTGCGTCTGGAGGAGAAGGAGTCCCTCCTCTCCAAGAAGAGCCAGCAGATATCGGAGGTGACAGAGGAGAAGAGCACCCAGCAGGGGGAGATCTCCGACCTCAAGGACATGTTGGACGTGAAGGAGCGCAAAGTCAACGTGCTGCAGAAGAAGGTGAGACAGTGGAGACGTACACTACCACAAACAAAGGTTTGGACACACCCTGTGAATTTAATGTCTTTCCTTTCATTCTTATGACTAGTTAAGCAGTATGAGCAGTTTCTCACTGATGGCATCAAAACTACACAGGAACACACACGGAATTATGTAGGAAAAGTGTAAAATAAGTCAAACACATTTTATATTTAAAAAGCTTTTCATAATAAACATATTCCGAGTTATTTACTGTGTTTTCTTTGCTGCAATTTTACATATATCTTGCTCATTTTTTGATGTCTTCAGTATCTATCTGCAGTGTTGAAAGTACTAAAGATAAAGAAAAAACATTGCATTTGATAGTGTGTCCAAAATTTTGGCTGGTAGGGCAGGACACACTCAGTGGAAACGCAGCAAAATTTTATGGGTATGAAAAATCTTAACATGTCGAAATATATGTTTGTTTGTTTTTTGTTTTTGTTTTTTTAAATCAAGATGTAATGCGCTTTACATGCAAACCACTGAAACGTGAATCCGTCAGATCGCATTATGTAATACGGCATGATGACCGCTGGATGGCAGCACAGGACAGCTTTAGGCTTGAAACCTGACAAGTCGACGAAGGCTCGAGGCAGAGGGATGAACTGAGCGCGCAGTGCACTGTACGTGCACGCAGTCTCGCGCTGGTCCGCCGCATATTTGTGGCCACTTCTCTGTACTTCGGTGTGCATAATAATAGCAGCGCTGTCAGATAGATTAATGTTCGGGCTTTTGCTCCGAACTTGGCTCTCTGGCACACACACACACACACACACACACACACACACACACACGTTCTCATTGAAACAGGCAGGCTTTGGCAGGATATTTGGAAGAGGGCCTGTCAAGAACCCCCGAGTCTTGCACGATGTATGACAAGCAAGTGCAGAAAAGTCAGACATCTCTGACAGTCGGCCGCAGCTGCGGTGACCGCATCATTACTGGCAAAATAAAAGGGCCCATGGAAAAAGTCAAAACAAACTTTAATGCCACATTCGTGATTTATTTGTGATTTAGTGTGTAGAAAAATAATGCATTTTAATACAGTTTACTCTTGTTACAATTGACACCAAATATGATACCAGTGAACTTGTTGGATATAAATTGTTTTTTTGGGGGGTTTTTTTTCTTACGTTAATGGAAAATTCAGACCCTGACATGTAAGTTCAGCTTTGACGCGCGGTTTGTTTGACGTTGTGTAACGCTGCAGTGCGGTTTTCGGACCGACGGACGTCTCGGACGAGTTGACACAGCCTGAAAACATGCAGCCTGTTTGAAAATTTCCCAGCCATTTGCTCTCCCGCTTCAGGAAAAAGCGCAGCGCGCTGTCCGGTTTAAACACATTGGGGAGCAGAATAAAGGAGGAGCGCGCGCGGCTAATTGCTGGAGACAATCAGGCAGACAGGGATAAAGCGGGGAGGAGGGGCAGAGAGAGACACGTGGCGTTGGAAAATCAGCTGCATACTAATGAGCTTCCCCCCCTGTTCAATAAATGATGACCCCGGGTGTCTTCAAATAGAATACAGTCCGGCGTCTGAGTGGGGGAAACAGACACGGCGCCGACTCCGCCATTATCCAATCAGCACGTCGTGATTTCCTCTTCCTCTCATCTCTCTGTATATGGAAAAAGGAATTAAACACACACAGACACACAGACACACAAAAACTCTTTGTGTCTCCGTCATTCCTTCCACCGTCCACCTCTTCTTCCTCCTCCTTCGTCGCGCGGAGGAGGAAGATTTGTCGGGTTCAATTAATGGCGCCCGTCTGATCTCCCATCATCCTCCTCGCTTTGTTGTTCGACGCGGCGCTCGCCCGTTGCGCGAGGAACATCACAGGGAGGGGAGCGTCGAGGCGGTTATTGTTTTGCTAGCGCGTTTGCGCTGCACGGCGGAGTAATCTGTACGTGTGTCTGTGTGTGTGTGTGTGTGCGTGTGTGCGTGTGTGTGTTTGTGGTGCGTGTGTGTGTCATCCAGCAGTGTGTCAATCTCGGAAAAGTGAAGACAGATTCAAAGTTTCTCTTCCTCTCAATGTCAAGTGTGTGTGTGTGTGTGTGTGTGTGTGTGTGTGTGTGTGTGTGTGTGTGTCACGACAAGATGTCAGTCAAGCTGTCAGGTGAGCAGTTGATTAATGAGGTGCTGAAAATGTTTTACGTTTTACACACACACACACACACCGAAAATCTTGAGTGTTTCTGCAAAAGTGTGTGTGTGTGTGTGTGCGTGTGTGTGTGTGTGTGTGTGTGTGTGTGTGCGTGCATGCGTGTTATCTGCAGCGGAGGCAGAGGTTACATGCCAATCTGACTTTCCGTAGATTTCTTTTTATGAAAGGTTGTCAGTTGCTCAACTTCCTGTCTTGCTACAAATTGTGAAGGAGAGGGAGACACACATTGTCTCTCTCTCTCTCTCTCACACACACACACACACACACACACACACATTGCCTCACTCAAGCCTCCTGTGGCCGTCCCTTTCCCCTCATTTCTTTGTTTTTAATTCCACCCACTTTTCTTTTTAATTAACACCACAAAGTTGACAGAGCTCCTTATCTTCGCCTGTGATCTCTGATTCACACAGTCAGACACACACACACACACACACACACACACACACACACACACACACACACACAAGCACAGCAACTCAATGATGGCTCTGGGGAGAGACAGCAAAAGGCCTTCAGTTGTTTCTGCTGATTTTTTTGTTTTAACAGAAAATTAATCTGCCACCGAGTCACCGTGGGGGGAGAACGGAGGGGGGCGGATAGAGGTGAAGGGGCGAGAGAGGAGTGAGTGAGTTTCGGGGGGCGCCCAGAGGAGGAAAAGAAAAGTGAGAATGTTTGTGTTTGACACTGCGCCTCTCAGTCGTGAGAGATTATCTGTGAAGCCTGGAAAAGGGAAGGAATCATCAGAGTCCAGTGGAGCAGCTTTGAGTGATTAATTAGTCAGGGGAAAAACTGCCTCCAGAAAATAGCATTTTCACCCCTGTGTTTGCAGCCTCCTGCAAATATGCTGGCTTTCCTGTCAAGCATTTCACACACTTGGAAGGAGATAACTATCAGTTAGCAAAAGCTTTTTGAAGCATTTGTGAAGCAAGCACATGTGGTATAGAATAAAATGTTCCTTTTGTTAGAAAATGCTGCTTTTGCGGTTTATGGGATTTCCATTATTTTCTATTTCCTTCAAACACATCTATTCAACCATCCATCCATCCATCCATGCATCCATGAGCACTTCTCCTGCACTCAGGCTCTTGCTGCAGGCTGCCTTCGTGCACGTGTTTCAGCTCAGTTAAGATGTGGACGGAGGGTAACCACTGCTTTCCCGTGCAGATCGAGAACCTGCAGGACCAGCTGAGGGACAAAGAAAAGCAGCTGGGCGGCCTGAAAGACCGAGTCAAGTCTCTGCAGACGGACACGTCAAACACAGACACAGCGCTGGGAACACTGGAGGAGGCCCTGGCCGAGAAGGTTCCCACACACACACACACACACACACACGTACACGACCACCCACTACATAACCACACGACTCTGCATGAGCGGAAATTAACCAGTAATCACATCTGCTGTCTCATTATTAAATATTTCGATGCCCAGCACTAATGGAAAAAAAAGGTAGGAACCCCCAGGTCTGCTGAGTTAAAATGTTCCGGCTCGTGGGATTGGAACCAACAACCCCTCTTGTTACCGCCGGGATACCAAAGCAAATAAGCATGAGGACGAGAATTTCTTTTTTATGATTTGTTGCGCCACAGTTGGGCCTCGGTCGTGATTAGACTCCGATTTGCCTTTATTCCCTGAACGCACACGCGCACACTTGCACACACAGGAAAACGGGCCATTAACTGTCCATTGATTAATATCCAGGGTGTCGGTTCAATGTGTGAGTGTTGGCCCACGACTGCGGTCTTCACTCACATCCATCTCGTGAGCCTTTCCTTCACTCTCCCGTCGTTGTTGCCTTTGGATGCGACTCACTTTCTTCTCACACTGTTCTGAACATGATTTAGGATTCTACTGCACTCACTGCACCCCCCATCTCCCCAGGAAAATGAGCAAAACACAACAAATTGAAAAGGCAGTATTGTGTTGAGGACGTCAGGCCCCTGTTTTTTTGGGTTTTTTTTTTTTTACCAACAGGGGGCGGTGTTTACTCCTAAATCTGAGCATTTCATAAACGCAGATATCTCAAAATGACACCACTGAACCTCTTGATTTCAAACAGACCTGCTTTTTATATTAATGATACATGACCGCAGCTGGAATCTGTTAATACAAAATATTGCATCATTCCAGTCCGGACCAAAAGATTCCTTAAAATAACGCACACTGGGCCTTTGCTCAATGTCCTTATGCGGTGGGATGCGTTTTTCACGACAGGCGGGTGAAAAAGCACGAGGGCTTCCCAAAACAGTCAAACAGTCAAGTCGACTCTCAAAGGTTTATTTGGACCAGGAGAGTTTTTGGTTTTTTTTTCAAATATTTGGCCAGCGGTATAGGTTTAAAGGCTGTGTGCTCTGAAAACAAGAGTGTCACGATGTTTAGAAAAGACACTGAGAGATTTATGTTGCAAGAATAAATTACCGGTCGGGCTCTTCAGTGGCTCGGCGCAGCTGTCTGCTAGCATCCCAGAGGATGAAGTCAGTGACAATTTTATTTCATTTTATCTTACGTGCTCAAATCATGCAGCTTCTTCTTCTCAGAATTTTTTTTGTGATTGTATCTTTCGTGATTTGCTGCCTGTAAAATTAACCAAAAAACAAACTACACACATAAAAATCAGACTAAAATGAACTGAGGTCTTCCATTAAATACTTGTATAAACAGTCACTGCGTAGTAAAATCATTATAATACTAACAATAACAATAACGATGATCATGATGATAATGACAATAATGTTAATAGTTAATTGTTAATAGAGCTACGACGCAATAATGACAGCATGTGTGTGTGAACCTCGCTGCTCTGGACTGATCTGGCACCAGTGTCCTTCTATAAATTGCGAGCACATACAGAGTTTTTAGTGGTTGTGAGTTTCACACTTTGAGCCAGACCTTGTTAGGTGTCTAAAATGACTCCTGGCTGCTAGATCCTGTCAATCCTGCCATGTACATAAACTTTAATGCCTGTCTTATTAGTACAGAAACTCGATATTAGGTGACATCCGGGCATCTTTTTTTTTCTCCTTCTTCTTTTTCTTCTTCCTGATGGCCAGGAGCGAATCATCGAGCGACTGAAGGAGCAGCGGGAGAAGGAGGAGCGGGAGAAGGGGGAGGAGGTGGAGTCCAGCAAGAAGGAGCTGAAGGATCTCCGGGAGAAGGTGTCCCAGCTGCAGGCCGACCTGGCCGACCGCGAGGTACGGAGGACACGCACGTGAAAAAACACGCCGGTCCATCCCTCGCAGTGTACGCTAAGAAAAACACAGGCTGTGTGCGTCTCCGTCATGGAGGATGTGATTCATGGAACACTGTAGGATAAAAATCCCCCGGATTCTCCCGGAGATCTTTCCAAGTGGAGGACAACAACAATACACAGCTGCGTGCCCTCGACTTAAAACAAAAACAAAACACTTAAAAAAAAACGGCGATGGGAGATGAGATCTTCTCGCTCTGTGATTTATCCTGTGAGAGCGCAGACAGAGACAGGAAGTGGTAGACAAAGAATTTTAGGCCCCTCTATTAATCCTGCAGCAAGTCGGATGGCTTTGGTTTGAACGTGCCGAGGTGCTGGAGGTTTTCTCCGTTCACATGTGGGTTCAAGTCGAACGGAGCTGGAAGTCGAGCGCAAAGCTAAATCTGATGTCTGGAGCTTCTAAATCAGATTTAGCTCAGCATGTCACGCAGAGTAGCGCCTCGCCAGAAGTCCATCCGACTTATTATCTTATTACCGGCTTGAATTATCGCCACAGGCAAACTTTTCCAAGACATTTTCCATTTGGAAACAGTTAGTTGGGCTGTGAAGCTTGTCCTGAGGTTAGACTTTGGCTCCTTGAGCGAGTGACAAACGACCGCCTCGACAGTGGAGGTCCAATCAATAAAATTGATAATAAGTTGTATGTTTTTCTGTTGTTGTAGCTCAAACTCTTGGTCTAGTATCCCACAGGAGTGAAAATGTGCGTCGTAGTATTTGCAAAATTGGCATTTAAATACCTTATTTAAATGTTTTTGACAGTTTAAATGCTCTAAACACACGCTGATGCTCATGTTTAGTATTGGTCAATGGAGAAGTAGTAACCAGGTCTTGCCACTTGAGGTGCTGCTGAAGCAAATTGAGCCCCTCTTTGTTTTTTCTTTCATCCTGCCTTTCCATTTTGTGCCGAGCTGAGCTCAGCAGTTTGTTCTCTCGCAGCCAGCGTGCATTAGTATGTTAGAACGGCAAAGAGGATAAAATATATATGCCCAATAAAATAAAATAAAAATATAGTAAAAGGAAACGCGCGGTACCATAAAGTCCTGAATGCTTCTTATGTCATTTTAAACTCTTCAACTAATCTTAGTGTCCGTGGTCTCATAAAACCTTCCTTGAAACCCCCTTCAAACTATGTGTGTCTGCATGTATGCGCGCCTAAATAGAAGTGGCGGCAGCGGCGGCGGCCCCTCCCCCCTCCGACCAAACCAAAAGCCCAGTCAAAGACGACCATCCATATTCCAGGGTTGGTTATTGTCAGTCAAGGGTAAAATTACACGTCTGGGTGTTTTGCGTATTGCTGCGTCGAGCGAAAGACCAGAAAGGAACAGAAGAGAGGAGGGATGGAAGGATGGATGGAGCTGGAAGAGTGAGAGAAGAGAAACGTCATGGGAAAAGTTGGTGAAGGGAGGACAGGCTGGCAATTGGTTTGAAGGCTTTTCTCACATATGTTCATTTATATATATATATATATATATATATATATATATATATATATATTTTTTTTTTACTGAGGTGCTCATATCTAAGGTGTGGGAACTGAAATAATTCCCTGGCTGCCACCAGTGCAGCTTGAGGATGCTGCTGTCCTCATCTTCCTTCCTTCCTCATCCTTTCCCTCCGTCCCTCGGCTGTTTCAGACCTCGGTGCTGGACCTGAAGGAGAAGGCCTCCTCTCTGGCCTCGTCCACCCTGAAGAAGGACAACCGGCTGAAGAGCCTGGAGATCAGCCTGGAGCAGAAGAAAGAGGAATGCGTCAAACTGGACAACAAGCTCAAGAAGGTTCGGAGAGGCAGTTTTGTTTTACTTTTTGTTTAAATGAAGTTCAAGTTGTGTGAAATACGGGACGGTTGTAGTTTATAAAAATAGACTCGGATCGGCTTGACTCTCACGGCGTTTGCGTGTCACATTATTCTTTCTCTCGCAGGCGGCAGCTCGTAAAACCGCGTGCGAGACGGCGTGCTGACAGCCTTACACATATGTAATGTGTGTGTGCGTGTCTTGTGTGTGTGGGTGTGTGTGGGCGGATCTCTGGTGGTTCTCTCGTCTCTCTTCACATTTATTTTTGAGTTCTTTCCTTTTACAATGGTCGCGGAGAAGAAGAAGAAGGAAAAAAAAAGAAATGCTGGAATCTATTCTGAACTGATCTGTGTGTGTGTGTGTGTGTGTGTGTGTGTGTGTGTGTGTGTGTGTGTGTGTGTGTGCGCGTGCGCGTGTGTGTGAACCGATTGACTCCGTGTGTGACGTTTTCTCCTTGCTCTCCTCCTCCAGATCTTCTTATAATATCACTAGACACCAAAACATTTCTTCTCCACATCCAGCACTGTGCAAACTGATGTGACCTTCCAAGACTAATAGGTTTTATAAATTGTGTGACCAGGGCACACACACACACGCACGCACACCCGCACGCGCACACACACACACACACACACACACACACAGTCAGTCCGTCCCAAGAGCAACATTTGCTTCTGGGAATCGCATGCAGCTGTTTTAACCTCCGAGCTGGTTAGAACTTTTTTTTTTTTTCTTCTCTCTCTTTGTTTCGTGCCGTTTGTCTCTGTGTGAGTGATCCACGTCCCCTCTGAAGCTCTGGAGCGACATAGGCTGCAAATCTGCTTCATTTCCCCCCTTCATTTTCGCACGGCCTTGGGTGCATAGATGTGATTTGTGTGCGTGCGAACGCTGTCCCCGAATCCGCATTACCGATCCGGCAAAGTGGACAATTTAGAGTCAAAACAACGTAATTAAGCGATTAAAGGTCCCACGTTATGAGGAATTTGTTTTATCAAACTTTTTCTGGCAACGGCAGGAGTCCAGCTGCTCCGTGAACTGAGACAAATCCGTCCTCCATTTTCCCCAAAAGCAACGGCTGAAACGCAGCGTTTTGTAAATCGGCACTGTGTGATGTCACAAAGGGTACTCGGTGATACGTCTGCCGAGACTAGCTTGTTTCTCTCTCCCGCCAAATCCTGTGGAAGCAACTGACCAGCATGAGCAGGATGCTCAAAATACTTTGTCCAGGAGGCTGTAAACAGAGGGCTAATCAGGCCATTTTCTGGAGATGTGTGGACGTTTTCCTTTAGTTTTTCTTTAATTACTGCTTCAGATCTAGAAGTAGGTGTAGTATGGGAATTTTAAGCAGTACAAATAAATAAAACTATTCTGAGGTAATGTGAGTAAAATTTGCAATATTTGCTCCTGATATGAAATATGTATTTACCGTAGCAAGAGTATTTCTTTGTGAATAGCATCAGAAATAGATCATCTTTTTGAATGAGACGGCTAAACAGATGTTATTTAGTTTGTTGAGTCGTTGAGGGAACGTGTTTGCCTACTTTGGATTCGCTCCACTGCAACCTTCACACCTAAATACATTATGTGTGTTTTATTCAGAGATGATGAGGCCTCATTATGTGTAAAGTCTGTTTTTCAAAAACGCTGCCCAACCTACCTGGTGTTTTGCTTCTATGGAAGGACCGCATTAGAAAAATACACACATCTTGCGCCTGGTCCCCTAAACGCTGCTCTGTGGATGTAATTCAATCAAGCGGAGGCCAATTTTCCTCCCGTACACTTTGTCATTCTCATCAAGTCCATCCAAGGCGTCCTCGTCGTGGATGTTGTTATTGGCTCATCCCTTTTTTTTTTTTTTACAGCCACGGCCTCGCTCGCCGCCACGGCGCGGCGGTCACCTCATTTCGACGGCTTTTCACTCCGTTTATTTATAATAACTAATTTTCTGTTCCAGGCGCAGAGCGCGGCGGCAGATTCCCAGGCCAGCGCTGAACTCTCGGAGCGCATATCCTGCCTGGAGCAGGAAGTGGCCCAGCACAGGGAGGATGCTGGGAAGGCCCAGTCCGAGGTGGAGCGGCTCCTGGAGATCCTCAGGGAGACGGAGAATGAGAAGAACGACAAAGAGAAAAAGATCCACGAGTTGGAGAGGTGAGAGGGAAATCGTCAGGTTTTATTTATTTGTTCTTCTCACGTGTTTTCCAAACGCTTTCTGCGGACTCTTAAAGCAGATGGATAATGGATTTAGGAAGTCTTCCATCTGGTGTGCCAGTTAATACAAATATATATTCGATTTAAAAAAAAAAAGGAATAACAGCGTCTCTCTCTGCTGTTCGATCTGAATCAGAAGTCAAACTGGCTGATCTGAGACGAACCTCCGCTCAGACTGTTTTCCACTCAGATTGAAGCTACAAATCCTCAGACTTTGCGCTAATCCTCTCCTCACGACTAATCTGCTAGTTTTCCATTTTTTCACCCCTTCCCTCTCCCGTCTTTCCCCCCTTTCTCTCCTCCCACTTCATCGTTATTTCCTCCGCCATATGTCCCTCGTTCACATGTGTGTGTGTGCGTGTGCGTGTGCGGGTGCGTGCTCATAAACTTGCTGTACCCCTGTCCATTTGCGTGAGCGTGTTGCGTATGCGTGTGCGTCCCCATCGCCCCCCCTAGAAACCCTTCCGCTTCCCACCTGTGGCGCTCCCAGCAGTCCAGAAAACAGAGCCCGCCCCTCAGCGGCTCTCAGCAGCCAATGGGGGGGCTGATGTGGGACTATCTTGGCACGTGAGTGGCTGGTGGCCCCGTCAGCACGACCAATCTCACCTTGCTCGTCGCGGGAGGGGGTCGGGGTGGGGGGTCGACCAACTCAGTCGGCAACATGTGGAAAAGATATTTAAGAGTTTTCTTTACTGTTTTTTTCTTCGAGGGGGTTTGATTTGATGGACAAGTTTGACCTCAGCAGTCGCCCCCGTCGGTAGCGGAGCCTTAAAAACACTGCAGAGGTTATTACTGGAGACCAAACAGTCTTTTTTGGCTTGTTAGAAGTTGTTTTACTGGGATTGAAATTTCTGGCAGCGTTGAAAAACCACGAGCCTCTCTGAATGATTTGAAATCAATGCTGACACTGCAAGGACGCTAACGATGGTGCAGCGTGTATTCAATTATTGACGTAATGTCCAATGTCTTTATGCTCATTGAATTATTGTTTATTATTAAAGTTTATTAACTGTGAGGTTTTGAATTTTATCAAACCAATATAATTCAATAAACAAGATACAGTTGTATTTTTTTTTTTTTTTTTTACTATTGATCCACCAGTAGATGATTTTCAGCCTTGACCTTTCTAATTGACTCTTTTTCCTTTGCTAATGCAATTCATAAATTATGCATAAAAAGAGAAAAGAGAGACTTTTTTTATTTTAATTATTACTATATTCATTTAAATCCCTTGAAAATGTTGCTCATTTGCAAGTCTTTTCCACATGGGACCGATTTCACCAATAATCACAGGAGAGTTGCATCACCTGCTTGAGCGTCCACTCTCGTTACACTCGTTGGGATTGTAAATAAATAATAAATAAAAAAAAAGAAGAGAAGAAAAACACCCGACCCTGGAGTGTTGTTCTGCACCATTACACCCTCACACAGCAGACGTTTCCCTCCGTCTCTTGTGCAGCAGCTTGAAACAAAGAAAACCAAACTGCTCCCTAAAGTTTAGCAGAGAAAAAAAAAAAATCCAGGGCACCACTTCGGCACCAGAGGCTGCAGCCCCGAAACTCTTTGAGCCTCCGTTCCTGTCAGTGATGCAACTCTTTCATTTAGCGCCTCTGGTCTTTTATTTATTTGTTTGTTTGTCTCTTTGTTTATATATATATATATATATATTTTATTTTTTTTCGCGCTTCACTTTTGTTTCACTTGCAGCCAAAGGATGCCTGACTTGCAGACCTTTAACGCACTTTTTCTTTTTATTAGCAGTCTGGACACTGGTCACTGTGTTTTTCTGTTCTTCTGTATTTCTTCTCTGCTCACTGAATTAATTTGTCTGTTTCTGACTAACGTTCTTCCTATTTGCTTTTTTTCTGTTTTCCTCCTACTTTGGTGCCTCTGTTCACAATATTTTCCTTATTAATAAATCAGCCTTATAATCCAATTCCGTCTGCCTGCATGTTTGCCTGTTTCTGTCCCTGTTATTAATGACTCTCTCTGTCTAACTCTGCCTGTTTGTCCTGTTTGTTGACAATTTTGTCGCCGGGTATACGGGGGGGCGGCGTATTTTAGCGACAAAGGCCGAACAACAATTTGCAAAACCGCCGAAATAGGTGATATGCGGCTGCGTGCAGCGGGAGTAAAGTTTGTTTCGGAGGATCCGAGGGATCAGAGACGTCTGCAAACATGAAAAGCGGCCGCCGGCTCGTCCGTCTGTCTTTCCAGGCCTTTGATTTTCAGCCTTTCACGCCTTCTGTCTTTAATCTCTTCCTCCGGTTTCTTCCTTGACGCGGTCTCTGCCCACACCGACTTCCCTCTCCATCGCTCTCTATCTGTCTCACAGCTGGACTGGAAGACTAATAGCTGCAAACGAGTTTAGGGAGATTCAGTGATTTTCTCCCTGTGTGTGTGTGTGTGTGTGTGTGTGTGTGTGTGTGTGTGTGTGTATTTGTCTGGCCAGTAGAAAAACCCAGACGATCAATAATTCAGCACCTGCTGACTTTAGAACTCTTGGCTTTATGACAACTTTTGTGTGTGTGTGCGTGTGTATGCGTGTGTGTATCTGGTCGTCCAGCCGACGGCCACAGACACCGGAGGTGAAGCTCTGCAGCGTTTAGACTCCGACCTCGGCGAATTTCTGTGGCTGTTTTATGCCACAAAACCGAGAGAGACGTCTCACTTTGCGTTTGGATCGCAAATAAATTAAAGCTCCTTTTTTTTTTTCCCCCTTGCGATTTATAGGCGCTCGTTTGATGTTCTGAACTTTGCGGGCCGCTGTCGGGAAACTAAAAGCGCAATAAATTGACCTCCAGCGCATTATGTTTTTTGGAGGAGCAACTTGTAAATAATGAGGTTGCATCGCTTTTTATGAAGTCATGCGACTTTCTCCTTTCACTCGCTGGCCCGCGCACGGTCATTACTGGGAAATAAGTGGTTGGCGCGAGGTCACATGATAGCCTGTACGTCCACGTGCTCTGTGAGGTTTTGCTTAGCTGTGAGATGTTTGATGTGGGGGTGGGGGGGGGGGGGTGTCCCCGGCTAACTAACGACTGCGGTCGGGTTGAAATAGTCGTCAAAGAGGCAGAAGTGACGTCGCCTCGGCCGACCTTTGCTGCTCGGGCTCAGGCATAATGCAGTTAACAAGAGCCACTAACGTTGGGCTCGTTTGGGAAAGTAATCGCTCCGTCATTAAGGACCCTAACAGCCTTCTCATCTTTAGCCGACAATTTTACATGATTAACGATGGTGGCCAGCTGGAGCTGTTAGCTGATGGAGTAAACTCTGTTCTTTCGAACAGTGTTGTTTTGTTTTGCAGCATTTCTCTGTATAGTTCAGGTGGGATTAAAAAAAAAATAATAATAAAAATAAATCATCAAACTCTTTTGAAGTTTTGAGACTGTTAGATTGTTGTAGATTGCACAGATTTTGTTTGTGCAGAACAAGTAAATTATCATTAGTAAGAGGAACATTTGTATCCTGATGCAACACATTTCTCGGTCGAGTCCCGATTAAATAGCCCGGCTTTGTTGCTGCCCGCAGCTTTCGGCCGTTTCCGTGTTTTTATTTGAGCTTCAAACTGCACAAATTTATCAGCGCGGCACTTGAGTCTAACGGGCCCGTCACTGACCGTAACCGAGTTGGAGTTCAGGCAGCGCCGAGTTATGGTCCCGCAATAAACTTTAGGGCTTCTTTGAAAGCAGCCAGCGCTGACTCCCAAACATAAAGTGTTACAATGCTGGTTTTAAGTTGACTGCTGTGAATTATGAGCGGTGGCCCGCAGCCAGCAGGTTGGCCGGGAGGAGGATGCCTTCGCACCTCGGTGGCTGACTCTCATCACGCAAGCAGGGAGGAAAGCAGCAGGGGCACGACAAACACAGGAATCACATGTGGGCCAAACAAGGGTCAAAACTGAACACACACATACCAAAAAAACAAAAAAAACAAGGAGGGTTGTGCCTCTTCTCCAGCTCCAGCTGTAACGCTAGCAGGTTATTTATTTCAGTAACTAGGACGGTAATTGGAGCAGACTGAGTGACTTCACACTGAGGGGAAATGGAGCTGAAAATCTGCCCTGATGGCCAAAATAAAGGATTTGGACAGAGGAGTGGAAAACAGAGGGAAGAAAAGAGAGAGAGAAAAGGAAAGGAAGGTGTGGTGGTGGGGGTCGGGGGTGAAGGGAGTAGAAAAAAAATCAATAAGACGCGAGAGGAAGAAACCGAACGAAGGGATCAGCGTGGAGGAAGGAGAGAGAGGAAGCTGACGGAACAAACTGGAAGAGGAAAAAAACAAAAATCGACAGGGTTAGTGGGGGGGGGGGGTTCAGCGAGACGTCGAGCATAAATCTGACTAATGGGAAATTAGAGGAGTCGGTTGCGTGTGTTATTGTTCGGCAGTGGACGATTTGTCTCCGGCAAAAGCATCATTAGCCTGGCCGGTGTTTCCAGGCATCGGCTCGACCCCCAGGTTTTTCTCGGGGCTCCGCCAGTTCAATCAAACGGCGAGAGTTGTTGTGTCCGATTCCTTCACGGCCGATTGGTTTAGGAAGTGAGGTTTAACCCCCCCCCCCCCGAACCCTCACTCGGTTTTCATCTCTGTTTGGTGGTAAACGTTGGTTGTCGGGGTGGGGGTGGAGGGCGGGGGGTCCGTCTTGACGAGCTCACAGCCGAAGAATAGACAATCCAAACGGCCAATCGGCTCCTCGCACGCAGAAGAGGCCCCTTTGCAAAGTCACAGTTAACTTCAACTTAAATGGCCACAGTGTCTTTCAGCTTGATAGACGGAAGGTTCGTCCAATCGCCCTCAGAGTTATTTTCAAAAGTCCCTGAGGGATTTTTCTCCTGGAGTTTTTGCTTTTTTTGCCGTGCGTTTCTTGCTTTATTCCCGACTTTAATTCCGTGTTCTATGTGACTGTCTGTCTGCCTGTCCGCTCGGCCGCGCCCGTCTCTCTGCAGGTGTCTCACTGTGTCTCACTGTGTCGTTGAGCGACGATCCACCTGGCTGAAAAAAAAAAAAACAAAACAAAAAAAAGACTCAACGCTTCTTCTTTCTCTCCTTCTCCGTCTCCTTGTCCCCTTCTTCCTCCTCTTCTTTTTTCTCCCCATCTTTACAACGCAACACTTCCTCCTCCTCCTGCCGCATCCGTCAGCCTCGCCACAAGGTCAGTACTGCACGCTTATTTCCCCCTCCTCTTCCTCCTCTTCCTCTTTTTCATCCTCTTTCTCCTCCTCCGTCACGCACCCTCGTCCTTGCACGGCGCTCCTCTCTCATCTGCCTCTCGCTTCCTTCTCAATCATCGCCTGGCTGACGCGGAAGGTGACACCCGGCGCTCGCCCTGCTCTCCCTCTCCGTCGCATCACTTCCTCTTCCTGCCTCGTCACGAGGAGCCTCTTCCTGAATCGCCGTGAAACTGCTTCGGAGGCGCCTCTCAGCTTCTTCTTGGCCTCGCGGAGGAAGAAAAAAAAACAAACGCTCCACGTTTTTTGTTACTTTAGGACGATCGACCGGACTTTTTACAACCCTTCCGTGGTTTCCGCAAATTCTTCTTACTCTTAAACGTTCCCGTCTTCGGCCGGGGAAGTTGCCCCGTAATGAGATTTCAGCATGCAAAAAAAAAAAAAAAAAAGAGATTCAGAACCGGGTCCCCTCAGATGGACGTTTTTAAAGTCGTATCGAGATTCCTCTGACCTGCACATTGTGTTCTACCGCATAATAAGCACCTCTCCCTCCTGCTTCCTGCATAAATGTGGTGGTCTGAGTGTTGCGAGCGCCGCACTCTGGCCCCTTTCTGAAGGCCCTCACCCCCCCTCCCCTCTCCCCCCAGCATCAGCCTCTTCTTTGCTCTCACTTTTCCTTTTCAACTTCCAGAGCCCACCCCCCACACCCCCACTCACCCCTCCACCCCCACCCCGTCGTCCTGTCAGCTTCTTTCTTTTTCATCGCACTTGTTCTGGTGTTTTGCGATTCAACTCCGGAGGGGGAGACAACAAAAGGAAGAGTTAGCATGGCGCCGCCGTCTGCTACAAGACTTGTGTCTCTCCTTCTGTCCTTTTTGCTGCTTTTTTTTTCCCACCTCGTCCTTTTTTCTTTTTTTTTTACTGCTTGTTTTGATCTTGGGGTGAAGGAACTCCTCATCCACTGTCAAACGCGCGACTTGCGAGGTTGCCGCGGCTTGAAAAGGAATTGCATTTTCAATCGTGTGTGTGTGTGTGTGTGCATGCGCGATCCCTTTGAAGGTCCCTGTCTGACTCAGTGCACGGAGTGGATGCTGGGATTTCGCCGGCTAATGGGCGACAACATGTGGGCAGCACACGAAGCAGCTCGTGAGCTGCGGTCCGAAGTGAAAACTTTCCGGCTGTATATGGTTCAGTGCAGCGCGACACGTTTCAGTTGTTCAAGTTGATCTGTAAATTAAATTGACCGACAGCGATTCCAGGATTTAGTGGAGTTTTAAACTAGACGTCGGGAGAAAATACTGTAGGTCGTTTTTTAAGGGAGAATGTGAACATAAATAAACAAAAATAAACAAATGGTAAAAAGATGGTAGTTTTTCTCTGCCACTTTGTCTGCAAGTTATGTTTTTCATGCACACTGATGTATGTGCATATCGATGTTTGGTGTTGGGGGCAATTTATCGCGCACGCTACTCCAGCACTCACTGCTTCGCTCAAGCGACCGCAAACTTATTTCCCTCCGCAAAATCCTTTGCTTGTGCTCGGCTTTTCCCTGCAAAGACTAACCTATTATATTTTTTCACCCTTTTTTTCTTTAAATTCCTTCACTGTGTTTGTCTTATTGGCCGTGTGAGCGAGCCCGCTCTCAGTCGTGTTTTCAGAGGAAAGGCTCAACTCCAAAACGCTTAAAAGAGAAATCCTTGATGTTCGCGTCGACTCAACGACGTGTAGTAAACACACACCAGGCCCCGAAGCGTGTCTGATCAAATATTTATACTGGGCCTCCCGATGCAATATTAATATCACCTTAATGTGGTCTCCTGAATGTCGCTTATTTACAGAACTTTATAAGATTGTGTGTGTTTTTGCACGCCTCGTTGCCAGCAGTATCGCCACCTTTTTTTTTTTCCAGAACATTAACATTAACTTGTAATGAAGACGTTTATTATTCAGTATGTGTTTGTGTGTTTGTGTGTGTGTGCCTAGTCCATTTGGGGGAATTTTTAAGGTTTTGCAAAATATCTCAGTTCAAAGTGCTGTCATTAAGTACGTTTGCCTGTGTTTATGTTTTGGCACCGTGTTTGCACGCAGTTCTTTTTTTTTTTCTTTAACATGCACCTCTGAAAATCAGCCTTTTGTGTTGCCTAATGTTTCTGCCTCCTACAAAACAATAGCGCAGCTCTGGCCGCATATTTCTATCCAAACCTAAGCAAGTCTGAGAGAGTCATAATAGAGCTTGTCCCGCATCCAAGAGTCACTTTGTTTTTTTTAATGTCTCGAAACCAAAGCCAAGGCGCTGTTTGAGTTATTGTTACCGTGGTTACCATCCTGTTTACTGCGGTCGCACATGTGCGGCGTTCAGTGCACCTTGTAAACGTCCATCAAAGAGGCCATCGCTTTTCCTAGACGAGTGGGTTTCGTTATCACGGCGCCTGCCAGAAAACGTTTTGCAGGAGCTGCAGAAGCGGCTGATGTGTGTTGTGTGTGTGTGTGTGTGTGTGTGTGTGTGTGTGTGTGTGTGTGTGTGTGTGTGTGTGTGTGTGTGTGTGTGAGAGAGAGAGAGAGAGAGAGAGACAGAGAGCGATATGAGTGTTCAGGCACTGTCATGTATATCACAAATCCCTGAGCAGTGAACAGAACAGGATTTTATTCATTTTTACGCTCTGGTTGCATCTGAGCTGAACTCAAATATTAATTTCAAGGTACTTATTTTTTGACTGCGGCTCAGTGTGTACCAGCACACCTCTGTATTTCAATGAATGTGAACAGTTTAAGAAAAAGTCAGTTTTAGAAAATAAGTAAATGTATTTGCAGGATGCTGTGAACAGAGGGCTAAATGTCCTAACATTCAGATTTATGGATGATTATATTGCTGCAAGGGCTCCCCACTGGAATCTGGCTTGACAATAACAGGGTAACAGGGATAACTGGGTACAACACAGGGGCCTTGGTTGTGTGGATTGACATTTTTCTATTTAAAAGGCATCCAGAGTTGAAAGAGGTCCCTCCGGACTGCGTCTCTGCTCTCCGCGTTGCGCACACTAAGTCAAATGACTCGCCAGCTGTTGCATTACCAGCTAATAAAGAGCCATTTCACGATCACCCGCGATTAACGTCGTGATGGATCTGTTTCACGGGCAGATGATAAGTTTGCGCGAGTTCGGAGGGGGTCGGAAAGGAGGGGGTGTATGGGCTGGGAGAAAATATTGAGCAGTCAAGATGGGGGTGATAAAAGAGGGGAATGGAGGCAGAGGAAAGGAGAGAAGAAATGGTCCATGGTCTGATGAGAGTATTTCATCCGGAGAGAAGAGTAATGCGGCATTGGGTAGGGGCGGGGTGAGTGGAGAGGAGAGAGGAGGGAGGGAGGGGGGGCAGTGGAAAGATCTGCCCTGGTGCACGTACAGTACGTCTGAGGGAGTGTAGCCAGGTGATTAGAAGAGTGACTATTAGTGCCGCGTCCAGTTGAAGAGGGAGGGAAAAGGACGGAATTTCGCCCCCCAAATATAAATCCCACCTATCGCGTCCACTTATTTCTATGTTTTCTAAACCAGGTTCAAGTTTTTGGTCAAACTATCCAACATGACCAGCATTCATGTCGTCGCTCACTACTGAGGAGACTGCAGTGGCTGTTTTGGCTGGATTTGAAAAAGAAAGTTGGTGTTAACGTCGCCCTTTTTAGGCAACTTTGACTCCCAGACACTTAAATGACACCACGTGAGCGGTATCGGGGTGAACTATCCCTTTAAGGTGCGGTTTTGGGGGGGAAAAAACATTTCACACTGGGCCTATTCCACATGCGCTCATTTATACGTACAGTAAATGTAGCATAAAGGCTGGAAGCCTCGGAGAGCTAACCAGATGGTCGGGGCTTCCTGGACGCCGTCCAATAGGAACATTCCTGCCTGTTTATGACCTGTTGCGCGCTCACACGGGGCGTAGAGCACTAAAAACCGATCCCAAATATTCAAATTATCCCCGCAGTCGGGGTGCAGACCGAGATCAGGACCCAACAAAGGAAACAAAGAGCTCTCTGTGACTCCCGTCCACATTCGCGCCCACTGTTAATTTTCTGATGATACGGTGCGGAGCCCCTTAAAATAATCCATGCAACGACAAGTCAAAAACCACACGGCTGATTAATATTCTGTCACTTTTCAAAACGACCAGGTGCCGCCGAGCAGTTTTGGCTCCCTCTTTTTACTTCAGGAGTGTTTTTTTTCCCTCTTTTCTCCAGTTTCCCAGATTTCTCTGAGGCGTTTTGGAATTAGGCCCCATGGACCACTTTTTTCTGCAAACTTATAGCGTATTTTATGTTGCCATCCGTGCCAGTATCATTTCTCAACATTTTCTGGCAGCGACGGCGGTGCACATTGCACGTTTGATGGATCACTTTGCGGTTCCCAAGGTCTGTTTGGCTAGCTCCGTATGACTTATAAGGACGCGAGAGATGAAAGCGAGAGTGTTAGAAATGTTCAGACAGTTACATGTATATCATCCTAGATGCTTGGAAATAATGGGTGGGGGGGAACAAAATACGCGGTCGTGAAGCCAGGAGAGTGTTGCTCGCCGAGGATTCTGGCGAAGTATAACTAAGCTCGCAGGATCTTGAATGTTCTGGGTGTTAGGATCACAGGGGTTCAGGTTAAAAGCTTCGTTGGGTCAGAGGGGACGTGACGTTTGGAAGCTGTTTACACCACATACACTTTGCGCCGCTTGTAAAAGAGCTTTTTTTTTTCCTCCCCCAAGAGGCCACATGCTTCCAATCGTTTTCCCGCCGCCGTCGGCTGGAGGCCGGCTCATATACCAGGATAAATGGATTCACCTGAGAGGCCACGAAAAGTTATTCTAACAGGACGTGTGCGTAAATATTGAGGCTCTCCTCGCGTTAAACAAAGGTGCTCGCAACAGAGCGGCTTTCGCTTGAGTTTCGCCACTTTCGAACCTCTTAGTCAGCACAAAGCTGCTGGAGTCTCCACACACACACACACACACACACACACCCTCCGAGTTTGACTCATCTTTCACGTTTGTCGTCTCTCAGAACCCAACTCGCCTTCGGCCCGCGTCTGCTCGCACGCACGCGATAGCTGAGAGGTCTGCGACGGAGCCACAATAACTTCCAGACGGCTTTGGGGCAGGGATTAAAACCCTCACTCCATCTCCCCCCAGCCGCCACCCACCCACCCCAATAGAAAATCCCCCACTGCTCCCGTGAGGAATGTCTCTCCCTCCCTGCGGCACTCTCGCTACTATCTTTTCCCCAGAATAATGATTTACGCCCTGCTTCCCGTTGGTCGGTCGCTGACAACCTCCGCGAACGCATCCTCCCACCACGCCGAGATCCCACACGTTATCCACTCGTTAATTTATGGCCATTTTTTTTTTTATTGAATTCCCTCACACTGTCCTCGGCCCCGTTTCCGTCGTGCCGCAGGCTAATGGGATTGTTTTGTAACGTGTTGCCCGGTGAGGATAACAGAATCTTGCAAACAGTGAGGCGCAGAATGGAGTTTTGCATCCTGGTGTTGTCCTGGTTGAGGTCATTTACCAGATTCTTGCCTCATTTCAGGATATTGGTATCACTCCCATTGCTAGTTTTCATCAGTAGGCCAGTTTTGGCATCTGTCAGGTCTTTTTTTTAACGCTTCCTCCATGTTCCTTTGCCCAGGATGGGCTTGAGACTCTCTGCTCATGCTGTATAGGGTTGGTAGAGTTGAGAAAAAAAGCCTCCTCAGTGCAGCACATCCATTGATTATGATCTGCATTTCCCCACGTACTGTACATGAATGAACAAATAACTGGTCCCCCAGTCTTGCAGATGAGCGATTCCGAGTGTTTGTCCTTTTTTTGGCAAGGTGTCACTGCTTTCACGCCACATTTCCTCCTCCTGCATCCTCACTGCAATCGCTGGAAAATCAGTTGGTCATATATGTATTTTTTTCTAATGGTATTCATCACCCTGCGTCCGTTCCTGCAGGCAGATGAAGGACCAGACGAAAAAGATGGCCAACCTGAAGCACAAGGAGCAGCTGGAGAAGAGCAGGAACGCCCAGCTGATGGAGGACGCCAAGAAACGAGAGGACAACCTCAACGAGAGCTCCCAGCAGATCAAGGTAAAGGAGGGTCTTTTTTTCCCTCCCCCCCGGAGGGGTAGGTCGGTTGGGGGTGAGACGGAGTGAGGTAGCAGACAGGGGGAAGTGCCAGAAGAAAAAGTTTCTTCCCTCACCTCCATCCCTCTGCCCTGCCTTGAATATTGTAGCTATCACAACAATGCCTCATCACAACGTGACACTTGTGACAGGGAGCAGCCCGAGGCAATGTCAAACACGCTGACTTTCCCTTTTCTCGCTCGCGCGCACGCACGCGCGCGCAGGATGCAGCTCTCGGGGAGTGCGCGGAAGGGCGATAACTAAGGGAGATGATTGACAGGGCGAGCGCACACAAGGTGGAGGAGGAGGAAGGCGGTCAGATGAGTGAAAGGAGGAGGAGAGGAGGCGATTCAAGGAGGCACAGGGGAGACCCTTAGTGAGACCCGCAGATTTTAAAATGCTTCCTGTGGTGTGCCAACATCCCATAATTGTCTGCCAGAGTGTCAAGTGACCAGAAGGGCAGAGTAAAGACCTCCTTTACCGGTTTCACCACCTGCATAGTTCATGCAGAATGGAAATGTCACAAATTTTCTGCACACGAGGAAGCGTTTTTTTGTTGTTGCTGTTTTCGCATTTTCTCAATGTGGCAGCGAAATTCTCTCTTTTTTTTCATTTGAATCTTCCCTATAAGCTTCCCACACTGGCCGCCACCGCTTATCTTCCCCTCCACCTCCACTTTCCCCCTCAAACTCTGCCTGACTTCATCCCCGCCGCAGCCTCTTCTTCCAGTAATCATTAACCCCGCTGCTCCCTCTGATTAAAGGCAGATGAAAACACTCTGTGCATGTGTGTGTGTGTGTGCGTGTGTGTGTGTTTGCCCAAACGAGAATATCCTGCCTGGCCGTAGCTATGATTGATCTCTGGCTCTGGATTTTTTTCCCGTTTCTTTCCCGGGTGGTGGTGGTGGTGGTGGAGGAAGAGTGTGGACGATGTCATCCTGGGTATGTGTGCAGTGAGCAGATGAGCTGATAGCTGTGTGTGTGTGTGTGTGTGTGTGTGTGTGTGTGTGTGTGTGTGTGTCGCTTTAGGCCATAAACGTAATTGAATACAATGGGATTTAATGGAATTATAGACAACCTGAGTCCTGCATAGTCAGACAGCCGCTAATGTTGGAAGCGGCGCAGGGCTCAGATTTGTAACACATGTGTGGCGGCGCTGCCGTCCTGGAGGTTCTCTCGCTCGCGGCCGCTGTTGTGTCTCTCGGCCCGACCTGTCATCGGCTCGGCGTTCGGCTCCTAATCCGAGCCGGTGTGTCAGTCGGCTGGCAGGAGTCCACGCGGCTCTCGTGGGGGAAACGTCCTCACGCGTGACCGGGAAGAGGCGGACGCAGATCAGCTTTTTGAGGCATATCGGACAGTCTGGAAACACTGAAGCACCCCAGATAGCCGGGTCACAATTATTAGTGATAACAAAAATAAAAAATAAAAAACACCCTGGTGATTAAAAAACAATACATTGATAACTATATTTGGCCTCTGATCTAAAAGAGCTAAATTGCTCAGCCCTTAAATAGTCTGTTCTATTCTAGTGCCAGAGGATCCAAAGACGTTCACGTTGCATTGATCTAAAATAAACAGACCCTGACAGTGGAGAATTATGGGCCTCTTAATACTCGCTATTATTAGTGGAGGCGGACGCTCCAGGGACGAGTGTCCTTCCTGTTACGGCGGCTGGAAATATCTCAAACGCAGTTGGACGGCAAACGTTTCTTCGGACTGACGGCTATATATAGTGCTTCCTTTTCAAGGCCCAGCGTGCGGCAATTAGTGGCATCAGGCTGGAGGGAAGCATATTAAAACAAATTAGCGGCCTGTGTGTTTACGCTGTGTCATATTAGGCAAGCTGTCATGCTGCCACCTAACCATGAAATGCAATTGGCTGTCAAGCAGGTGGCCGTAAATGTCACTCATTGGCCCTTTACTATCCCTTTGAAGAATGCTCGTTAGCTCGTTCGTCCACCAAACACTATCGTTCTGACAGTTTTGTTGTTTTCCTGTTCGTAGGACACACTCCGTCTGAAAGAGGAGCGCATCGAGGAGCTGGAGGAGGCGCTGAGGGAGAGCGTCCAGATCACGGCCGAGAGGGAGGTGGTGCTGGCCCAGGAGGAGCAGGGGCGCACCCAGTCGGAGAAGCAGGTACCGTCGGGCCCCCCTGGGGGCGGGGAGGAGTTACTGCGTTGCATGGCCGTGAAACGTCTTTCCCTCAGGAACCTTCCCTCTCACTCGTCCCCCTGTCAGCCCTGACCAGACACGCTTCTTTATTTATTTTTTCACCCCAATTTTTCTGTCTTGGAGAGACATTTGGACTCTAAGGAAAACACACAGACACAGAGACACGCGCGCAGATGCAGACAAACATCTTTAGGGCTGCACGAAAAACTCTGTAAACACGGCCGTGCCAATGGCGGCTCAGGGCAACACGCACGCACACACACACACACGCACACACACACACACACACACACACACACACACACACACACGCACGCACGCACGCACGCACGCACACACACACACACGCACACACACACGCACAAACACACACTGCCTGCCAGCTGAGCTCATTCTGGTGTGGCTCCCTCGGATGTGTCTGTGTCCAGTAGGTAAACATTCTGTAATTCAAAGAGCATTCTGTATTTTCTCTGCTTTTCCGAGCAGTAACGTGAGCGCGCGTGCACACACACACACACACACACACACACACACACACACACACACACACACACACACACAGACAGCTCCTTTTTTTTTGCTCTTTTATCCTCAGACAGCGAGGAAGGAAGCTCTCGTCGTGGCAACCTGCAGCCCCCCCTTCCCCGACACGTCTGACTTAACGAGGCCGAAGGGTTTTGAGCTCCGCAGAGTCGGGATGTTTTGGTTTTTCAGGGGCTTTTTTGGAGGAGAAAAACAGCAAGCGCTTAAAAACTTACCCAGAGAAAGATGTGGTGAAAAACGGCTCCAAACCATTGTTATTACCACTTCTAAATATTTGTCGTTCTCGCCGGCCTTCACTTTGCCAGGCTATTTCTGAACGGGCGCGCTCGAGACGGCCGTCCAAACATACACTTTAGCCGCTGACGTTCCCCTTTATTGCTTGCGTTTGCGGCTTCGGTGGACGGCCGCGACGCGACAAAGGCCGAAACAAACGGACAAGAGACGAAGGCAAAGGCACAACGAGGCATCCGTTTTTTGTCGTTGTTGTTTTTTTTCACTCTCGGCACGCTGGTGCACCACATGTGCACAATCCAAGACAGTCGGTGGCAGTATATATAATCGTCCACCTTTTTTTTTTTTATCACTGCAAGTTTCAAGGCGCCCAATCACACTGACCCACTTTAAAGTCCACCACGTGCCCCCGTCTTTATTTGATGTAAACGCGCGGGTCAAATACTTTACACAGCAGCTTGCTTCCTGGTTCGACACCTCCTGCGAACCCTTGACTGAGCCCGAGGCCGACTCCTCCAGCCAGCCTGGGTAAACCTAGCCGACTAGCTCCACATATGTAGTTTAGTCCAATTGATCACCTACAGATTTAACCTGCAGTTAAACTTCATGTTTTAAGCAATTATGGTTGTCATAAGGTAACTGGCAAAGGTCCACATGTCTTTTAAGCATGAAAATTCTGTATTGGTAGTTTTGCGGTAAAGTCAAGGAAATTTCGTACAAGGTCACGGAAAAGTTGTGGAAAAGTTTTGAAATTTTGTCAGCGAAAATGAGTGGGTACCCTGTCAAATGAGCCGGACCTCAAAGGAGGTCCAGTTTCCACACTAGGGGCCCACTGGGTCAGAACCCTGAGTAAGAAAAAGGACCCGGCATGGTAGCCTGGAGTTCTAATATTCAAACGAAACAAACAAAACAAACCAATCAGCGTCCTTCACAGAGAAAAAAGGTGCAGATAAGATGCTTGTCCCCCTTCTAATAATACTAATAAGGATAAAAAAAAAAAAAAAATAGCCTTTATGGATCGTGATTGACGTTTGACCAACCAGGGGCCTCCGGTGTGCACGTTATCTCCTGGATGGTTTTCCAGACTGGTTGAGTGAGTGCTTCCAAACAAACACCCAAAAAGCACGCGATCGAACGAGCCGAGCGAAGGAGGAAAAAAAAAATCACATCCACAAACTTGTTTATTCTCCTGAAAAACGGCGGCGGGGCGGAGGGCTGAGGGAGGCAGCGGATGGGGAGGTGGGGTGGGGGGGCGGTGCAGGCCATCAAGTTCAATTTGGCGGCGGCGCGTTGAAACGCTTCGAGAGCGCCGCAAGTGGCAGCTCTAATTATGCAGAACCGAGGCCATTTAGAGCAGGACAGGGTGCTGGAGAGCGTCCTTCTGTTAAAACACTTATTTTGGGCCGAGCAGGAGGAGGAAGAGGACGAGGAAGGGGAGCAGGAGGAGGAAGGAGGGCGAGGAAAGGTGAGGAGGGAGGAGGAAGGAGGTGGAGGAGAAAGAGCAGGAGGAGGAAGAGGAGGAAGGAGGGCGAGGAAAGATGAGGAGGAAGGAGGTGGAGGAGAAAGAGCAGGATGAGGAAGAGGAGGAGGACGGAGAAGAAACGTCAGCCTGCGGCCGAGCGAGCGGCCAGGCGCTCGGTGCGGTCTTCGCCCAACATCAACAACACTAACTCAGCTTTTCAGCGCGCACACACGCCCGCACGCACGCACGCACACATCCACGCACACGTGTGCAATTGGAGCCCTGCGGACGTGGGAGCGACGCACAACGCGCGCGCACGCCGTCCCCCTTCGTGCGCACACGCGCACCAACGGGACGGAAAGAGGCGCTAACTGCTGTTTAAACAGCGCGGCGGCGCAGCAACACCGGCGCATTCAGCCGCGGCCAGATGGAGGCGGCTGCTTTTTCGTCTGATTTTTTTTTTTCTCTCTCTCTCACGTCCCGTCCGTCCGTCCCAATATAAATTGAGAATAAATATTTTTGTGTCCCTGTTTTATAACTCCGTCACTGCAATTAAGGCTTCACCTCGTCATTTATGGGACGGCGGCGGAGAGGAGAGGCGGCGCCTGTTCTCACTGACGGCACGACAGCCGCTCAAAGGCCGGACGTGCGTGTCGACGCGCAGGTCACATGCAAATGCGACGTGGAGCAGACATGCGGTTGTGCGGACGCACGCACACACACACACACACACACACACACACACACACACACACACACACACACACACACACACACACGCACACCACAAAGACACACAAAAACACACACGTGCAAACGGAGACACGCTGACACTGACAACACGTTTCACCCACACGTTGGGTCCGAAGGTGACAGCTGTGTGTGTGTGCGTGTGTGTGTGTGTGTGTGTGTGTGTGTGTGTGTGTTGTTCCTCCCATGGATGTTCCACCAAGACCACATGAAAATATACTCAACCTTTCTTCTAGACGTGAGTCACTGCTGTGTGATTGAGAATGAGGGAAAGGTGTGTGTGTGTGTGTGTGTGTGTATGTGTGTGTGTGTGTATGTGTGTGTGTGTGTGGAGAAATGAGTCAGCAGCAGTATGACACACTCCATGCGACCACGCTTTTAGACATTCGTCTCGGACTCCTGCTTCTTTTATTAACCATACAGATTTAATTTTTTTGAAACTTGCTGCACCTTCGTGTTTCTTTTTGCTGCTAAAATAGACTCGCGCACATACACACACACACACACACACACACACACACACACACACACACACACACACACACACACACATTCAGAGGACTGAAAGGCTTGTTTTCCTCTTCTTTTTTCCTCTCCTCCCGCCTCCTCTTCTCCAGCCGGGCCTCGTCACTCCTCCTCCTCTTCCATCCTTTCATTCCTTCCTTCTAAATCAAATGGCTGCTCTCCCGACTCCTCTCTCCTCCGTCTCCTCCGTCTCCTCCTGCTCTTTCTTCTCCTCCGCCTCTCCCATGTTTCTAACTGCACCATGTTTGCGCTGCCCGTGTGCTTTCATGACCTCAGCATTTCTCTCTCTGTTCCTCGTTCGCTGCACTGTTTTTCAAAGAGTTCTTTACAACTTTTCTCTCCTCCCTCCCTTCAACTCTTCCAAACTTTTCCTCGACCCCGCCTCCCACCCTTCCTATATTTTCTTTATCTCAATCTCATATTTTTATCTCTCACCCCTGCTTTTATCCCATCCTATCTTCTCTCTGCCTTTCTCTCTCTCTCTCTCTTCCTCCCTTGTGATATTTTTGTGTGCAGCTCTCTCACATTCCAATGCATGAGTTCACCACAGCCGGCTTTAGGTGGTCAAAGGTAACAAAAAAAATTATCATCAAATCATCATCAAATGTCTGTTCTGTTTGCTTGATTTTTGCCTCTTTGCTTTACGTGATGAAAGATGACGGGAAGATAAGGGGACAGCTTGTGCAAATTGAATATGGGTCATCTCTCAGTGAACTGTCCCTTTTCATGAAAACTACCAAGTGATTAACTGTTTTACTTGTTACAAACTTGTTGTTTACAAATATACTGGCAGGATTTTGACAGCGTTTTGAGACTACGTTAAAAAAAAATCATTTCTTTTACTTGTCTCCAGTCTTTTCTTTGTGTTCCGTCCTTCACCCTCATTATTGTTCTGTGCTTCTTCACCGCCGTTGCCCTGAAAGCAGCAGACTGTTTTCAGACTCTGTTTTTTTTTTTTTCTATCTTACCTCTTTGAGTTACGCTGTTGTCATCCTTTGCCGGGTTTATATGTGACATCTGGCTCAGGCTTTTTTTCTCCTGCCTCTCTCCTCCGTCTCCGCTCTTTCTACTTGACACTCCCGGGAAATGGGGAAGCGTACAAATGGAAAAGGAGTGGAAGACGTCTGTGTGAGCGCGTGTGTTAGTTTGCTGCCGTGTTTGTGTGGGCAGGGCCGTGCGGTGGGAAGGCCAGGGTTGTCGTCACGCCGTGAGAAACTGGGTGACCTCAACCTGCGGACCTCACCGACGTTAAAGTGACAAACTGATATACATCCAGGCAGAGTCGGGGGTAATATACATGTCAGGGCCGGGGAACAAGAGGCCAGCGTCAAGAAAGAAAAGAAAACACGGGGGAAGAAAAACGACTCGTTTGATGTTCTCCACTGGAGGGGTGCCGCGCGCAAAATGCAGAAAATGCAAAACGGCCAGCGTGTGAGAGCAGGCAGGCAGGCAGGCAGGCAGGCAGAGCAAAAAAACAAAAAAAACAAAAAACGCAGGGGTCTTAATGAAATGTGTCCTGGTGGCAGGTGGAGGACCTGCTGGTGGCCATGGAGAAGGTGAAGCAGGAGCTGGAGGTGATGAAGGCCAAGCTGTCGTCCACTCAGCTCTCGCTGGCCGAGAAGGAAGGTCACCTGACCTCCCTGCGGGCCGAGAGGAGGAAGCACCTGGAGGAGGTCCTGGAGATGAAGTAAGAGAATGAAGCCAGCCGTCATTTATTCATTCATTTGTTTTGTCTTTTTTAAATTGCTTTTATCGATGTATCGACGTCGACGGCCGCCGGTTGCTCAGTGTGCAAAAGTGAACCGAGGGTCACCAGCAAAGCGTCCAATCTCGTTTGTTGATGCCAGGAGATGGGACCCGGAAAAAGATCTATTTTAATGGTATCTCCAGCGGGCGCTGTAAACACGAGCCTGAGATCTTTCTGCTCGCTCCCTCCTCAACTTTTCCTACCGTACCGCCGAACCGCTCGGATGGGATTTCACCCGCGCTCCGCAAAAGCTTAAATAAGAATGTAAACACTCGGCTCTTGATGATTCGCAGACGTTTGCCGAGAACGGTCGCCACGGGGCGTTCTTTTTTTTTTTTCTGTGAAAAATTGTCCTCTCTCCCCTTTTAAAAGTATCGCTGTTTGGAATAATCACGGATCACGGTCTCGACGGACATACGCAACTTTTTCCCTCCCCGAGGTTTCCATCTGATACTGTACACAAAGCGAAGCAGCTGCAGCCGGCGGCCGCAGAGAACTGCAGTCATCCACCTCCAAGTTCTGATCAAAGAATGTTCCAGGCCGCATCGGACACCAGGCTGAGGCCCTGCACAGTGACTGACTGAAGGCCTCGCTGGTGCCCTGTGTGACATCACAAAGGGGATAAATTTACAGCCAGCGATGCTCTAATTTGTACTCCAGAGTTTTTCAGCACACCACCCTGGGTTAGCCCCTCCCACCATAGCGCCCATGCGACCGCACTCTCTTCCAGGGAGGTGCTGGTCTCCGCTCGCCGCTGACGTCATCCTCACCTCGTAAAGCCGCCCGTCTCTCCTCTCGACTTCCTGTCGCCCGGAGCCTCTGCCCTCTTTTATCTCCGCCTCGCTCTCTCATCTACCGCCGCTCTCGCTCTCTCCAGCCTGATGCCGTGAGTGAATTTTGATGCACATTTAATAGACGGTTTTGAGAGTCTGGAGTGCAGGTCAGCAGAGCCGACGGCTCTCATTGATTTCTGCTGTTTTACATCCTCGAAGAGGCCGGCTGAAGTTTTGAGAGACAATGTTCGGGGAAAAAATAGGAGTAGAGGATAAATTGTGTGTGTGTGTGTGTGTGTGTGTGTGTGTGTGTGTGTGTGTGTGTGTGTGTGTGTGTGCGCGCGTGTGTGTTTACTGCGGCATCATGGGAAAGTAGGGAGTCCTACCCCGCAGATCTATTTCCCTTCACTTCCCTCCGTCCCACTGCTTGTTCTCCCAGCCCTGGAGGCTGTGCATCAGTTGGCGTCCACTCACAGGTGAAGCAAGGCGTGCGCATGCGTGCGCCTTGATATGCATTAGGGAGCGCGCATCGTGTCCAAGCCGCAAGCCGCAATTGATTTATCGACGTGTTCCCCACCCCCGCGTGTTCTCCACCCCCTGCAGAAAACGCAGACCGCTGCGAATGTTTATGCAGAAAGGGAAGCTTGCATCAGACGTGGACCACACATTGATGTCGAGAAAAAAAATAATAAAAAAATTCTCGCTTCACGAATGCGTGACCGAATTAGCGATTCCAGAGTGGGGGAGCGTAATTAGTGCGACGGTTTACCCTTGCTAATGAAGCACATGTGCGCGCGCACGCACATAAGCGTGGTTGTTGCCCCTGGTGCAACTCCCTCCTCACACATTCAGTGGTGTGAGGAGGGAGTCCAGCCAATTATTTATCTCTTTTCACTGGATTCACAACATCTGGCTGGTTTTTGCACTTTGTATTTGCCCTTTAAGCAGAGGGCAATGACGTCTGCCCGCGCTGCACTTCTAATGAGGCGGCTTCTTGAAAAAGGGACATGTGTATCACACACTGGCACACTGGTCTGTAATTAATCCAATATTTCCCTTTTAGTTAATAAAATATCTGGCAGCGCCAACATCTCGCCAGTATTTATTGTTTTTCCAGCGTATTGTACGTTTATCCACCGGAGATTATTTTGGATGTGGTTTACTCAGGGTTTTTTTTTTAAGAAGTACATCCAGTTTTCTCAACCCAACCACGGCACTGCGGTAGAAAGAAAAGAAGAAAAAAAAAAGCCCTTTACAAGGTTCATATTCTACCGCCAGTTACACTGTGACCCTATTCTCTAGCCAGGCAGGACCCTGGATCTCAGCTTCCTGCTCAAACTGACGCCTGCTTGGACCTTCCGCAAGTCTGCCAGGGTCAGACTGATTCCCGAAACTGTGTCTTTCAATTAAAGAAGAAAAAAAAATATCAACATCTGTAAAATCCTGAGACTGCAAGTCATTTCACACATATTTGGAAAACTGCTTATTTGGTCTCTGCAGGTTAAAAAAAAAAAAGAAAAATGCCGCTGCAGGTAGCCGCCCGCTGTCTGAGTTATTCACGCTGGGCCATTTCACATATTTTATTTTTTTTTACAACACGACGCCAATACGTCACCTGTGGCTCGCTGGCTGGCTCCCACATGTAAAACACAAGCTGCTTAAGGTGGCGGCGTCGCCGTATATCTCCGTGTAATGCACATGAAAGTGTCGCTGTGCTCGGAGGGGGCCCTAACTCTTCCAGGGCGGGGCTTGATGTCTGATTTGTTGCCCAGTTTTTAACGGCTGTGCAAGATTTAACGTTACTCTCCGACGTGATATACGATACGGCATGTTGCCCGGGGTTTTCTGCGACGGGCAATAGTACGTATGAAGACGGCTACAGCTGGGCTATGACATCCTGTCTGGATTTTTTTGGGCCTCTTTCCGCTTTCCTGCTTTTTTCCTCCTCTCGTTGCTGCGCCAACGCTCTTCACCTGCACTTTCATCAGTTTCCTCTGATGTCTCTTTCGGCTGCAGGAATTTATCTCTGTGTGTGCGAGCGCTTCCATCCAGCAAGTGCTGTACTGCAGCTTGTAAAAACCCATCTGTTAGAGCTGAGAGTGTAGAGAGTGTTTGGAAAGAGGAGGCAAAACTTGAGAGGCTCTCACGTCACATTTCATTAGAGTCATCAGATTTGGTACCTGAAGATGAGGCTGAGCGTCTCCAGGTTTCCTGTTGCTTCAGAGATGTGACACCTTGTCTGCAGAAGTATCTTCAGCTTAATTTTACAATCTTCTTTCAAGGTGAATATTTGGACCTAATTCTGATGAAACTGCAGCTGCTGCAGCATCCAAGCTACTCTCTTTAGCAGCATCCATGATTTATAATTTTGTACACTTCTTTGTTTTCTTGGGCAGCGGTGGCTTCCTGGTTTGGTCTGGTCACATCTAGGAGGAGGCGCATTGGCTGTGGAGTCTGTGATATATGGAGGCGGAATGAAAAACTTTTTCTCTCAGTGTGTGTGCGTGTGTGTGGCGAGACGGACGAGCGAGAGTTGAAATGTGAGCGATCCAGCCGCTGCTCGAGGTCGGCGAACATGCACGGCCGTTTTGCAGAGAGACAGAGTGCGCGAAGGGGGCAACGCCGCGCTTTCGTAGCAATACACACGCTGATGAATCAGAGGCCGCGGCCTTCACACCAACACACGCTCGTAAAAAAAACAGGCTGGCGGACGGATTCTTCCCCTCGGCCTCGTGTGTCCTCGTGACCGCGTGTGTTGTCATGTGTTTGCCCAGTTTGAAGTGTGCAGGTGCGTGCGTGTGTGCGTGTTCGCTTGTGTGTGTGTGTGTGTGTGTGTGTGTGTGTGTGTGTGGGACGCAGTCGGCTGCAGGAATGTGCTGACACTGTGTGTGTAACAGCAGGGAACGGGGGTCTGAAATCCCAATCTGGGTGAATTAGAGACTGTTTTACTCACCACTGTTCTGCTTAGCTGACACATAACACACACACTCACACACACACACACACACGGGTCTGGTGGTGTTTTGCACAGACGCACATGCACTCACGCATGGCGGCACAGCTGTGTGCGGAGTACAAGGCTTGATGGATGCGCGATCCAGAAACAGAGGATTTTGTTTGGCGCGAGGAAAGAATTTCGCTGGAGAGTCGAAACACTTTCTTAAATGTTTTAGTTTTGACAGAGGAACCTTTTCAATATGTACACTATCAATCCTCGGGGCCTTGGAATCTTTGGGGGGACTTTTTATTTTTAAGAAAATAAATGAACAGAAAATGTAATTTCAGCTTGACATAAAACTTTTCCAACTTCTGCGAAGATGATGACAAGATGAAAGATTCCTCTTGTGTCAGTGAGCGTGAACTAAACAACCTGGTGTCACCAACGCAGCACAATCTGGAATTTTTGTTTATTGTAAATATCTCCCAGCTGCTCCTGCTCTCCTCCTTCTCCTTCTTCTCCTCTGTCCACTTTAGTATCATCCATGTAAACGGATCTGCCTGAGAAACCCAGCTGAGGCTAACAATGTTTTATACCCTTCACGTCCCTTCTCACTCATAAATCTCAAGGCTGTCTGTGATGTTGTGCAGAAATTGTTTCTGAGACTTTGGGCTGTAACCGCTGGTGACACTGTGCCTGGAAGATGCGGTTCAGGGGGGGAAAAAACGAAAGAGATTTGTAGGTAGTCCATTGGCTCACGGCGGCAGCTGTAGCTCGATTGATGGCTGATAAATATGTGATACTTTACTGGGAAGATCACTTAGTCTGGAAGAACCACTTTGCAAAGTCTTTTGTCAAAGAAACACAACTTGTTTTATCTTTGTTTTATCTTGTCCTTCAGTTGCGAAACCGAGCGACTGGGCCACCGGCGTGCACAGCACGAATCCATTCATCGCGAGTTCATCTCAAATAAGCCGCTGTGAATGTTTCCCATTTTTCCAGGTCAATTAAATTAGTGTGAATATCGCCGCCAGTTCCAACAAGTTATCAGAGCCGCCTGAAAAGAGGAGAGGACACCCAAAAAAAGATTACGAAATAGAAGCAGAAGAAGAGAAAGGGAGGTCAGAGGAGCGGAGAAGAAAAGACATTGAAGAGGGAGAGATGTTTTCACGGCTGGAAGAGGAGAAGAGGAGATGAGGAGAAGAGGAGGAGGACCGCTGTCCAACAACAACTGGGCAGAGCCAGAGAACCTGCATAATGCTACCTTCCTTCCCTTCCTCTGTCTCCCTCTGTCCATCCATCAACCCGACCAACCTCAGAGGTTCCACCGGCTTATTTATTGGTCGTTATTTTATTTTTTTTAAAGAAACCTTTTTTTTTTCCATCTTTTCTTTTACGAGCATCAAGGAGTTCATCTGTTGCGGCAAACGTCCCGAAGAGCACGAAACGCCGGGACGCTGTTTTGTGTTTATTGGCGAGGTTGTTATGGCGATGGGAGCGCAAACGATGCTTTTAAACGACGCCGTTACGAAAAGAAAAACAAGGGCGTCAGGACAAAAATGACCCCCGCTTGTCCAGAAAACGAGGGTCACGCTGAACTCCCCCCCCAACCACCACTGCTTGTTTTTGCCAGCGAAACGCAGCGAGCTTGAGTCACTCGGCTTGCTTTGGTTGGAGAGCAGCTCTCCATAGTTTGGTTGTTTTTCTCCGTGCGGGGGAGGTTCGCCTAAAAAAAACGAGACCAAAAAAAAATGTCTTTTTCATTTAACCGGACGCCTTTGATTGTATTCTCTCTCTTCGCCTCTTGTTTTTACGCCGCATCAGGCTGTAAAGAACGTCTGCGTCGCCTGCGTCGCTGCCTCAAGGTGAACGTCGTAAATTCAATTTTATTCCTCCGTTGCTGCTCCGCTCTCCTCGCTTTATCTCCCCTCGCCCCCTCCCTCCCCTTGTTCTCGCCCTCCCTCAACCTCTCCTCACCTTTTTTCACCCTCCTTCTCTCTTCATCATCCTCTTTGCATCCTTCCTGCCTCCTGCCTCCTCCTCGGCCCCCTCCATCCGTCTCCACGTCCGCGTCTGTCTGGGAAGGTCGTTATCGCCGGGCCTTTCTGTCTGGCAGCCTGCGTTTCTCGCCGTCCGCCTGCCTACTTGCTGTCATTACATTGTGAAACTAATCAATGGTGTGTGTGTGTGTGTGTGTGTGTGTGTGTGTGTGTGTGTGTGTGTGTGTGTGTGTTCAGCGGACTGACAGCTCCGCTCCTCGCAGCCTGTTAAGAAGCACCGCAGGCTTCGTTTGCATCGGCCTTGAGACCTCATCCATTTAAACAGAAAATCCACACGTTTTTAACACCAAATTTGGGGATTTGGCGAAGCTTGCTCCCTGCTGGTCGCACTCGCAGGTCATGATGTGATCTGCTTTAACATTAGTAGGGCTCCATCTCTGCTGAACTGACTGCAGAACTCAACGGAAGAGGAGTCACGTCGCACAAAACATTTCCAAAGCGTGAATTTTTGTCACATCTCGCGGCAAACACGAAAAAACAGATATATGTGATATTCTACATATATTTACAGTATATATGTATGTATATACACACACATAAACATGCACATGCGCGGCTGCACACTCAAAGGCACGTGCACGCGTCAAACACGTCCACCCACGCAGACGTTCACGTCATGCGCGCACGTTGCGCTGCTGCCACCAGCCAAAGACGAGCGCTTTGATCCCGGCAGACGGCAGCGGGATTAATCCGCAGCGCGCCGAGGCAAGTTGGTGTGCGTGCTCATGTGTATTTGTTGTATGCGTGTGTGTGTGTGTGTGTGTGACATTTTGAGGGTTTAGCGCGGCAAAAAAAGGGAGGAGGGCCACGCAGTTTTGACACTTACCAGCTTCAATCAGGCGCCTCACTCTCCGTCCTCCCCTTGTTGTTTTTCTTCCTTTTCGCCCTCTTTGACACTGAATGCCCCGCCTTTTTCTCTTTATTGCAAAAGCACTGAGAGACATTAAATATGTAAAAAAAAAAAAAAAAAAGACACAGGAGGACAAAAAAATAGTGCTTTGGTTAGAAGTTGCCTTCAAACTTCAAACACAAGGAGGTTTTTTTCTTCTTCTTCTTTTCTTCCGAAAAGTCCCCAGCGCCTCACAAAGCAGCGACGTTCAGCTACAAATGCTGCACGCGAGAGAGAACCGCTCCCTTCAAGCAAGCGAGACTCCTCCTCCCCCTCCTCCTCTTCCTCCTCGGCGTGGAAAGGAAGGCATCGCGTCTCTGAAAATGCAGCCAAACGATTAAAACAAGCAGGTTGAGCGCGTGGCCGGGTGAGACGTCGCGAGAACCAATCAGGATGCGGCGATGAGAGCCAGTGGTCAGCTGACCAGGGGTGAGGATGCTCAGGTGAGACTCAAGTAACCTGCTTCCAGGCTCAGCTGGTTGCAGATTGATGCAGAGGGAAGGAGGGAGGAGAAATGAAAGAGTAGAAGACAAATTTTTCCATCTTTGTTTTATGTTGCGTTTGGACGTGGTTGGTGGTGCTGATGGTGGTGATGGGGGGGGGGGGGGGGGGGGGGGAGCGGGTCCCATTTCTGTTCTGCAAGTGATAATAAAACGGATGGGATCAGAGCGACGACAGGCTGCAGATTGATATTCTGAGTAGAAGGAAGGAAGGGGAAAAAAAACCAAAGAGATGCTGAGCAAGAAAGAGATTGACGGAGCGAGAAATAGATTTAGCGGCGACAGCTCCGGCGCCGCCAACGTGATCACGCTCATGAATTATTGCCACGCAAATGCCGCAAAGAGATGCCATTTTTTTTATTGGGGAGGGGGGGTTATCACTCCCCCTCCCCCACTCTGACAGACAAACAGAAAAGTTGGCTCACCACGCCGCATTCCACGTCAACTTACACAAAGGGAGCGTGTGCTCTCGAAAGTCAAATAAAAAAACATATCAGGTCAAGTAGATTTCAAAAATAAATGATGTCTGAGCCAAAACAAAATCAAGTCAGCAATATAGGTTTTATTTTTCTCTGCAAATATTAAAACTGGCTGTCGGGATAATCAAATTAATTTGGGGTGTTGCTAAACTGAGTCGTGCCTCACAAAGACTCACAAAAATGTGATATTTAATCCTTTTCATTTCATACTGTCTTTTTTTTCTCATTATTATTGTAAGACTTTGTTTTTCCAGCCAAGCCAGTCCAGTTTCCATGTTTAGCCCTCTGTTTGCAGCCTCCTGCACCTCTGCGAGCCCCAGCAGGAGGATGGAAACACATTTTGTCACTCTCATGCCGTCACACACACACACACACACACACACACACACGCACTCGCACGGCAGAGAGCATCTTCCCTCAACACGTGCGGGTCGCAGGTGTCCGTCTGGGCTGCGAGCGGCTGCTGCTTTTTTAAGAGGCTGTGCTGACAGATGGGAGCAGATTCCCAGTGTGAGGAGAACGCAGCGTGGAAATGGATTTAGTGTAAAGACGAACCGTGAGGAAAACGAGCTGCTTCTTTTAGTCACGCTTTTCGCTCTCTGTGCGTGTGTGTGTGTGTGTGTGTGTGTGTGTGTGTGTGTGTGTGTGTGTGTGTGTGTGTGTGTGGTCCCGTGGAAAGAGCAAACTCCCGCAGACCGTGAAAAATCAATTTTTACACCTTTCTTATTAGTCACTGTGTGTGTGTGTGTGTGTGTGTGTGTGTGTGTGTGTGTGTGTGCGCGCGTGCGTGCGTGCGTGTGTGTGTGTGATAGAGAGGGGGGGGGGCGCAAAAAGAGGCGAGTGTTGGTTTTTTTTCGATGTGTGTGTGTGTGTGTGTTTCTGTGTGTCAGGAACAGATCCTCATTCTGTCATGCCGCCTTTCTGCCTTCCCTTCCTCCTCTTCCTCTTGCTCTCTCTCTCTCTCTCTTTCTTTCTCCCCCTCCACCCATTGCCTTTGTCCCTCCACCTCCCTTTCTTCCCCCTTTTCATGTCTCTTTGATTTGCCCCCCCCCTCCCACCTCCACAAAAAAAATCCTCCAGTTATTTTATTCCCTTCGCTGTCAGTGCTGTTTGTGCGCGCCTGCGTGCGTGCGTGCGTGTGTGTGTGTGTGTGTGTGTGTTGTGTGTGTGTTGTGTGTGTGTGTGTGTGTGCGTGCGTGCGCGCGTCCGTGCGTGAGTGTACTTCAGAGCGGCTTCCTTTAAGCCGCTCTGATGTACAACAGCTCCTTGAGGGGAGCCTCTTTTTTTTCTTTTTTTCTGCCGCCCGTCTCAAACACACACTCACACACTCTTATCCGATACGCAGCAGATTTAACCCATTTTCCAAACATTCCACACTTTTTTTGCCAGCTCTACCCCCCTTCTTCCCTCCCCCCCCCACACACACACACACATACTTTTTCAGCACTTTGGTGGTCTCTCATCTCGGCTTCCTCCACTGTGTTAAATCATTCATACTGAGTGTATTTAACCCACTTTTCCTAATACAGCAGAAGACACACACACACGCACACACACACACACACACACACACACACGTGCACAGCCGGGGAAGAGGAAGGAGAAAGATCTCCCAAACAGTCCTGCTGTGTGGAGTCGGGTGTGAAGATTTCATCCAATACAAGACCTGCTTGATGCCTTCAGTTATTAGCAACCATTTGGGACTTGCCCAGGTCAGATTGAAAAGATTTGAATAAGCTTCATCTTGCACTGCATTCCAGTCTGTAACAGACTCTCAAACAGAGTCGATGATGGCGAGATGAGCGCCGATGCTGCTGCAGCAGCAGCTACACAAACCCAACACATTTGTCCGTAGCAGTTTAACCCTTTGGAGAAACCCGTCTGGAAGCAAACAACAACAACCACAACCAGAGGCGTCGGTCAGTTCCGCTGTTCACTTTATGTCTGTTTGTGAGATGTAGAAGTGTCGTGGGAGGGGACGCCGGGTTGGGGGGGGGGGTGCTCTCGTGGGAGAGCGAGCACTCCGGCGAAATAGCTCGCCATAAAACCGAAGCTTTATTGGCCGTCTCCGACTCCGACGCTGCAGGCACGGCGGTGCCAGCGCCATCAAATGTTTCGCAACGTTGCGCCCTCCCTCGCCGAGCTGCGAGCGGGTGCCGCTGCGTAAAGACCAGAACTCAGTGTGAGAAGCGCCACATGTTGGCTTTGCGGTGTCTTTAATATATACAGCGGTGGATTTGTGTATTCGCGCCAAGGCGAGTGTTAAAACTTGAAAAGGATCCGCTCCATCTTCTGTTTCTGATTTCTGACTTTGCAGTACAGGGGGCGGTGGCGGGGTTCTTTCCTTCAGTAGGTCTGATCTGCACGGGATTGTAGTGAACGCCTCATGTTTTTGTGCGTGTGTGTGTGCAAGACACATCAAGAGAAAGAAGCTGGGGCAGGGGGAGGAGAATAGGAGGCCCAGAGCTGGCTGGCTGTGTGCCCCTGGACAGGAGCTGTCAGCTGGGAGAGAAATATTACCCTGCAGGGCCACGCTCTGCACACTCTGGAAGCAAATCAGCAGGTGTGTGTGTGTGTGTGTGTGTGTGTGAAGAGTGAGAAAGAGAGAGCGAGAGAGAGAGAGTGTAGACTGCAGTAGATTATGCACAGTCATGAACACCAGTGCTCGTCAGAGTTGCAAGCGTGTGTGTGTGTGTATATGTGTGTAGGTACACGTTTGTGTGAGCATGCATGCACACGTGTGTGTGTGTGTGTGTGTGTGTGTGTGTGTGCCTTGCCTGCAGGCTGCATTAGCTACTGCTGAGAACCAGCTGTGTCCTTCTTCTCCCGAGTGTGTGTCTCTCTTTCTCCTCTTTTCTCCCCTGAAAAACACACGTTTTCATCCCTGTTCAAATATAGTCAGAAATGAAATAAAACAAATATTTTATATAAACATCCCTTCTCTCTCTTAGTCAACGATGTGCAAAGCTCGTCAATGAGAAGAAGGAAAACTTTCTTGCCTTTTTTATTCGTTCCTCTCACACTACTCTCACAACCGCAAATGTTTGACTGTCATAATTCAATTTGTTTATTCTGAATTGATCGTTTGTCCTCACACGTCGGCTCTCGCTGCTGGTTTTTATCGCGCCGTCGGCAGCGAGGCGTGAGAAACACTGAATCAGGCCGGGAGTCGTTTCACAGTTTGTTTTGCTCGTTCTGTCAGTTCCGTAGCCGTGGGATGATTGTTGGATTAAAGAGCCGTTAACGGCAAACTGATTCATTCTGCCAACCAAGACCTGGGATTTCTGAAATTTCTGAAAAAAAAAAAAAAAAAAATTTCACTCCAAATGGGATTAGCCCCGTGTTTTGCTTTTTTCAAAATGCCCCACCTCTTCACGCCGGTGTGCAGTTGGCCAATGGAGGGAGAGTTCACTCCTGGAAAACCCCCTCCTCAAATTCGAGGCCAACGTGAGGTCTAGCTTGACGCGCAGCTCGTCCTCCCAGGGTTAAAGTGTAAACTCTGGCGTCCCACAAACGGCCCGCCGCCTAACCAGAGCAGACAGTGTCACGGAAAACAATGGACAGCCGCTTTGTTCAGAGCGACAAGAGGGAGTGAGAGAGAGAGAGGAGAGAAGAGAGAGTGAGTGGGAGAGGGGATTATTTCAAAAATAGCCCCGTGTTTGACTTAAACAGAGACTGGCCAGTGTCACAGGGGACTGAATCTGTGTTTTACACACACACACGCACACACACACACACACACACACACACACACACACACACACACACACACAGCCACTTTACTTCTGCTCACTGGTGCTCACAGGCTAAAGCCGTGAAAGCGCGCAGACAACTTGTGAACATTCACACACACTGGAGGCCACATAAAGTACATCTTTGTAAACATGTGCACGCACACACACACCTGCAGGACGACATGAGGCCCATAAACGCAGACAGGCAACTGTCGCTTGAACACACACACACACACGCAGTAAAGAGTGACAGCATGAAGGAGATAAGGCAGCACACATGGGAAGCTGTTTCGGTGTGTGTGTGTGTGTGTGTGTGTGTGTGTGTGTGTGTGTGTGCGTGTGCGTGTGCGTGTGCGTGCGGAAATAAGCAAGTGATCTTAAAGCAGGCATGAGGGTCTTTGATAAAGTGAGGGGCCTTAAGTGGTTGAAGGCAGCAGAGAGCCCCCCGCTATGTGTGTGTGAGTGCATGTGCGCATGTGTGTGCGCATGTGTGTCAGGGTTGGGGTCAGGTACCTGGCGCGTTGTGCGCGTATCTGCTCACTGTCTGCCGTTGTCGCCGCGGCGATGACATCATGACACACGAGCGCCCGGACGACGGAAAGAATTCCTCCTGTCTGCTTCACTGCCTGGGGGAGGGGTGAGGCGGTGGGGGGGGAGGGGTGGAGGAGGTGGGGGTGTGAGTAAGGGGCGAGGAGGGATGGAGAGAGGCAGGGAGGGTGAGGTGGCGGGAAACAAGTGATCGGAGCCGAGGTCCCGGACGCCGTGTGAACTCGCTGCCGATTGGACGGTTCCAGAACGGCCACGCAAAACACCTGCAAAACAAACTTGCGGGACGCAAACGTCGCGTTTGCCCGCTGTTTATTTCCGAGCCGTTTGAAAGCAGTTTTCATTTTTGTTTATTTTTCAACTCTTTGCTGCCAGAGGTCCTTTTTATCCCAAAAAGTGACTTGAAAGGGGGGAAAGTCACAGATCTGAGGCTGCAGATCCGCAGGGAACCGAGTGCCCTCTGATGGCACGAGCACCACCAGGATTGGCAAGGTAAAAAAAAAAAAACCGAGACAGACAGAAAGAGAAAGAGAGAGAGAGAGAGATGCGTTTGAAGTTTAGATTTTATTAATGATCACACTGCAACAGGAGCAGTCACGGCGGTGCACTCGTCACAAGCACGTGCGCAGCGTGTGTTTTTTTTTTTTTTTGTGAGATGAAGGACCAGCCGACTGAGTGGTGCAGAGAGAGAGAGAGAGAGAAAGAGACGAGCGCATCTGGAATGAATATCATTTCATCACAGGGGTTTATAGGTGCTGCGAGCTGGCAGGTAACTCTCAGATATGGTATAAAAACAGACGCACTGTTAGCTTTTACAAGATGAATGTTCCATTGCCCCCCCCACCCCACCCCACCCCACCGCACCCCCCACCCCCAACCCCTTCCTCACCCCTCCGTGTGTGTGTGTGTGTGTGTGTGTGTGTGTGTGTGTGTGTGTGTGTGTGTGTGTGTGTGTGTGTGTGTGTGACAGGAAAGGAAATGGAATGACTGTTTAAGTGGTCCAGTGAAGGAAAGAAATCTCCCGATCATGTAGAAACATCCAGAGGTCTTCCACTGGCTCGGAGGTGACGTCAGCACTTAAAGTGATGCATGAAAAAAAGGAGCATTCCGCGGTTCTAATATAAATGGGCCTTAATTGATTTAAAGGACCCATGTTCCACCCGTGATTTATTATCCAAAGCAACCTCTGTAGATCTCGTATCTTTACATCTTATCGTCATTTGATTAAATATCAGACCCACGCCTAGTTTGACGTATAGTGCTGTGAAAGTTATTTTCATTTGTCACGACTGCTCATTTGTCTGTCCAGCTGAACCGCTCACAGTTTGTCACAGGCAACAGACACAGCTCTGCTCTGTACTGAAGCTGCACCAAGGCAGGATCGACCCACACCGCTCGGCCTTCGGCCCCTGACAGGACGGCCAGCAGATGCCAGATGCGTGATGGGACACTTGTACACCGACAACTAGGTCGGTGAGGTTGGCCCGAGAATCTGCGGCTCCTTGCGCCGCCCAGTCGTGTAATCTGTCTTCATTTTGAGACACTCATCACGGCATTCCTCCCTCCACCACTGGAGTGTGCACTGCCTGCGTGTGCGTGTCATCTCATGTCTTCTTACTGTCAAAAACAAATGATGTAAGAAGGGATTCAAACAGAAACAACCAGGAAAGAAGGAAGGTATTTATTCCTGATACAAGCTCATGTGTGTAGCCAATCATGGAAAGTGGGATTACAGGGGGAAAAAAGGCACCAGGATTTTATTTTCATGCGTTGGAACGGCGAAATTCCGAGAACCCCCGCGGCCGCCGGTGTCTTCGGAAGCGGCTCGGCCAGACCTGCGGCTGGGAGGAGAGGGGAGGGTGGGATGTTACCGCCCGACCACATGGAATCTGTCAACCTGAGCCTCCGTCCAAGCAGGGGAGGGGCTGGGCGGAGAGGAGAGGGCTGCTTTGACAATCAGAAACTTTAGAGCCAAGCCTGGAAGTCTGGGAGGTGGAAATAATGTCAGAGGTGGTCGATGGCGATGTGAATAATCGGCCGCAGCCAGCGAGGGTCCGGGCTCAGGTGTCCTGGAGCGGAGCTGCTTCTGCAAGTGTCTAGGTTTGGTCGTTCCCGAAAAGCAGACTAATCTAGCAGCAAGAGAAGATATTTTGTTGCCAGTGGAAGATGCAGGGTCTGAATCCTGCGTCGTCTTCTGAGTGCACCGTTTTTTTTTTGGTACTTGTTGGCTGGTCAAACTGAGCGATAGCGAAGTCAGTCGGAGGTGCAGTTTTTCTAAAGAGTAAATGTTTTGTGCCCCCGGGTTCACTGTAAAAGTTCAAGTTATACAAATATGTTTCCATTCCAAGACGAGGGTTTTGTTCTCAAAGATTCAGTTTCTGGTGTTAGGCGGGGAAAAAAAACATCTCTCCCATGTCTCAGATGTGATCTGCCCACAGATTACAGAAGCGAGGCGGCTTCTTTAAGGAGTTTCTTTCTTTTTTTTTTTTTTTTTTTTTTTCTCCCTGCACTCATAAATTTCTTTTTTCTTAAATTGTAAGATTTTCAGGAAGATCCAAAGGAAGGATTCACGTCCAAGTTGTTCTGGAAATACCCCCAGAAAAAAACTTTACATGCTGCGGCTTGGGCCCGGCTCAGCGGCCGCGGCCAGTAATCCAGCAAAACATTTAATGAAAACAGCCGTCCGCATGTACAAGAAATACTGCCACATGGAAATGGAGAAACGTATTTATTTTGTCCTTCTAATGTGTTTGTGATCAAGAAGAAAGAGGGCGCGGGGGCTGTTTCTCTTGGCCGCCGCCGCCGCTCGGAAATCACAGCGCTGAGCTATCGCGGCAATTTATGTCGTCGACGCGCGCTAAAAGCGAGTGTGACTTCATTATGGAAATTTCGAGCCTCGCTGACAAGTTGTTGCGATTTTTCTTTTTCCTCCCCACCTCCAAAAAAAAAAAAAAAAAGGCAAGAGGCGCTGCTGGCAGCCATCAGCGAGAAGGACGCCAACATCGCCCTGCTGGAGCTGTCCTCGTCCAAGAAGAAGAAAACCCAGGAGGAGGTGGCGGCCCTGAAGAGGGAGAAGGACAGCCTGGTCCACCAGCTCAAGCAGCAGGTAGGAGGCGCAAACGCAAAGTGAAAAAAGGAGACAGAAAAAAAACAAAAAAGTGGGCAGCAGCGCAGGTGAGGTGGCGGTGACGAGGAGGGCGAGGAAAAACAGCCAGAAACCCGCTCCAGATGTGACCGCACTCCTCCGACCACGGAGGGTAAATTTAGGATTAACCCGCCCCTCCCACGCTCGCCGCGCACAACACACACACACACACGCACACGTGCACACACACGGAGTTCAAGCGCAAACCTCCCGTTGCGACACGTCCATATCAGTTTTGTGTTTATTCGCCTATTCCAGCCCGCAGCATCACTCTATTACTCTCTCTCTCTCGCTCGCTCGCCCGCTCGCCCTCAGTCTGGGTTATTTGGTTACACCTCTGCACATTGGGCACGCGCGCGCACACACGCCCCCAAAAGTGATGTTTGCGCACGACGCCAGGCCCCGAAAGAAGGAAGGATATAAACATGACCAAATGGTTCCACACAGGCTTCTATTCACACGTCCCGCCACCATCTGGCTCGCTCTGCCGCGTCCTGATGGTCTCGTAAATTCTCCGACCCCTTTGCTAAATAAACACATCGGGTAAAAACTTTTGGTTTGTAAAATAAAATAAAAAAAGGGGGGGGGGGGGGGATAAAAAAAATCTTATTTTGATTGTTACTAAACAAATGGTTTGTTAGCCTGGAGTTTTTCGCGGGACTTTTACTGCTTGTCGGCGCTTGTGTCCCGTGTGCTGTGCGGCGAGGATGTCTGTTGTCTGTGTCACAGACACGCTGAGCTCCTCGTCGGGTCCACGCGACCCCCTCCCCGCCCCTCCTTGTGTTTTCATGCAACGCAACCATCAGCAATCGACAGCGTTTCTGACAGAGGCCTCGTCGTTTCAAAAAAAACAGTCGTGGTGCAAAGTGCAGCCCGTCAGCCGGTGCCAGAAGCTCCACCGGGTTCCGAGAGACGTGTCGCAACAAAAGGCCACTCGCGTGTGTGAGCGGTGACGTGTTGGGTGGGTGGAGGGGTGGGGGAGGGGTGGGGGTTGAGGGGAGCAAAAAAAAAAAAAAAAAATTGAATGAGTGCGTGTGAGAGGAAAAAGAGAAAGCGGGAAAGCAGAGGGTGTCGGAGAGTGAGCGTGTCACACACAGTCGTTATAGCCGGTATCACTCTCCTCTCTCCTCCTCCCTCATCCCTCCATCCCTCCGTCCCTCTGTCCCTCCCGACCCCTATTTGAAGTCATTAATGACACCTCTGGGTCTGGAAGGTGGGCAGTGACAAGACAGAGGCTCTACTGTCCTTTGCTGCTGCTGCTGCTGCTGCTCCATGTGTGAGTGTGTGTGTGAGTGTGTGTGTGTGTGAGGGTGTGAGCACTTTTACTCCCCTGCCGGAGTTCCTTTCTCTCTCTCTCTCTCTCTCTCTCTCTCTCCCTCTCTCTCTCTCTCTCTCTCTCTCTCTCTCTCTCTCTCTCTCACGTACAGCGTCATCATTCTCAGTCCGTCGATGATTGATCACAGCTGAATCTTCCTCACTGTTTCATGTCTGCAAGAAGCATGTGTGCGTGCGTACGTGTGTGTGTGTGAGAGAGAGAGAGAAAGAGAGAGAAAGAGAGAGTGTGTTTGCAGCAAAACAATGGAAAAGTTCATGTCTCACTCTGTCTCACTCCTGCAAAGCGCCGTGCAGACCGGCTGCCTGCCTGCTTGCCTGACAGACGAACAGAGTGTATTAATTAGAGGAAACTGTGCTACGGGCCAATCAGATCAGAGTCGGGATCAGCCTGTTTTGGACCGACTCTTTCAAAGTCTGCAACAAATTACATCCCGTCGCCAATCTGCTCTCTTATCCGCGCGGCAGCGAAAAGGCCGAACTGACGGCAAATCTGTGTTTTGAGCAAATTTGGGATTTGTCGGAGTGACACGATAACCCGCCTGCTTCCCAGCTCCGCTCTTAATCTCGGGGTTGTGGGTTCGAACTGCGTACTGGGCGAAGGGGGGGGGGCGGCTTTTCACAGATGTGTCCTCTTGGCGGCCGGCCGCTGCATGACTTGATCCTCAGGAACGCTGGACGCTAATTTCTCAGATTTCTCCCCCCGATCTCGTCGCACGATCCCTAATCTCGCGCTGGAACTTTCCCCCCCGCTGGATAAAAGGGGCATAGCCGGAGCTCAGTGCACCAGCAGATGTTGGGCTAATAATCACTCACGTCTTGGCTTTTTCTTTTTTCCCTGTAAGCGAACCTCTCGCTTGCTTGGAGGGAATCTTTGGGGTGGTGGGGGGATTTAGATCTTTGCAAGAGCAGCAGATCCAAACCCGCCGCCTGCTGCATTTATTTTAAGGCCAAACTCTAAACGCGGGCGCCCAGCGGCCAAACTCGTGCTGCAGAGGAAGCAGCTGCCAGCGAGGAGGAGCAGAGGCTGTGCCAGGGACAAGTGGTGGTCGGAAGTGATGAGACAGAGAGGCACGCGGTGAGGTCACCCACTTGCTTCTCTCCTCCGCAGACTCAGAACCGCATGAAGCTGATGGCCGACAACTACGAGGACGACAACCTGAAGGTGACCTCGCCCAACGCAGAGCAGCCCAACAACCACAAGCCCTCCCCGGACCAGGCAAGACCTGTGCAGCGCGCACACACACACACACACACACACACACCTTGTGTTGTCTAACAGTCTCTGATTCTGGTTTCCTGCTTTGACAAAACTCACCTCCTGCTCTCTCCACGCTCACGCTGCGGCCGGACCGAACTAACCAATAGGACGATGAGGAGGGCATTTGGGCCTAGCCAATAGCACGTCGTCTTTCTCTCTCTCAGTGCGCCATTTTGTACAGAAGGGTGAGCATCTCCGCTAAGCTGCTCCAAGCCGCCGTTCACCTGCTCATCACTCGTGCTCCTCACGTGCTCCTTGTTTTTCCCCTTCCTCTCACTGTTGCATCATCCGTGAGTTTGTGCTCTCAGTCTGTCAACGTTTGTCGGTGGAAGGTGATTTTCACTTTTGTTATTGTTTGTTTCATCTCTCGCACTCTTTCCGCTCGAAACTCTGCTTTTCCTCGCGGGAGATGATTTTCTCTCTTCTCACCTAATTCATGCTTTGATGGTTTTTCCCTTCATCGCCAGTTACTTCCAAAATCACGCACCTTCATCTTCCTCATCAGTGCCTCCGTCAGTGTCTGTACGTGCGCTGCATGCAGTGTTTGAATCCTGCCAAAGTGTTCACATCCCGTCTTGCCGTGGGATGAGGCTTTTCAGCAAAACCTGCCCATGTGATGATATGATGAGAAAATGATGATGGTGAAAATGTGTTTTGCAATTAATTTGCAAATATTTTATTCTTGTTTTGTTCAAAATCTTAAAAAAAAATGAGTGAAAATTGGAGTGGAGTGGAAATAGTGAAAAGAACAGCAGGCGCCGGTCAAACCTACTCAGCCACTGCAGATTGACACATCGTGACGGCGTCCCGGCCTAACAGAACTCCCTGCGTGATCTCATTACTCGGTGAAGGCGGCTGGAAAGTCTCGTCTGTGGTTCTCTAAACGATGTCATCCGGAAAGGATCTGTTAAGTTTGGACTGGGGTCGGGTCCTGAGTATCGGCCTAAGTGCCGTGCACCAGCCGCCGAACGGTGCCACCTCTTCAGCCTCGGCCAGGGTTCCCATCGGGCTGCTGGGAGCCGTGGGATCCGACTTTGACCCCTGGTTTAACAATCAGGCTCAGGTCGCGCCGCTCCGCTCCGCCCCCTGCTGGGAAAGACACGGCCGGCGCTTGACTCGCTTTTTCCTCCCGTTTCCGTTCCCGCCGTTGCAAAAAAAAATAAAAAAAAAAGGAAAGGAAGACACGCAGCCGTGCACGACTCAGCACGCGCGTCGGTGGAAATGTGACACAGAGCATTGCATCAGAACACTGAGCGACTGTGACTCCGTCAGTCGACCCGTCAGTCGGGGCTGCAGCAACAGGAGAGAAATCTCAGCTCACACAGCAGGAGTTTGTCTTTCGTCCTCCCACAATAAACTACATTTTTAGGTGCTTTGGTTAGATCGTGTGTTTGCGCGATTGTTACTTATATTTAGGTTTTCAGGAGTTCAGTGTTTTGATTTGAAGACGTCTGAATAATTAACGGCGGCGTCTGGAAATCACGAGCCAGGCAGACGCTCTTAAAGTTTTTGTCCAATCAAAGGCGGCGGAAGGCGAAGAAGACTCAGATTAAACTTTTATGTGACATTGCATCTGATGTAAGTTTGTAAAGTCTTTTATTAGCTGTAAAATATTGTGTGAAATATATCACCAGTAGCTTGACATGAGACAGGAAGAACGCCGTGTCTGCTGTGATTAATATTTAGTCAAACGTGATGCGTTACACTTCTATGCACATGATTAATTATCCAAAAAAAAAAAAAAAACTGTCGATCTCCAGAAAAGAGCATATTTCTCCTTCAGTTTACAGCCTCCTGCAAAAAATACTTTCAGCTTTCAGCCTTTAACTTTGGATGCAGGGAGGAACAATTGTGGAAATTAAACGAAGGAAAAGTCGTTCTGGAAAATGCTGTGACATTTTGCAATAATTTGAGATGTTTTAACATTTACAGGCAAAATTAAAAAAAAAAAAAAAAATTCTTGCTGTATAATGTGGCCTTTGTGCCCAGTGCCGTTAGAACGTGAGTTCGGCTTGAACGTCTCTCTTTGGAGTTGTTTCAGCGCTACAGTGAGAGTCGACTCGGGAGCCTAATAAAGACGCACACTGTGCCTTATAGAATTATGTCTCCGCTGGGATCGTGGCACAGCACCGTTGAGGTGGGGCTCAATGGATTCATTAAGCGCGCACAGCGCATGTGTCGACTTTTGTAGCCCATGTAAGACAATAAAAAAGGCCGCAGGCAGCGTTCACACTGCACCACTTATTAAACTCAGTAAATTTAAAGAGTTTAAAGGCTGGAAGGGAGAAGTTATTACGCTCATTACGCTCTTTTTTTCAGATTGTTAATACCACCAGGGGTTAATTTGGGCTGATCTATTTTTTATTTTTTTTTCTATACATTTGCCGCTTTTAGAATTTCAAATATTTTTTTTGTGAAAAGGGCAACCAGAGTGCCAGCGCTAAACGCTGGCCGTGTTCCGTCTGTCTGTTTCGTGTTTCCGCTCCCGCTTGATCTGCGGAGCTGGGCTGCAGGTCTGCAAAGTGTCAGCAGTCTTTTTCTCTTTTTTTTTCTTTTTTTTTTGCCCCCCTCCCACCCACAAGCTCTTCAGACGGAGTAAACCAGATTAGAGAGCGTGAAGGAGCAGCTGCCGTGCATGTGTCAAACGTCTGTTTTTGTTATTTTTATTTCAAACCGGGGCCAGATTTATTTCCTTTTTCTTTTTTTTTGCGAGATCTGTTCAAATATTGGCGTTGGAGATTGCCTCGTGCGACCGACGGGAGCAGGAGCCGCGTGAAGCGCAGATTGTGTCGGATCGTGTCATTTTTTCAAAATATTTTTTCATCTTCTTTTTTTGCCGCCCGCTCCCTCGGTGCCGCCGCTGCGGCCGCTGTGGCAGCGGCGGCGGCAAGAAGGGAAGTTTTCACTAATTCCTAATGGACTGGAAACCCGATGCCAAGTCCCGGCTGGAAAATGCTGTAACTGGCACTATTTACAACTTTGATAACTGCCCCATGTGGCACACTCTCTGTCTGTGCACACTCTCCCATGCGTAGTGTATTCCAGTGCCTTTCCACAGTTGCCATGTGTGCATGTTAAAAACAAGCCAGCAGCCAGGGAGGTGGATTAGCCGCTGCCGAGCCCCAGATTGACTGTCTGAAAGCATAAAGAAACATACCCCTCAGTTGTACAGCCCGTGTGCGTGCGCGCGTGTGTGTGTGTGTGTGTGTGTGTGTGTGTGTGTGTGTGTGTGAGTGTGAGCACCCCGTGTTTGCAGTAAATAAGCCTGGGAGCCTGAATCAGAAGTGACAGCTACTTTGATTTACTGTCAGCTCTCATTGTTTTGCAGGAACGCCGGCAGCGCGGCCTCCCTTCTCCTCCGCCACCTACGTCGAGTTCCTCCTTTTTTTTTTCTTTTTTTTTTCGTTCCGCCAGGACGCTCAAGCAAATGAATTTATTGAGTAATGAACGCGCCATGCGCATACATATATATAGATAGATATGTGCGCGCACGCCCTCGCCTTTATTGTGTGTTAAGGATGTGCCTGTTTGCAGTTTGTCGTGTCTGTGTTTTGACAGCCGAGGCTGGCGTTTGGGTTTATTAGATAAGTCAAGTGTGTCTGGAGCCGCCGGGTTGCCTTTTGTTGTTGTTGTTGTTGTTGTTATAAAACCAGTCATTGTAAGTGCAGCTTGTGGAGCTCAAAGTCACTTTTGTTTTACTTTGCAGCAGGATCTAAGCTCAAATACACACATACGATTAAAGGAAGTATAGTGGAACGTTGCAACTGAAACACTTCTTATGATTTGTTGTAGTTGTTTGTCGGTCTACTTCTGTGAGGACTTTACTTTGGCTCAGATTATTTCTATGTATTTTCTTTTTGTAACCAGCCCAACAAGTTTGTATAGAAGTCATGGAAACGTCTTAGATGTAAAGAAAGACGCCGCACGGTACCTGGTGCAGCTTGTGTGGGCGGAGCAGGCGGTCAAGACACACCCAGTTGTAAAAAGGGATCAGAAAGAGGAAACAAAGGCTGCAGCAGCGGAAATAAACCTGTGGAACAACTGAACAACAGAGGCCAAAACATGTTGTTGCTGTTTTTGATGTCGTGTCACAGTATGTGTCTGCATTTTTTTTCATGTAAAACTCGCTCAGGTGTTGCGATGTTTTGTTCCAGCACTCTTGATTCCTGAGTGTTGGAACATTCAAACTGAACCAACTGAATAAAATCCAAATACTGAGGACAGAAAATCTCCTTGATGGCCTCAAATCAGAGGCGGAGGCGGAGAGAGATGAAGTTACATGATCACATTCGAGTGCCAGTGCGTGCGTGTGTGCGTGTGTGTGTGTGTGTGCGCTGAGTGATGCTGAACATAGAGCGCTAGGTGTGGACAGAAGCTGCTAGGATTGAGTGTGCTTTACCAAAACACACACACACACACACGCACTCTCACTCTTTATCAACCTTCTTAACGCGCCTCCTCCACACCTAAATCCTGCAATTCCCTGAGGAAAACACTCTAATCAGTCTGTGTGTGTGCGTGTGCGTGTGTGTGTGTGTGTGTGTGTGTGTGTGTGTGTGTGTGTGTGTGTGTGTGTGTGTGTGTGTGTGTGTGTGTGCGTGCACGTGCGTGCCTTTCTCGTGGGGGGTCTTACTTTAGACCCCCAAAATGTGCGCTAATCTGTTCCCACACAAGCACGAGTCACGAAAGACACGCGGCAGCTAGATGGAGGGAATCAGTGCTGCACCTCCCTTGGTTTCATCAGTTCGTCCTCTTCTTCCACGCTAACGTTAGAAGAACCTGCCTGCTTTAGTTCACAGAGACAAACCGTGTTTTATAAGCTACTTCTAAGCTAATATCTTTGGTTTTCTTCCGACTACAAGCTGAAAAGTTGTGCTTTTAGTGTCCTGTGAGAAGGTGAGCGGCAACTCCTTCAGCTCCGTGGAGCCTGGAGTGGAGAACTAGCATGTTGCAAAGCTAGCTTACTGCCAGGTTGTATTCTTTTCCTTTGCCCCACATGTTCACTTTTTTGTATAAAATAAAAAGCCTTTTTACTGGCATTCACTGCTTTCTGCCTGATGGTTTCATCCTCTGCTACCTGAGTCTGGTCTGCCCTGACCGCCCTTTACATGGGAAGGCGGCGATGGTCCCCCACATATCCAAAACCAGTTTAACTCCTGTCAGCAATCTTAATTTTGTGATTTTAAATATAGAAACACTAGAATTCTCCGGATTTAGAACGTTAAAAACCAGTGCAAGCAAAACAAATGCTTCTTTCACATTTGGCCGTATTAGGTTAAGGCTAGTAAATCCAAATATACTGGAGGAATAGTTTGATATAAAACAGATCAGACGCCTCCAACAGCGGCGACAGGCCGGCTGTTTTCCGTCACTTGTCTCATTATTTTATTGAATTAATATTTTCAATCCCTCCGTCTTCCAGATCATCTCTCCCCTCCTGGATCTCAACCAGAACCGCAACAAGCTGAAGCTGTACATCAGTCACCTGACCTCGCTGTGTCAGGAGAGGGACCCGGTCATCCTGCAGGACTTCAGCCCGCCCCCCGCCTATCACCGCGGCGACGACTCCGCCTCCTGGCGCACGCAGCTGCACAGCATGACGCAGGAACAGGTGCGTGCACGTGCGAGTGTGCTTTTATGACTGTGCGTGTGTGTGTGTGTGAGAGAGGGGGGGGGGGGGTGGGGGGGTAGGACACACAGACATCCACACACATCCATGTCTGGCAGTATTTTGGCGCCGTCCCGGACATTATTGAAAAAGATTTAGCCCGGCGTGTCACCTGACGACAAGCTGCTGGCAGCTGGACAGATTCTGTTTTCAGACGTCTTCACTTTTCTGGGAGTAAATTCTAATTTAGGTTTTTGGCAGGCAGGAGAAGGAGGACAATGAGGGGGAGGGGGAGGAGGAGAGTTCATGTATGGAACAAGAGGGCGAGATGAAGAGTTGCATTTATCCAACTTTTCCAGAGAGCAGGACTAAGCCAAGGACTACGAAGACTAAGGGGGGAAATGAGGATCATAGAGGAAGGGACGCAGTGTTGTAGTCTAGACCGCACCAACCGAGACCAAGACATCATCAAGACGAGAGAGTATGGAGACCAAGACAAGACCAAGACTTTATTAATCAAAGAAACATAAGAACAAAACAGAAAAATGACCAGTGTTTTTATTTAATTCAAGTTTGCTTCTAAATGGAACAACATCTCTTTTCATCAAGGGGGCAGGGTGTCACTCTGGGTGTCACAAACAGAGCGTAAAACGGCAGCAGCTGGATTCCTTTCTGTTATTATCGTGTCATTGCAGTGTTGGCTGAGTCTTGACCGGTCTTGATCAGAAATCCCGAGTCCGTCCAGTCCGAGACCGAGACAAGACCCAGTAAAAATGCCTCCGAGCCTGAGACGAGACCGAGACCCTTAAAAGGTGGTCTCGAGCCCAGGACCAAACTCCAGTACTACAACATGAGGGCGGAGCTGAAGGAAAAAGAAACACAAAAGAAAACACAACTCTGATCATTTTGACTGGTGTTTTCAGCCTCTGATTACTAACAGTGGATTATTTATATAACCCCCCCCCCCCCATCCCCCGGGTTTCTTCTTCTTTGTGGAAAAGAAATCAGCCGGCTGCACGTGGTTCACATTGAGAAACAGGGGGCCAGAGTTTCACACACACACACACACACACACACACACACACGCCCGCCATGACAGAGTGTGTGGTTGGGGTACAGCGGCACCACCTTCCTTCGCTCCTCATGAAAGCCTCATTGTGAGGCCCCTGATGTCGGGAATAAGCCTCGGCGTTCCCAGCAGCACCATCGCTCCCAGCAAAGACACTCGGTGGGAGCAGGAAGTAGCGGCCCAGGTGAGTTTTCACCCCAGGGCCGCCGCGCACTCTGCTGGGCTGCTCCGTTTTAAGCGGCAGCAAGCCGTGAGTGATTATGCGGTCCGCCGTGAAAGCTTATCTAACAAGATTTAACGCTCTTGGCACCGGGCCGCGCGCTTTTTCTCCCTCTTCCAACCTCATATTTATAAAGAATTTCAAAAATGTTGAAAACACGTCAGTTGCGGCGGCCGCGTCCAGGCCTGATTTAACGCTGAGAGGGGAAAAAAAAAAAAGAGATTTAGACGGGTTGCTTTCAGAGACTTTGTGAAGGATGTTCTGTTGTGAATCTTCTCACAGCATGTTGCCTTCAGGGCCCATTGGCCACACGAAGGAGCCCCCAGCGTTTAAGAGCCTGGACTCACAACAGGCTTGTAAACTGCTGCTATGCCAAATATGGCAGTATTCCTCATGTAACACCAGTAGCCTCAACAGCTTCTTCCGGATTGGGGTTTGCGTGACCTTGCGACTAACACAGTCTGACCTCGTGCACGGTCTTGAGGAGAGACTGCACTGACGCGGGCGCGCGGTGGGTGCACAGAGACGCCGAAAATGCGTTGAGCCAATTTCTTCTTTCTAAACAGCAAGACTCACTTGTGATTAGAGCTAATTTGTCACTTAAGTCAAGTGGCAGGTTGCAGGTTTGTTTAGTCTGATTCTTGTTTTGCGAGTTAAATTGCAAACCATAAAAGGCAACGAGGTTTTTTCTTCCCCTCGGCTCCTTCTTCATTCTGCTCCTTAACGGCCGTCTTTTATTTTCAATTCCACTTCTTTTGTTTTTACGTTTTTCCCCCCTCCTTCAGCCGTTTGTTTTTCCTTCCCCTCCGAGGAGGACCGTTCCTCCCGCTCCTCCCAAGTCTCCCGCTTGTTTTCCCTCTGAAGTGCCTCCATCAGCGTTACCGTTTATTTTGCGCTGGCGTCCCCGTCAGCCTTCGGGCCGTTGTGAGCTTTTAGAACCAATCACGTAATTATGTGATTCCCCCCCCCCCCCCCCTCCGGTGACACATTTTGCCTTCAAGACATCACACAGTAGTTCAGACTCTTTTTTTTTTTGTGTTGTTTTTTTGCCCTTCCCTTCCAAACCCACCCTTACATGGGCAGTGCCACTTGGCGCCATGCGTCTGCTTTGGACCCTGACCCTGTGCCTGCGCACAATCGCAGGCACGCACACTCATGCATACAGACACACACACACGCGCGCGTGCGCGCACACACAGGAGTGCAACCACACACACACACACACACACACAGCCTGTCTTTCATTGAGGCTCGTGCACCCCGTCCTCCTCCATCATGTGTCACCATCACCCTGGCTGACCTCTTTACCCACACACACACACACACACACACACACACACACACACACACACACACATGCGTGCGCACACACTCCAGACGGACCGTGTCGCAGTGTGCCAGCCCTCCCCACTCTGTCTTGTGGTGAGTGCGGGTGTGTGTGTGTGTGTGTGTGTGTGTGTGTGTGTGTGTGTGTGTGTTTTACAAGCCTCTCCCTGGCTCTGTTAAAATGCCTGGCACCCTGTAAAGCCATTAGGATCAAACTAAAATAGCATGTAAAACACACTCGTCGGTCGGACGCACAAACACACACTTTCCCATTGGAAACGTACGCGTCCCTCTCCCACAGCGGAGCCGCTGAGGTACCTGACCGTCTGCTTTCACAGCCAGCTGAAAGGTTCCACCTTCCGCACGACCACGCAAAAATGTTTTCTAACAGCATTATGTGTCAGAAATGGCCCCCCTTTGTGATGTCACACCGACAGGAATTTGAAAATGTCTGAAAACTTTGTCAAATTTAATCCTAAATAGGTCACGACCAAAGACCCGGAAAGGGCATGGATTTGAACTGGCACAACCCTTTCGCTCATGGTTGAGGCAGCTCTGTAAATCAGCTCTTTGTGATGTCACAGAGTGCACTGATACCAACCCCCGGGTCAGTAAGAAACACCGCCAGCCAGGTGCCTCGTTTCTCTCCGTTTCCAATCACGTGGAAAGTCCTACAAAACGTCAGCTTTTGAAGAAGAAACATTTTTTTTAACCAGAAGCTGTAAACACAAGGCTAAAAAATGTGCTGTTTTCTTTTAAGGGCGACTGCGTGACTGTTTCCACCAACACAGTGTCTGACAAAGAAACCAGACGCTCATGCAGGGGAAAGGGCGGTGGGTGAGACCGAGTCATTTCTTAAGAGTTTTATCAAGCGGGCACCTCCCAGTACAGATAACTGGTCGCATTAGGAGCAAGAAACCCTCCAGAAGCCTCCGCAGTGGATTCAGCCAAATTCCTTCCTTATGGACTGATAAGCTGGAACTCGCTGTGCCACAGCAGAGAAACTGCAGTAGAACAGGGACGCGTCCAGCATGCGAAGAAAGACCAACATTTCCAGAGTAACATAATTAAGCTGATTTTAAGGATGCGTACCAGTAAGTAAACACTTCTTGTGCGCCTGCTGAGAACAGCAAAAGTAAACAGCGCCCTTAAGATGGCCTTAATTATACTGCTGAGGTTACAGAGTGTGAGTGGAAATTTCTCTCTCTCTCTCTCTCTCTCTCTCTCTCTCTCTCTCTCTCTCTCTCTCTCTCTCTTTCTCTCTCTCTCTCTCTCTCCCTCTTTTTTCTGGACATTTTTGGGGTCGGTTCAAGCCTCGGAGTCGTCTCGGTGGCAGACGCGAGAGGCCAAAATACTTGTTTCACAGCATAAGCCGCAACACAAACACTATGCGCGCACCGTATACAGAAAAGGAAAAAACAAAACGCCCAGTTTTTGCAGCTGGGGGGAGAAAAGAGAGAGAGAGAGAGAGAAGAGAGAGAAAATGGCTTGACAGGACAACCACAGGGCCCGCAGTGGTCGGCAGGTTGGGAGTGAAATCGACGCTGAGTTGTTTTAATTCAGCTCATAAACGGGATAACAAGATTTTTTTACTGGGTATTGGCAGGGGAAGGTGTTGTAAGGATTCTGATCTATTTTCTGGATGCATTCGTTGCTTCTTTAACTTTGTTCCACTGGTTCCTCGTCGGAGCCCCTAAACTGTGACGCGTCCAGAGCTGAGCCCTCGCTGACGTACTACGCTAACGCCCGCACATTTGTTGAGTTATTCAGGTACAAATATTAAAAAAAAAAAAAAAAAAAAAAACACGACAAAGACTCTTATCGGCTTAGCTGCAGGAGTGAAAATCGCAGTGGAAACGCAGCTCTGAAACTTTTGAGCCACCATGTGATCTTAAACAGATGTTGGCCGTCCCGTCTGGTTCCCTACTTTGTGCTAAGGGCCAAACACTGCGCTGTGCTGAGTCAAACACTTTTTATTGTTATTGTCCTGGCTCAAGCACATCCGCTTCGGTGCAGTCGCTCAACTTTTAGGGACATTTATTTTTTTTTTTGCGGCGTACGCTTGAAGTGTGATTAAACGCAGCTCGTTGACGTTGAAGAATCTACTCACAAGTGCATTAACATCCATGTAGGTTATTGCTCTGCGCCGGACAATGCGTTTTTAAGATGTGGCTACGATGTACTCGCTCTTCGCAGTTCGGCCGCGTTGCGGTCGGCTCAGCTGAGTCAGGAACAACCTAATAGTTGGTTTGGTTTTCGGCTGTGTTTTTGTTTGGCCTTTGCAATAAATACAAGTGGAAAACCTCCCAGATTGGGCATAAATACGCTAGTTTGTTAGTACTTTTCTCCCAAAAAACTCAAGCCAGTACTTCAAGGTTTTTGGTTCCACGTACTCCAGTCCCAAATTCTTAATTGGGCGGAAAAAATGTGAGTGAAAAGTGTGCACAATTTCGCGGCGTCTCACACTCACTCACGTCAAGCGCCATGTTGGTGGCGTCGCTCAAGTTGCGTAACGGCGTTAGCGTGCTGGAGTGGCTGCAGAAGTATCTTGAAGCTGGCTTTGGAATAGTTGTGGTGAGGGTTTGTTTTCATGTGTAATTAAAAAGTCCTTTGTTTAAAAGAAAAAAATAAAGAAGAAGAAGACAAAGACGAGAACGAGTCCGTCACGGAACTTATGTAAGTGAGAGCGAGCCGAGCCCCTGAGCTCAGGGCCTCCTCTGGCTCGTCCACTCGCATAATCCAATCACTCCCACGTCCATAAAACGTCGCGTCACATCGTCACAAATGATATTTTAAAACCATCCGTTCTTCCTCCTCACTCGTAGATAAAAGTCCATCACTGTGGTTTTTTTTATAACTAAAGACCCGTCATGCACAGCGGGGTGAGCTGAAAGGAAAGGTTTTTTTTTCCCCTCCGATTAAGCATTTGCGGGTCACTGCGTTCTCACGCGTTAACGTCCATGTCCTGCTCTGACCTCAGGACCGACTGCCGAATATTAGCGTGCCCTTCCAAAAGTGAGGTTTGACCGAAAGAGCTGTTTTTCCTGTGCCGTCGTCATAATAATAAGCTTTATGGCTCAGTGACGTCGCTAATGAGCACCAAGGAGAACTGGCATTATGTTCCACACACACACACACACGCAGGAAGTCTCTGTTTCGCTGGCGTCGTGTGTGCGCGCGCCACATTGTGTGGAAAAGCTATCAGGGCAACGCGGCGCATCAGGGCGTTTTAAGTCGCTCCCACTTGCGCGCAGGAGAACATTTTGAATGACGTGTCGCTGGCCGCAGCCGTCGCTCGGGTCGAGGATCGCGAACCCTCGGACCCCGGAGCGAGAGGGCCGTCTCCGCCAAGTCAAACTGGAGAAACCTCAGCGGAGCCGAGTCGGCCTATTTACAACTCGACGAGTCATTGTGATGAAAGAAGGCACCGCACAATTACAGGCTCCCGAGTGTCACTGTTGTTGCAGCGCGATCTCCAAATGGAAGGTTTGTGCAGGCAGCGGAGGAACTTTTCTCGCATCAGTGCCATTAAAAAAAGTCAAAAAGTGTGGGATCTTTTTTTTTTTCACTCCACTGAAGTAAAACCGGCGAGGCTTTTAAAGGTCCCGTTTAATAAATGCCAGGTTGACTTTACAAGCGACTTCTAATAATCCAACAGTAAAATGTGTCTCCATCCTGTCAGTGGGATCTGCAGACGTGCAGAAAACTCTGTCCTTTACGACTTTGGCCTGCTCCCGAAACCTGGAAATCATCCCTTTGTGATGTCACAAAGGGCAGTGGCATCTCTCCCCAAGTTGTTTTGTTTTTGGCCCCTGTCCATCCAACATGGATGCAACAAACTCCAGATATTTTCTGCAGAACTCTTTTGACCTTTTTCTGGGTTTAGCTCTCAGGAGTCCAGGATGAGAAAAAAAGATCTGAGAATGAGGTAGAATATCATTGTATGCGGTCCTTTAATAAACCTTCAGTGTGAGTGAACTACACTGGTCTCCTGCTGCTGCTGCTGCGGCGGCGGCAGCTGTGGTCGCTTTAAATGAATCTCCAAAAAACCCCCAATCCATCGTGATACTGAACGGCTGTAAAAACCGATCCGATCCGTCATAAACATGGCGGGCCATCGTGGGATTCTTTTATGCATATGAGGAAACCAGACGAGACCAGAGGCCACGCTGCCCAGATGCGACTCCTCCTCCTCCTCCAATCAGCTCGAAGCTGATCCCCCCCCTCCCACTCCCTCCCGCACATAATCAGTGTTGTTTCAGCTCGGCGGCCCGATGCCCCCGGTGGCACGGCCGAGCTCCTGCGTGCAGACTGGCAGGCAGCAGGGGAACTGCGCGCGCGTGGCGCCTCGGAGGTCAGCGATTGGCTGCAATTTTTGATTGATAGGCGACAGAAAAACAGGAAGGGGTGGAGCGGGAGCGCAAAGACATGGCAAGTGATAATGCGGAACCCGGCGGCGGTGGTTGTTGTTGAGTCTTGTTCTGTGGTGCGGTGCCAGTGGTAGAAAACATGATACTTTTCATGAAAAGACTTTTATTGAATATGTGGCAGAATAGCATTCTACCGCATCCACACACACACACATGCAGTCCAACCGATGAAATTGTACGTTTTGCAGCGCCGATGGTCAATACGGGGTCCCCGGCCCGTCCATTTGTGCTGTGTTGTGGTCGGGGGTCTCTGCAGGCCTTCATTAGGCAGCTCCGCTTCCTGCTTCCGAGGATGATTGTTCTCCCTCTAAATAGGACACAGAGGTCCTTAATGACCGTTACACCGCACACACACACACACACACACACACACACACACACACACACACACACACACACATATTGGACTCTCAGTGCCCATTTCCTAGCTGCACACAGACACATTGGTATTGGATTTTTGCAGGTCATTACAGAATAACTGCAGGCTTTTTTTATCCAGACTTGATGTCTTTACCAGGTGATGTTTGGGTTTTTTTTTGTGTGTGTGTTTGTCGTCTTCCCTCTTGATCTTCCCTCCTCTCGCCCATCGCTACCCTCTTCTTCTGCCTCTGCCGTCGTTTGATTTCCTCTCCCCTCTTCCAAACTGTTTGTCTTTCTCTCTCTGCCCGTCCGCCCGTCCTCTCCCCTGTCTGTAATTGGGGAGACGAGCCGCCGGCGCTGCTGGCAGACGACGAGGCCAGAGGCTGAAATGATCGCGTGGGGAGCAGCGGCGATGCTTCCTCGTTCATCCTGAGCTGTTAGAAATTCGTATCACGCCGGCTGCCGTTATCTGCTCAAGCTCCCTTTGTCTTTTTTCCCTTATTTTTTATCGCTGCCACGTGTTCACGCTGCAGGAATTTACATCGGGGGGTGGCTGTAACATCTTTGTGGGACGTTAAAATATCGATTAATGCGAGACCACGCGCACGTTGAGCCCCACTTGACATCTGTTTGCTGTGTAGCTTCTGGCCGTGCATCGTTTTCACAGTAGAAACAATGCTTTTTCATTCACGAGAGGTGGCAGCTAAGTTCCCAGCTCATGCCCGCATCTTTTCTTTTTTGCATTTCTTATCTTTGAGATTTCATAAGACACTGATAATTGTCTGAGAATACGCCAATAAAATGTATTATTAAAAATGATGTTGTTTTGAGGAGGGACACGACGTCCATTACCCCCAACCCCTGTGTTCGGCCGACGCAATCTAATTATTTCTGGCAAAACTATTGACACAAAAGTGTGTTTTTGCAAAAGCTTTTAAAGCGAGCGTACATCCTGTATGTCGCCCGTTTTTAATACAGTTGGACTGCTGCGAAAAGTTGTTTAACATGCACGGCCAGTGTGAGGACGGTAATGCATTTGTTCCCTGTGTGGAAGTGCAGGAATAAGTGACCTTGATGCAGCCATAAAGTGCATAAGCACTGTTTATGCCCAACCAGCAGTTCTAAAACAAATGTGTTAATAAACTGCACGCAAAAGAACATCCAGCGTGGAAAGGCCTTTAAAAACTTTTTTATGTTGGCATTTTCAGCTTCGACAAAGGATGAAAAAAAAAAAACACTCCACTCCACTCCACACTCCACACTTGGGTTTTTTTTGTGTTTTATTTTTCCGCAGCCTGAACTCCATCCTTAAAGTGGCCTGCACAGCCGAGGCTTACGAACAACGCCGAGTCGGTCGGAGCCAAACTACCTCCGTCATTAATGATTGTCCCATCGGGAGGTTACACCTACGTCCGGGTGGGGTGGAGGGGGGTTGAATGCCGCCGCCTGTTTCTGCCGCTAATTCCTGCAGTCATTAGCACAGCGACCCCGAGAGGCCCGCTCAAGTCCTTCCTTTATTTACAAGCAGCGCTCTCGGCGAAGGCACAGCCGCCGCATTCAGCTGGAAGAATTCCACTAATTGGCTTTAATAAGACATCGGGAAAAAGGAGGGGGAGGGCGGCTCAACCGGGGGGCTCCTGAGCAAGGCACGGCGCTCTGGTTTTAGCGCTTAGCGCCCCGTGCCCACCTCTCCAAGTGCTCCCGGGGGGCCGGCCTGTAAATATGAATATGTTCCTGCACTCAATTTGGGCTGATTAAATCGCCGCTCGTAATAAATTCCCGCGCAACATCAGAATGACCGCAACACACACACACACACACACACACACACACACACACACACACACACACACATTTCCCTTGTATGTGGAGGTTTTGTTTTTCTTTTTTTTCATTTCTTTACCTCCAGCCGAAGGTTTCAGTCTTGCAGGAGCAGCTTCAAGTGCGAGTCCATGGACTCTTATTCCCCGTGCAGCTCGTTAGCCGAGCTGCCTGAACAGCAACCCACACACACACACACACACACACACACACACACACACACAGAGTTAGTGCTGCAATTTTATACCCTGCGCTGCAAAGGCTTATGAAGCAGTTTACATACTGTGTAAGCCTATAAGAGCCGTAATGGTTTAAATAGGGGCAGGCAGAGAGACTGGGGTTATAATAGTCAACATTATACTTTATCCCTATGATATTGCACCCATAAGTGTGTCTCTACAGGCCTGCTGTGGCAGAGTCTGCTGCCTTTTTAAAGCTTCCGGATCACATCTGTGCTCCCCAGACTCTGACTGTGAGGGAAAAACCTGGACCGGAGTTTGTCCCTCAGTGTTTCTCTTCTTCGTTATTCTCTTTTTCTCCCCGTTTTGTTTTACACAAGTCTGTCCTAAATGGTCAGAGCCGCACCCAAATATTTATTGTGCCAGCGTTAGAGTTAAAATTAATAATGCATAAAAAGCAGGTTTGGGCGCAGGAACTATGGGAGGAAAATATAAAAAGCTCCTCTTTGGCCAATAAATGGAGTCATTTCATTAAATTAATGGCTTTGATTTAATAATAGAATAATACAGGATTCAATATATATATATATATATATATATAAATATATATATATATATATATATATGGCTCTAAGCCTTTCTAGTTGATTTTGGCTCCCCTTTGTCTTATACAGGAGAAAATGGCTTTTTTTTTTTTTTTTTCGTATTTTTGCAAAGGGAACATTTGTCCAGAGGGAGGTGTTATTTTTTGCAGAGCTTCAGGTCAGTAGTTAGTGGGTCACTGAGCTTCACTGTAAGTAGCCACGATGGATAGGGACGCGGGTCCGGATCTCATGATTCACGGGACGTAATTTCCCCTCGGAAAGCAGTCGAGAGAGTTTTTAAACATCGCAGCCACGGGAGGAGACGGGGAGGGAGACAGTTTCTAAATAAGCAGACCTCCGGCATGACGATTCATCCGAGAGGGGGAAGCTGAATCGTTGACCTGAACAGATTTGTGTTCCGTCCACCCTTGCACCCGCACATCGCTTTTTTTTTTTTCTGTCTCTCTCGCTGCGTTAATCTCTGTTTCTGTGCTGAGTTATGGTTTCTTTAGAAAACATTAGCATTCCTGCGCCAAGAGGTTCAGGGCCCTGTGTGCACGCACGCACACACACACGCACACACACACACACACACACACACACACATACTTCTCATCCTCATTCTCAGGCTGATAACCCACACATGCATGTATGTGTGCATGCTTGTGCCCAAGTGCAAGGTTGGAACGTCTGTGTGTGTGTGTGTGTGTGTGTGTGTGTGTGTGTGTGTGTGTGTGTGTGCGCGTGTGTGTGTGTGTGTGTGCAAGCCCCTGATAAGACAGATAATGATCCATCATGATAATGGAGCTTTAATGGCTGCAGTTAAAATCATCTTCAACAAACCCTCTCTGTGTCTTCCTCACACAAACACACACACACACACACACACACACACACAGACACGCGCACGCACTGGCCTATGCATCTCACCCCCCTGTCTATCGCCAAACCTCCCACAATCCTCTCTGTCACTCATTAAGTGATTGCTTAGCTTGCAACATACATGTTCACCTCCAGCTGCACTGAGGCGCCAAGGGAAACAACAAGATCCCTGCACACACACACACACACACACACACACACACACACACACACACACACACACACACACACACACACACTCCTCGACTTTCACAGAGTGAGCCCTGATTTATTTTCATTTTCCCTGTTTTGTTTATGTATGAGAAGATGAGCTTCTAAACCAACTAATCCCATTTTAAAGGATGGATTGATTTTTATTCACTTTCCACCCAAACCTTTGGGAAGCTCAGGAAAAGCCCTGAAATAATTCCTCATAATTTGATCACTGGAACGAATTTGTCCTATTTTTTTTTTTTCTCTTAATTTTAGTGACCTCATCAAAGGCGTTTGCAGCTTGAGCTCACAAATCGTCGACTTTTATTGCTGCGGGGAGGTTTGGAGTGATGGCTGGCGCTTTCTTGTGGTCGTGTTAACAGTTGTGTTGAGCTACTTGGATTCGTAATGCCACTGGCTTTTGATGTCGTACGTTCAAATGAAATGGAAATATATTGAGTAAAAACACATTGCAGTGCAGCGCAGGGCAGAAGACTTGTTGCAGGCAGTGGCAACACTAAACACACTCACAATAGTCGATGGGCTGTCTGAAAATATTTATATCTGAAGTGTTTTATCAGGTGTTCTGAGATGTTAATTCTTGGAAAGATAAAAAAAAACAAAAAAACAACTGAGATGGTGACTGTGTCTTTCGCACGCTCCACGCTCGTCCGTGGCAGGTATCAGCGCCGCGTTTGACCCACATGGTCTTGGGTTCCGCCTGGAGCGTCTGTCTGCGCCTGAGGTCACGGAGCAGAAGACAGCCGAGCGGCCAATCGCAGCCATTTATCTCTCCTCAGTCATCGCGCGAGCCCTTATCTTTACGGCTGTGTTTTTCTGGGAGACCACCGCGGCTGAAAAACGCCGGAATTACCTGCGCGGAAAGTTGGCACGGAGGGCGGAGGTGGCAGAACGGGGGGAGCCTGGCCAGGAGATACAGATGCTGCGAGTAATTGCAAATCCAAGCAGATGAAGGGGGGTGAAACCTAGGAATCTCCGACAAATCCTGGAAAACATGGTCCACTGGTTCTAAAAAAAAAAAATAAAATGTCCATTTCAGAGGTGGATATTCACTAACAATTAGCAGTTCTACGGCTCAGTGCAGTTTTACACATGAGCGGAGTCGCTGTAACGTGAAGTACCTCCGAGGCTCCCTGGCAGAAGACCTGAGAGGAGGGAAGAAGGTTAAGAATTAAAGAGAAAATATTTTGCCACTGTCTGACCCAGGCCTCCCTCGCTCGCTCGCTCTCTCTCTCTCTCTGTCTCACACGCACGTACACACACACACACACACACGCACGCACGCGCGTATAAATGCGGGCTTGTGTTACACGAGTGTTTGAGCGCCGCTCTTATTGATACAGATGTATTGGTCATTAAGCCAGATGGCTTTGACGGCTCGGCTCGGCAGCGGCCAAGGAAAACAATCCATCCGCTTGCAAGAAATGTTCCACTCTGCACGAGCGAGGGGGAGAGAGACAGTGAGAGAGAGCGAGAGAGAGAGAGAGAGAGAGAGAGAGAGAGAGAGGTGCGCTGGTGTTTTTGGATCACCGTGCCATGTTTGTACACGTGTGTCACCTTTTATTTGCCCCTTAATGATTTTTGAGCAGTAACAGTAGCTGAAGGCAAAAAAAAAAAAAAAAATTAGAAACACAAATGTGTCTCTACGAGGTGAGGGGAGTGAGAATCCCTTTTCCTCTTTTTCAGAAAGTCTGCACTAAAAAAGGAAGGAAACGCGCCCTCTGTGATGTCACAAAGGGGCTTGCATGGGTTGAATGCTGGACCTTTGAAATCCAAAAATTGAAAAAAGAAAACATGGTTTCCATCAAAAATCAGAGAAACTTTTTCAAATTTCGATTTTCCTGAACCTCACAGGGAGGACTATTCCAAGGTAGTGTTCACTCTTCTATTACAGCGAGGGAGAGAATGCAAAATCTCAATCCCGCAGTCAAGGCTTTTTACAATTTTTGATCCATCCATCCATTTTCATACCCGCTTCTTCCTGCACTCAGAGTGGCGGGGGTCTGCCGGAGCCTCTCCCAGCTGTCATAGGGTGAAGGCAGGGTGACACCGTGGACAAGTGGCCAGTTCATCGCAGGGCCACATAGAGACAAACAACCATTCGCACTTACATACGCACCTACGGACAATTTAGGACTGTGGGAGGAAGCTGGAGATCCTGGAGCGAAACCGCGCAGACACAGGGAGAACAAGCAAACTCCACACAGAGAGGCGCCACCATGTCGCCCCAATATTTTTAATCATGTTGAGATTTTGCATTCTCTCACTCTATTTTGGTACAGCCTATACTAGCTCAGAACAGTCCTCCCAGTGAGTTTCAGGAGAATCAGAGTCCGAAATCTTTTCAGATTTCTGATGAAAACCATGACCGCGCAGTCATGGCTTTTTTTTTTTTTTTAAATTTTTTCCGTATTGAAGCAAAAACACAAATGTGTCTCTCCTCTTTTTCAGAAAGTCTGCGCTAAAAAAAAACATGTGCTTCAGGAAATGCGCCGTCAGTGATGTCACAAAGGGGTTGATTGCAGGACCTTTGAAATCCAGGACAAACCAAACCTGAACTAAGTGAAACCAGTTGCAAAGAAGTAGTTTGTGTAACGTCTGTTTGTGTTTTTGTGTTTCTTTCCTGTGTGTGTGTCCTTCCCAGTTGGAGGCGGAGTTGGCGCTGTGCGAGAGGGAGGGGGCGGAGCTCCAGGAATACGCCAACCAAGTCCTGCAGCAGATCGCCGACCGATGCCCCGACATCTTGGAGCAAGTCGTCAACGCTCTGGAGGACAGCTGCTGACACAAACACACACAACTACACACACACACACACACACACTGAGAGAAGCGTCCTTTACTCACTGACACCAAACACACTAAAGATGTTTCCCCTGCTGTCCTCACTTGCGTTAAACGAAGCGTTTAACGTGTAAAAGGCTTTGTGTTTGAGTTCTTCTCAGTCGACTTCATTGGAAATCTCCTCGTGTTTATCGACTCGTCAAACATGTATTTTCCAAACTGCTGGGAACAGAAAGCACCCGGGACACGTGGCCGTCCGGTGCCCCTGCAGTCAGGCCGGCGTTTGGAATTGCGATCAGAACTTGATGTGTTTTATGGAGGGAAAATGTCTCTTTTTTTTTTACGTTTTTGAAAAAAATAAAGGCTGAGGGCAGAACCGAAGCTGCCAGCTTGTTTCTGAGGCCAGACTTACACGCTGTTACCACATTGTTATTTCATTTTTTTTTTCTTTGATTTTTTTTTTTTTGTTCTTCAGCTGCCTTCGACTCTTTACATCATTTGCTGCTAACCTCCGAAGCTCCTTGCTTTTCTTTTATTTATTTTTTTTTCTGCTCTGTGTCTGACGAAACGTCCCGGGCCTCGCAGCCTCCGCCGCTTGTTGTCTCTACGTCTCCATGGTTTGTGTAAATTGTACAGAAGAGGACTTTTACTTAGGCGGAGACGCAGCTTCTATCAGGGTAACTCGACACCTTCATCTGTTGTTTGCTCGCGGTTGAAGACACACACACTCACACCACGATGGATCTCGCACTTTTCCCTTTATTGAAACACACTGGTGTAGATATTTTCTATTCCGTCGGCCTCCTCGCTCTCGTGACAATCGCCATACCTTCTTCTCTTGTGTTTTCGTTCCTTGGTTTGTTTTTGAGGATTTTAAAGTAACGGCTCTGTATTATTATGTTTTTTTTGCCTTTATTAATATATACAGTACATATATATGCGCTAAGATTCTTGAGTGAAAATGTTGTTATGCATCGTTCGGAATGTTGCATAATGTCCAATGTCAGAGATTCTATTATTTTGTGATTTCGCAAGGAACCGCATATGTGTTCTTGCAGGAAGGAGGGGGACTGTTATCGTGAAGGTATTTTGCACCTGAGTGAGGTTCTGGGCACATGCTCTGTCTCCTGTTCCCGCTGTGTCAGATGGAAGTGGCACGACGAGATCGCTCGCAGCCTCGACCAGCTGAGAGGTGAAATCTCCTCCGAGGCTGTTTCGGGATTGTTTTTCTTGCGTCGCTGCGAGTTTTAATGCGTCGCTCTCGCTGTGCCCTTCCTGCTTTAATAGAAATTCCTGGTGGGGCGAGCAATGGGAACTTAGAACAGAACAGTCGCGTCTGAATTGACACCATCATTTAAACCGGCCAATAAAAGAAAAGGTTGGCTCCTAATCCTGCTTAATAAAAAATAGCCTCTGTGCCATTTAGGTGCAAACGAGGAGTTTCATTCCAAGTTATTTTTCGCTGCAGGTTCCTCGAATGGAACCTGTTGCTTTAATTAAATGAAAAAAAACTGAAAAAAAAATGGAAAAAGCTTTAGTGATCTTGAAACGTTTGCGTCTCAAGGAGTGGAAATGTGTCAAGCTCATGTTTTGGAGAAAAAAACTAAACAAAAAAGTCATCAGTATTTTGCTTTCTGTTTTCTACTGATCATGTTTGTTTTTCGGGAACGCTCGCCAGGACTTGGCTGTGGAGGTTTGGAATGAGAGAATGGTAATAAAATATGGATTTATCATGCAAAAGACTTCTGTGGGTCTTCTCTTCTCGCTCTTCGAACCTCTCAACACCTTTTTCCTTTCAGCCTTCCGACGACGGGTTTCCCGAGAGGCATGGCGGTTCTTCTGGGAACATTGTTCCACTTCCTCCCCTCTCTGACGCCCCCACCCCCAACGTCCTATCTCCCACCTCCACAAACGCTTCCTCTTATCTTGTCACCCGTGCCTTATTTTTCCCTTAACCGCCCATGGTGATGATATTATTCCATCACACATGGCCTCTTCCTGTTCCACTTTTCACAACACTCACACGCGCGTGCGCTACCCACACTCAAAGTCCAGCCGGGCCATCAGTTATCGACGCGAGCAAAAGCCTTCCAGCCTCAGTTACAGGCCAACGGTGGTCCTCCGTGGTCCGCCTGAAACAGCCACTTCTCTTTGAAAATGAGAGCGTCTCGTGCTTTAAAGTGCTAATACTAGAGTTGAAACACACACGCGGTACAGGTAGAGGTCCTTTCATGCGCTATCGGCACTTTTTGAAGTCGGTTCACCTCGCAGGCTGAAGACATTTCCAGACGTCTGGCCGCAGAAAACTCTCCAGCGCTGCCAGTAGAAATCCGTTATCCTTTGGTCGCACCACCAAACCACCAAATGTATGAGAGGTTTTAACCTAGTTTTCTTATCTTTCCCTATAATAGCAACCAAACAGTGTTTATTTATCAAGCACCAAAAGTGTAGTGTAGCGTTAAGCTGCAGATAATGTAAAAATATAATCACTTCTCTGCATGCAACCACACGTCTGCGTGTTCCGAATCAAGTCTTTTTTTTTCTCTCATCTGCGGCAGATTATCACACTTTAAAACATGAAAGCCAGTGGAGACACACACACACACACACACACACACACACACACACACCTCTTTAATGTTTGCGGCATACATATGGCTGCAGGTCAGCGTTCCTCGACTCATTCAACTAGAAAACCTGTGCTAACAGACGCGCCCAGCTGCTCCACTGACCTTCCGTGGCGACCTCGGCCTTTGACTCCCTCCGAGGAGAATTTTCAAAACATCATCAGGTTATTGGGGTCATTTTAATTTTTTTTCCCCCCCGCACACACTCAATAAAACACGCAGAGAAAAGACTCAGTGACAGTTCTTGCACACAGGGCACACATGTTTACCTCCACATGTGGCAGCACTTTGCGCAAATGTGTCGGTGCCCCGGGGTGTGTCGGCTCTGCTTTCGCCATCCACTGTCCTAATAAAAGCCAGCGGAGGGAGACAGCAGGGATGGATGGACGGATTGAGGGAGGGAGGAGAGATATGCATGTATGGCTGCCTGATTTATGTGATGGAGGGCAGGAGGGAGGAGTGAGGCTGAACGGGGCTGAGAGCTAGACGTCTTTTCATCTTTATGTCTCGACTCACGCAGCTCAGCGTCTTTGAGCTGTCTCGGAACCAGGAGGTTGCCAGAATTTACACCCTCTCAAAACCTTCGAGGTCCCATATTAGTCCAGTTTTTAGATCCTTATCTTTCATTCCCGGAGTCCAGCGGGGGCAGCTTCGCATGACTGAAGCCCAATATTTAGCCCTGTGTTGACAGCCGACTGCAAAAACACTTGGCTTTTTCGATGATGCACGACCTTCCATGTGTTTGGAGGGGAACAGAAATGCAGCCACTTTGAAGATGGAAGCAGAAGAAGAAAGTTATAAAATACAGGGGACTATTAAGACCATTTAATGAATTTAATATATTAAAATCTTACAAGCTTAATGTCTGATGGAGGGCTTAACAATAAACCGAAGCACTCAACCTTGCAGAACTACACCTTCTCTCCTTATATTTCTGTCCCTTTAATTGTGGTGTCACGGCTGTGACTTTTTTAGCTGGCGTGACAAATAATTGAAGAAGTAGGGAATGCTGCAGGACCTGAGCATGAGTGCGCACACGCACGCACGCACACACACGCTATCTACCACACCTTTCCGTTCAAAGCTGAGGTGTAGATAAGATCCTGCTGATACTGGTGGTGCACAACAGAAAGAGCCGTGATGTCCTCTGAGATAACGTTTAGCAGCACACGTCTACAGCCTACATCCACCTCACTGCATGTGTCTCACGTCGTGAGCAACACCAGGGGAGACAGAATTTGCCAACCGAGGAAGTGGGCAGCCCTGGTTTCGGCTCTGGCTGGATGTGGTTTCTATCGTTGTGCTATGCATCACACATGAGTGGGGAGGAGGGAGGAAAAACAAACTAACAGCAGCTCTTCTTTAAAGATTCAGTCAATATTGCATATTTTTGGAGTTTAATAATTAATGATCTCAGCTGTGGTTTGAGGGCACGAACTTGTTGCCTTGTTGGTTTTGGATGTTTTAGTTTGAATTTTTTTTTTCAATGCACATTCGTTCGGGTAAAGTAAACGAATAAGTGAACTGTAGGCGGACGAGGCGGGCTGCAGGAAAGAACGTGCAATTGTGAGGGACGGACGGAGGACGGCAGTGAGCTGTTGGAAAAACCTTTGAGAGGAAATAAAAACAATGTGAGAGGAGCGGAGCTGTGAAAATAAGCCGTTAGCCGCCGGTAGTCCAAACATCCAGCAACACTGAGGACATTATCCGACCTGTCTGCTCACCCGACTTTAAAGCTCCCCGTATTCTTTGCATTCTCACGTCTTTATTTTTCATCCTGGACTCCAGTGGGGCAGCCTCACGTGATTTATTATCCCCGCAATCGCTACGGTATAATTAGTCCTCCGTTTACAGCGTTCTCCAAAAACAGTCCTGGGTTCTAGCTACCCGTTTAGACTGGTGTACAGTTGGGCATTCCGCATTTTTAGATGGGACGATAACAAAGCAACAAGCAAGAGGTTGATGTCTAGCTCTTAACTGATAGTAACTACTGGACTGTTCAGTCTAATTGTTGAATTTAATTGATGGTGGTGGTGCAGTGGTTAGCGGTGCCACCTCACAGCAAGAAGGTCTTGGGTTTGATTCTCCTTGTGTCTGCGGGGGTTCTCTGGCTTCCAACAGTCCAAAAACATGCATTTAAGGTGAATTGGAAACTCTAAATTGTCCATAGGCGTGCGTGTGAGTGTGAGTGGTTGTTTGTCTCTATGTGGCTGTGCAGTGAACTGGCAACTTGTCCAGGGTGTCACCCTGCCTTCGCCCTATGACAGCTGGGAAAGGCTCCAGCAGACCCCCGTGACCCTGAGTACAGGAAGAAGATGGATGGATTAATAGAACAAAAGTATAAAAAAAAAGAGAGAGCCACAGAACAGAAGGTGCAGATAAAACTTGCTTCTTCTAAAAATTCTAGCAAGAAATATGCAATAAGAAAATAACATCCATTTTCTATACCCATTTCCTCCTGCAGTCAAGGTTTCAGGGTGAATAACTAACCAACATTCTTACTATTTGTGGATAATTATGTATGTAGAAATGTAAACGCCAATAGCGTAGTATTGTCTTTGTGTCAGGATGGCCGAGCGGTCTAAGGCGCCAGACTCAAGGTGTTGCACCTTCCTGTGCAGAGGGGAATTCTGGTCTCCGAATGGAGGCGTGGGTTCAAATCCCACTCCTGACAACTTTTCTGTCTGCGCCCTCCTCATGAGTTATCTCGAGTAGATTATTATCGTCTTAATATCTCTGTGGTAAGAAGTTGTCAGATATTGGATAACTTGCAAAATGTAAGTTAATTTCTTTTGTATTTGAGATCAAAAACAATAGGTGCAGTGAAGCAGCGAGACTCCCATCACGTTAATATGGTGGTCAAAGCTGTAAGAAAGTGATGAGGATGAAAATTCCCCGAAACCACCGCGTCTCTGCCAGACGCCTCAAGCTAACGTCTGCTAAGCAACGTTAGCAATTGCCCGTGTTGTCAAAACTGATTTTGACAGCTTTTTGTTTTTATTTATTTGTGGGAAAATATCCCAAACGCGTTGCACCAAGTTTGACCGCAAGGACCACAGTCCAAAAAAAAGCATTGTTAATTGGGTTGAGTTGATTCCAGACCGAGTCTCGCCGAACCTGGCAACCCAATAGGAAGGCGAGGCGAGAATGTGTGAGAGTGACGCCTGCTGGCCTGCTGTGTCACTGCAGCCGCGTTCCTTCGGATTCGAAAGCGCTTCGTCTCGGGTTGAGGTGAACCGCTGAACCCCCCCCTGCGAACGCGCTTGATAAATAAGGGGAAGTTTATGAAATGTGACGGGGAAGTTGAGTTCCGTCGAGCCGAGGAGTGAGAGCAAACAGCCGCGCAGAGAACTCGGCAGCGGACAAAGGTCAGATGTGCGGCTGAGCTCAGCGTAACGCAATGCAGCCGCTGGTTGGGTGCGACTTTCACGCTTTTAATAATAACGACGTCGCTGAAGATTTGACGTCATGACTGAGATGTTCTGTGTTGTGTCGCGTGCGTCAGGATGGCCGAGCGGTCTAAGGCGCCAGACTCAAGGTGTCGCACCTTCCTGTGCTGAGGGGAATTCTGGTCTCCGAATGGAGGCGTGGGTTCAAATCCCACTCCTGACATGAACTTTTTTCACCCTCTCCTTGCAAACTTCCAGAGTTCATCCCACTGCGTGTCGTCTGCAGCGTGATCTGGGAACACCCCCTCCCTCCTTTTCCTCCTCTCTCTTCTCCCTCACTCGCTCTCTCCGTCGGTGGGCTGCAGTCAGTCGACTCTTTTTTTTTTTCTTTTTTTTTTTGGAGAACCGCGGTGAACTTCTGCAGCTCTTTTGTTTCACTGCTCTTCTCCTCCCTGCTCTCTCCTCCGCCACCTCTCTGCTCCCAGTGTCCACGACGAGCCCGTCACAAGCGCATTCTCCCGCATCCCACCCGCTCGTGCGCGCCCGCGCCAAGGAGTTTGGAGAAACTTGCGATGCGCCGCGACAAATCTTGACTTTTCCCCCCTACACCTGCTGCAGAGGACGAGGCCAGCGTTGCCGTGCGCCACTCGATCCCGGCTTCTTCTTCCCCGGATGCCGACGCGGCAATTTGGGGGAGTCCGAATTGTCATCGAACTCGCCGACTTCAAGTGAGAGCCGAGCTGCAACTTTTTTTTTTTTTTTTTCCTTTTTTTTTGCGCGCTACTTCTGAAGCGGCGTCCAGAAAAGTTTGGAGTGACTGCAGAGCTGCAGGAGTCGGACAAAGAACAAGTTTCTCTCTTCGTCGCTGTAAAGGAGATACCCCGGTCTGATTTTGAAGTAGGACACCACGGACTGAGTCACGCTGTTTTTGGGACAACTTTTAGGCGCTTCTGATGGTGGAAGGAGGAAGTTTCCCCCTCCAGCAGCAAAGCAGGTAAGAAGCGTGCTTGTTGTTGCATTGAAACTAAGCTGTTGAAGTGCGTTATTTCAAGCAGCATACCGGTGGGGACAGTATGGAATTATGACTGATGAAAAGGTTCCGTGCTTCTTCTTCTTCTTCTTCTTCTTCTTTAATTATTATTATTCGTGTTTTTGACTTTATCAGCCTTTAAATCCAGAATCAGAGCAGGGTTTTTGAGGAAGTTTGTAAAGTTGCTGGAAGTTGACTTTGAACTCGAAGCTTTCTCTGTGACACATCTGAAATGAAATGTGTGTGTGTGTGTGTGTGTGGGGGGGGGGGGGGGGGGGGGGGATAGGTTCATCCAGTCCAGCGGCTTTTTTTTTATGGACTTTACTCCCCTTGAACCTGGAGACAGTTTGTCCCCACAATGTTTCCGTTGTCACAGTCTACTTACGGAATGAGCTTATTTCATGACTTGCTCCCATATGACAGTGATGAAATGTAGCCCCCCCCCCACCCTCACCCACCTCCCCACTTCTCCCTCTCTCAGTGTGTGTGTGTGTGTGTGTGTGTGTGTGTGTGTGTGTGGGAGAGAGATGTGCCAACCCCATGGGCCCTAAATGAAGGCAGCCCTCTCGCTCTGCGGTGGAGGGAGCAGCCTGGGACTATTTTGGGTCGAAATGCTGCACAAATGTCTCTCTCAGCGCGCAGCAGCGCTGCCTTCATGTGGACCGCGGGGCCGAGGCATCTCACAGCTCCCGCCACCGGACACAAGGCCCTCTGTAATTTGGACAGGTCTCATAAACACGCAATTGTCTGGATGACAGTGGAGGCAGAGGGAGTCCACTTCACTTTTTTAGGTCTGGTTTTTGTCTGGCAGATGCATTCGGTTGGACCCTGGTTGGGTTTTTGTAAGGACCATCTGCGGGTCACAGGTCAGCGCGGATGTCTGGTGGTGACTGGCGGGTTGTAAAGATACTGCGGATCCACATGTTTTGTAGAAGTAGACGTGACTCGGCCTGGGTCTTGTGCAACTTTTTTTTTGTATGTGTCTACACAAAGCTCTATATCATTGTCATTTAAAAAATCGAATATATTTTGGGGATAGATAATGTTTAGAAATCTGTGCATGTGGTGTTTTTCTTCTTTATGAATTTTGAGATACACTTTTCAGTTGAATGATTTTTGATGTTTGTTTGTTTTTCTGTTTTTGTTTTTTGGGTTTTTTTTTTGGGGGGGGGGGGGGGTTTCCAGTCTTTGTGGCTGCGGCAACATCTCTGTCAGTGACGTCTCCGCTTCACTTTTCATGATTCTAAAGTCTGAAAGGTGACTGATAACCCCTTTTTTCTGAGAGAGAGGAAGTGTGTCTGTGTGCGTGTGTGTGTGTGTGTGTGTGTGTGTGTGTGTGTGTGTGTGTGTGTGTGTGTGTGTGTGTGTGTGTGTGTGTGTGTGTGTGTATGTGAGAGAGAGAGAGAGAGAGAGAGAGAGGGGGACCGTGTGTTTGCAGAGGGCAGATAGTAATGTTAGATTAAGTAGATAGGGGTGGTGAAAAGTGTTGCTGTCAACAAGTTGGCCATTAGAGAGAGATAATCTCTCTTCCTTCTGCCTCCCAGGTCTACCAGGCCAACTTCTGTTCTTTTCCCTCTCCTTTCTCTCACCGCTGCTGCCATTAATGTCCTCTTTTTTTGTTAATCTCATCTCATTGAAGTGTTCATGCATTGTTTGGCTAGGTCAAAGACATCCTGTCCACTGAGAAAAGTCTCCTTGGTTGTTCTTTGTTCTTCGTCTAATGTGAAAAATGCCCTCTGACTCAGATAAATCTACCACTGCTGCAGTGCTAAGGTGGTTACCCAACATCCTTCCTGCAGCCCGGCTAGCTCAGTCGGTAGAGCATGAGACTCTTAATCTCAGGGTCGTGGGTTCGAGCCCCACGTTGGGCGTGTTTGTTTTTTTGTTTTGTTTTTTTAATATAATTCTTACCAGTCCAAGATCAGTCAACAGCCAACAAACAGCATTTGTTGCTGACAATCACACTTACTTTTGCTCTCCTCAAAAAAAAAAACAAAATCAACTGCGCCCAACGTGGGGCTCGAACCCACGACCCTGAGATTAAGAGTCTCATGCTCTACCGACTGAGCTAGCCGGGCTGCCTTTAGACTTGCAAGCACTAGGATGCAGTTGACCAAGAAGTCTTACTTTAATAAAAAAAAAAAAAAAAAATCAATATTAATATTAAAAAATTAATACTTGCAGAAAGAGGCCAGTTGGAATGTTGCTGACAGTCATTGATTTTTTTTCCTCAAAAATGTTTTCGCCCAACGTGGGGCTCGAACCCACGACCCTGAGATTAAGAGTCTCATGCTCTACCGACTGAGCTAGCCGGGCTGCCTTTAGACCTGCAAGCACTAGGATGCAGTTTACCAAGAAGTCTTACTTAAGAAAAAAAAAAAAAAAAAAAAAGAAAATCAATATTAATATTAAAAAATTAATACTTGCAGAAAGAGGCCAGTTGGAATGTTGCTGACAGTCATTGATTTGCCCCATTGACCAACAAGCAATTACTTTATAAACATCTTGGAAAGTTGTGATTGGACCTGTTTTTTATTTTTGTCTCAGTGACCAGTAGATGTGTGTCCACTTGTTGAGCACACTCATCTGTCTTCAAAAACACTTGCGCCCAACGTGGGGCTCGAACCCACGACCCTGAGATTAAGAGTCTCATGCTCTACCGACTGAGCTAGCCGGGCTGCCTTTACACCTGCAAGCACTAGGATGCAGTTGGCGAAGAAGTCTTACTTTTTTATTATTTTTTTTTAAATCCAAATTAATATAAAAAAATTAAAAATAGTTTGAGTCCCTTTTTTACTTGCAGAAAGAGGCCATATTGATTGTTTTTTTTCGCAAAATTGCGTTCGCCCAACGTGGGGCTCGAACCCACGACCCTGAGATTAAGAGTCTCATGCTCTACCGACTGAGCTAGCCGGGCTACATGTAGCAAGGGGTCATGACTGAAGATGGCACTTTGACCAAAAAGCAACAGGCTACAAATAGAACACAGCAGACAAAGCATTCTTGCTTTATTCTTATAATAAAAATGTGCAGCATGTGGGAAAGTTGTTTTGTGACCGGTTTTTGTTTTCGTGACCAGTTGATGTGTGTCCTCCGCTTGTTGCTCACAATCTTCCAAAACACTTGCGCCCAACGTGGGGCTCGAACCCACGACCCTGAGATTAAGAGTCTCATGCTCTACCGACTGAGCTAGCCGGGCTGCTGTCAACAGGTCACGTGTTGTAATCCAGTAGCCTGATGATTGCAAGATGGTCAGTCCGGCTGCATTGCAGAGTTTTTATCTTTTCAGCAGCACTTTGCAAGATCCTGTCATCAACATTCTTTTGCAAAACAATTATTTTGAGTTTCGCATTGTTGAGTTAAAAAAAAAATCCCCGAACGAAGCCTTCAAAAGTTACAGGCTGATTTTCCGCCAACCGTTTAGCCTGTTAATGGTAATATCTCCAAATTCCCACACTTCAGTTATCTTCTCAGCGTTTCCCCCATTATGGTGGCAGTCTTCAGACGCCGAGGGCCCTTTTCTTTGCCCAGACTCTAAAGTGCTGCTCGAGCGCCTCGCTCCTGGGCCAATCGGCGTTTGGGGGAAAAGGGGGTAAGTGTGTAGACATTTGGAGAGGACGGCTCATCTGCGTGCGTCAATGGATCCTCAGGGTCACTGAAGAGCGTATTGTCGAGTCTGAGTGTGTGTGCTCCATACGTGCGGTAGAGAAAAGCCATGGAGAGGAGCTGTTGAATCGAGCGCCACTCTGGCGGCGACCGTTAAACACCCGACGATGAGAGAAATCAGCATGAAAACGGGTCAGGGCGGGGCCGCCGGGACTAGGTGTGTGAGTATGCGCCCTTTTTGTTGTGCAAATGCATGTGCGTGGCCTTCAAGTGCTGGGCATTGTTATACGAGTGCAACACATGTGTGGGAGCGCTCATGACTCGACGCGCACACGCACACACACACACACACACACACACACACACAGGACAGGATTTGGAGCCGCTCTCTCCAAAAGCTGGGCTCTGATTGGTTCGTTTAAACCTTGTTTGTTGTGCTGACGTAAATCGTGAATTAGAGCGCGTGCCTTTTTGTCTACGACATGCATCAATTTGCTTTAGTTTTGTTTGTTTTTTGATCCAGACTATGTATTTTCCACTTTACAGCAGGATACAGTAGGCACGTGGGTGAAGGGACCCTGCGACGGCTCTCGTTCAGGAACTCTGGGCGTGTTTCAACCCGAGGCTGTGAGATTTCGTCCTGAACATAACCGAGCACTTGTGGCGCGCGGATCCAAGTGGTTTCTGTACCTAAATCCAACCGAGTATTTGCGGTGCCTCTGCCTAACCAAAACCGCGACCGAAAAAGTGGACAGAAAAATAGTATAGAGGAAAAAAAAAAGAGAGCAAGAGAAAAGCAGCCGGCCACAGGACATAAACTCTGGTCCCCTGAGTGGAAGCCGTGGATAAGGGCCGGCAATTTGTGACACTTTCCGACTCTTCCTGACAGAGAGGGGCTTCCCCAGACGCTGCTCCGGGGAGGACAACCACCCCCCCATCTGCTGCTGCTGCTGCCGCCGTCTAACATTTGTGCTTTTAATGTGTGTCTAGATGCCTGTTTCATAGTGACATAACAGGGCTTTAAGGTTCATTTCCCTTCCCGGACTCTGCTCGGCCCGCAGCATGTGCTGTTTGTTGCTGCTTTAAAACCAAAACAAAAAAAAATGTCCATGAAATATCACAAATCTGTACAGTCTCGGCTGCTGAAGTCACTTTTTTTTTTTACTGAGAAGTTATGAGCTCCCCGAGGTGCAACAGCCGCGTGTCCAAAGCGGAGCCGGCAGAGTCTGAGAGGAAATAAGTCGTTTTTTTCAAAAACAGAAAAAAAAACCAAGGCCGCCTTATTTATGTGCGCTTTGTGCATTGTCAACAACCTCCATATGCAGCATGTGCGTTGTGCGTTTGCGTGCTTGCAGCCTTGGCCGGTGCTTCGTAGTTGTACAGTGGCGAGGGCAGGGTGTCATGGCCTTTGAGTTTGGCTCTGGTCCCGCCTCCCAGCCACCTTCAAGCCGTGACGCCCTGACCAGGAAGGATGCGGCTTGTCCCTGTGTCAGCACGTTAGCCCCCCCGTACGTGTGCGCGTCTCACACGTGTGTGTGTGTGTGTGTCTGTGTGTGGTCGGCGGCAGCGGTCGCCAGCTGTATGCTAGCTGCGTCCTGTGCTAATAGTAAAAGTGGTTTATTGGGCGTTTTTATAGAGCCCGAAACCATTTTATAAATCCGGCAGGCTGGTATAAGGGGGATAGTCAGCGACCCAGCGGCCGCAAGGCACACAGCGTCCAGACCAGAGGACGCTGAGGTAAAAGGTCCGGGGAACCACCACCGACTCTTCTATTCAGTGTTCCAGGCAGGTTAGTGGGTGAATTTATCGACACCTGACACGCCAGGTGGAAGGTTTCTTCAAATGTGGTGGATTAATGTCGCACATCCGTTTGGCGAAGAGCCTGTAGAAAACATTTGGAAAGAGGACGTCCTTTAAAAAGGGCCAATTTAATGAACCTTCCATCTGCCGTATTTCATCTTTTTTTTTTTAAAGGCACACATATTGAACTGAACTGTGAACCTGCGAACCTCGTATAGGCGGGGATTTGCGTACATCTTCAGTAGTTTTCTGTTTTGTTACTGCAGCGGAGTACTCGTCTTTTTTTGGAGGAATGCGTCGCTCGATCTGCGTGTCCGCAGCAGCAGGATCAGGTTCAGCAGTCGTCCGCTTGCCGCTGACAGCCGCGAAAATGTATGCGCCCAACGTGGGGCTCGAACCCACGACCCTGAGATTAAGAGTCTCATGCTCTACCGACTGAGCTAGCCGGGCTGCTGTGTGAGATGGGGAGTCGTCCTCTCACCCTCTGAAGACGCTCAAGTTAAAGGAGAAGATTTTTTTTTTTTGTTCTTTCACCCCAATCCTTTGCTTGCATAAATATTATTTTCCTCTCCACCCCCCAGCCCCCAGCCCCGTGCCCCGCTCTCCTCTCAGTTGCAATGATCTTGCTCCGATAAAACTATCAACAGCGCACCTGCGCAGAGAGGGAGAGCCATCCAACACACACACACACACACACACACAGAGAAACACACATTTTGAGAAACACACATACATGGATGAACATGAACTCAAACGGAGGGGGCCAAGAATCCGACGCGTCGTGTGCTCACAACAGTGAGCCCATTCTCCTCCGCTTCCCCTCTCGGCCCGTCTGTAAACCTCCCTTTGCGCCGTGGCTCCAGATCCGGCGAGCAGTGGCTTCTTAATAAAGTCTGACTGATGCGTTAATAACTTCCATCTCTTCTGGGTGGGGGTGGGTCGGGGGTTGTTTCTCTAACCAGGCATAGTTGTGGTCATAAATATTTGAACACTGAGGAGGCAAGCGAGCACCGTCGTTCATGGCAAAGTGTAACAAAAAAAAAAAAAAAAAAAGAGAACAAGAATTTCTGAACTTGATTCAGTTGAAAATTGTCCTCGTCGGGACTCGGCGCATTGTTTGCGTATCTGCATCTGTATCATGTGTGTATGAAAAGATTCAAGGACAGTGCGTGCATGTGCGCATGAACCAGAAACACAAGAAAAAGGACGTGGAGCCAGATAATAAAGAAGGAACACGGTGGTCAGTCACATGAGAGGAAACGCTGCCCCTCACTGGCCGCTGTCTGCTACTACAAGAGATCAAAGTCAGGCTGCACTGAGGGGACTTGAGTGAATTTATTGAGAATTCTGGGGCTGTTTTGTGTTAGCCTCAGCCTTTTTTCTTTCTTTTTTTTTTGCGTCCGGGTCTCTCATGCCCGGTGGCCTTTTTGAATCCCTCTGTGCTAACTGCTCCTGCGTCTCTTCACTCGCAGCATGTTTTAAGAGCAAAAGGAACCCTTTGAATGCGCAGCGAGAAATGAAGAAAGCCGGATTGGAAAACAGGAAATTCTTTGCCCGCAATCCTCTTGTTCTTTGTGGTGGGGCTGCTAACGAATTCCTGTGATTTTTGTCTCATCTACTGCCCCCCCTCAACCGCCAACCATCTCTCCTTCCCTCCCCAATTCCACCCTTTCCTTCCCTTTTCTCTGCAGCTTCACTGTTGAAGAGGTGATTATAATATAATGAGATTCCCAGTGCCCAGGTGCTCTTTCTAGATAATTACTGAGTGTCTCTGCGTGTGTGTGTGTGTGTGTGTGTGTGTGTGTGTGTGTGTGTGTGTGTGTGTGTGTGTGTGTGTGTGTGTGTGTGTGTGTTGTCCTTTATTTCTGTAACCAGCCTCTGAGCTGAGGCAATACCAAATGTGTCAGCACACACGCGTGCACAAAAGAAGAGGAAGAAGACGAGGAGGGAGCATCAAATTAAATCTATTCCCACATCTTGTTCCTGACTCTTTGACACTGCGGAGCTTTTGTTCTTCTTGCAATCATCCTGTTGTCAATCTTCTGTCCTCCCCGTCAATCTTCTCTTGTCACACACACACACACACACACACACACACTGCACAGGAAATCAAAGACATGCAGTTATATAGTGCGAATTGTTTTTAAGTAAACAGGCTAGATTGACTGGAACGGGTTGTTCTCTAAATCTGTAGCCGAGTCTGCAAACTGGTGTGACGCCTCCGGAGCCCTGCTGCACTGCACTGCGTCAGGTGGACGCAGGGAAAATTAGCCCTTCAGTTAATGAGGAGACCTGCGTCTCTGCTGCTGCTATTTCTGTTCGGTGTCATTCGGTGGACATACACGGACGCACACAGTGGCAAAAACTGTGTGGCCAACACGAGTGCTGTATCATCTGTGTCCATTTCAGGTGCAGAACAGAAGAGCACAGTCGAGCGGTGTTCCTTTGAAATCTCTGACTCATATAAAACCGTCGCATCAAATGAGCTGTCAATTTGAAATTTGAAATGTCAAAATCAAATCAAATCTTGAAAAAAAACAATTCTCATGTTCTCCAACTCGTTAGAATCAAACAAAGGTTGTAATGTTGGCTGAAGGTTTAAAAAAAAAAAAATCCTCAGGCAATGACATCTGGTTCCCTTTTGAACTGAAAAAGATCAGAAAGAGACCTTCAAGGATTCCTTTGCACTCTTTCCATAACTGTCTTTACTGACATCTTAACACCTCAGTACTTTGCTCAAATATATATAAATATATGTACTTAGTTTTTTTTGTTTTAAAAAGGGGGTTAAAAATAAATCCCGCTTGCGCAGAGGTGTGTCGTCTAAATTCGCCCCCTGCATATTTTAACAACACAGCAGCAGCAGCAGCATATATTTCACATCAGCGTCTGGCACCGCCGCCATGCTGCTGTGCCATCTGTCAAACATGCACGCCGCTTGAATCCGGATCAGGAATGTGTTGTTCCTTGGGTAAACCGTGCGGCGAATCGCTCCGGCTGGCGTCGGTTGAAAGGGCGTTTTTGTGTACGCGGGGCGGCGGCTGCGGGACCTCAGCGGCTCTCAGTGCAGTTCTGAGCAGCTCTGATCTGCCTCATGTCCACCCAGCGCTTAGTTTCTGTTGGCTCGTCGATGTGGGTCTCGCTTAAAGGCAGCGGGACAACAGCTTTCATGCGCTGGCAACCTCTATTTTATATTTTACACTGTTAGGAAATAGAAATTTAAGATGTGCCAAATCTCCATATTAACCTTCCTAGGCCTCCGTTTACATTGGTTTCCCACACAAAGCTTGACTCTCAGACCCATACATGGCCTTGCTGATTCCAATTCTATATATAAAAAAAAAAGGAATAAAGGAAACTAATTACTTTAATTTTTTGTTAAATCGGCTCATGTGGTCATTTTAAAAAAGAAAAGTGAAAAGTTTGAAAAACGTGCTCACGCAGTGCCTGTCCTCACAGACAGAGGGCGCTGCATCACTGAGGCTCACCAGTGGCAGGCTGACGAGGGGGAGATGTGAGGCAGCAGTGACAGGATGAGAGGTGGAGGAGGAAGATTGAAGGGGAGCGAGAGAGACTTTGGATCGCTGCACCAAGGACGTTGTTTTTGGGGGGACACAGAAAATTTCTCCCGCCTTTGCTCTGGGCCTGATTCTGAGCCTGCCTACGAACGGGCTGGTTGCCCCTTTGCTCTTCAAGGTGCGAGGCTCAGTCCCTGGTCAGCTTGCCTCCTGCCCAGCACCGCTGCACCCGGAGTGGCCAGCAGGGGGGCCGTCGCTCTCTGGGGTCCAGCTGGGCTGCGCTGTGCAAACAGCATGAACTTGATGTTATTCGCTGAAGTTCAGATTGGCTTCCTTCATCGGTGGCCAACGGCACCGGCAGTTTTCCTTTGTTTATCCCTGCAGTCGCTGCGTTGTTTGTCATTTGTGAGTGATGCGACGTTATTGCAGATGTTTCAACCTTCAGCACTTTTGTGAGTCAGCGGTCACATGTCTAGATTGTTATGCCAATTCATGATTAGCAGATTAACATGAAAATAGCATTTAGCAAAGTAGCATTTTTATCTATTTTTTTGTCATTTCAGTCATCAGTGATGTCATTAATTCTCAGAGTGAACGTGAGTCATCCTTTTACATGCGCATCACATCACTAGAACAGACAGAAACAAACCCTCACACACACACACAGGCGTGCTTTTCTATTGTTAGCGCTATCGCAAGTCTTGCCAACGAAGCATGACTCAACATTTTTCCAGTTTTTTCTATCAGTCTGTCTCTCAATCTCTGCGCTTCTTTCACCCTCCCCTCGCCTCCACATCGCACACCCTCTTTTGCTGTCGCCGGATACACACAAACACAGGCGCGCGCGCACACACACACACACACTGAGAGACCCCTTCAGCTTCACCCACCCTCTGCAGGCGCCGTGCCCAGACACAGGCAGCATGAACTGGGCGAGTCGCCCCAGGCTGAGCCATGCCAGTAACCCCCCCGAGCCTAGAAATAAATAGTACGGGAGGAAGAGGAGGAAGAGGAGGAAGAGGGAGTTAGGGACAGATGAGAAGAGCAGGAAGATAAGTGAAAAGAGGATTGGCGGGGTAAAAGCAAGATGTGCAAGCTGGAGGAGAGACGTGCGAGCGAGTCCAGGAAAAGAGAGAGGAAACAAAAGGAAATTCGAATTTTTTTTTTCTTAGAAAGAGGGAGATCAATAGATGGAGGGAACGCGAGGGAAGAAGAAGAAAAGATACGGAGCAAGAGGGGAAAGTGCAAGGCTGCAGGAGACACAGAGAGAGAGAGAGAGAGAGAAGGAGAGCGAGCGAGCTGGGCAGACAGCCAGCACTCCCATGAGGGAGAGAGAGGTCAAAGCAGTGGACACATCTCGGGAGGGGTGTGTGCAAGAGAGAGGGAGAGAGAGAGAGGGAGAGAGAGAGAGAGAGAGAGTGTTTATGTGAAAGACAGCGGCAAGAGATAAAGGGAGGAGGAGAGAAGAATACGGAGGAGAATGAGGAGGAGCAGGAGGAGGACAGGGAGGAGGAGGAGGAGGAGGAGGAGGAGGAGATCAGTGGAGCGCAGCGACAGACCAGGACTTGGATCAAGAAAAAAAAAGTGGGGGTGGGGGGTGTTGGAGGAGCGTCCAGAAAGGCTGGAAAAACCACAGCGGAAATCCATATCTGTGCATATTTGCTGGCATTTCTTATCTTGTCACGCACGTTCTACACGGGCGGAATCCAGCTGGTGTGTTTTCTCCAGGTCAACAGACCCCTGCAGCGTGACGGAAGGAGACGCTTTTCACACTGTAACCAGCTTCTGAGCTTCATCTATTTTTCTGAAGCCCTCAAGATCTCTTAAACTGCAAATTTAGCCCTCTGCTTACAGCCTCCAGTTAAAAAAAAAGCCGCCTTTCAGCTCCCTTCGTCCAACGCAGGTGCGCTCAGGTCGTTTTGGTCTTTTTTCCCCATTTGCGAAAGATCCTGTAATTGCGGCCCCAGATTAAGGTCCCGTCCACACGGGAACGTTTTTTGGTGGAAACTGTAAAGTATTTAACCGTTACGGCGTTTCGTCCACACGGCAACAGCGTTTTGGGTCCGCGAAACGGTATTTTTTGAAAACGGGTCCCAGAGTGGGAAAATCTGGCATTGTTGCCGTGTGGACGGTGAAAACGGCTTTTCCTTGTAAAACGATGACGTCATCGCACCGTCACTGTCATGTGACCGGAAAAAACACGGCATGCAGCGGCACAAAAAACAACGATAGCGGCGAGCGGAGTTGTCTTTGTATCGCAGGCGCTTCAAGATTTGTTGGCAATATTACTACAAAACCTCAGACTCACCTTTTTTCCGCTACTCGCCGTTTTTGTTTTCGCTGTGTTTAGTGTGTCGCGGAAACGCCCTCTTTCTAAATCGTGGGTCCGGTGGCTGTGTCAGCGTCTGTGAACAGCGCCACCTTTTGGTGTGGCATATGCATTACATCGTTTTCACCCACCGTTCCGTTTCCATCTGTCAGCGTGTGGACGCGACTTTTTTCGACCCCGGGAAAGAAAAAAAACGGCAACGTTCCCGTGTGGACAGGGCCTAAGTGTGGCGAGACTTTGCAGCTGCTGGAAGGCGAGCGTCTGTCCGCCTGATAAAAATAAGACCAAGTCTGACTCATTTTATTCAAGCCGCCGTCGCACTTTGTTCCCATTAGCTCATCAACCCGTTTGGGAAGGGGCGGGAAGTGATCGTTATTTATTAATTTTTTTTTTTTGATGCAAGTTCTGTATTGGGAGGTTGTTGTGAACATGGCTTAATTGTGCCCGCTTAATCCTTCCCGAACGCGCCGTGATTGGTCAGTCGTCTCTCCAGACGGCAGAAACAGCTGTCGTCAGTGAGGGCGTCGAGCAAAACAGAGAGCCGGAATGTCGCTACCGTTGCCAGTCGTGTTTCTCCCACAGTGCTGCGTGTCGCACAGCAGTCGGGCCCAGTGGACACAAAGCCAACACAAATCAGCCGAGCCAGGATTTTTCTTGGCCTCTTTTTTTTTTTTGTGGTTTCAGCAACAAATTCAAGAAAATTTGAAGATCCCAATATTCTGACCTCAGATGATAAAACTGAGGGCATTGTGTGTGTTTTTACACAGTCTGTTCATGCAAGGTCAATGTGGTGCAGTCATGGGGAGCTCATTACATATATATGTGTGTTTGTGTGTGTGTCCTGTCAGTAGTCATTTCTGGGGGCCACGGTTTTAAATGTCCTTGCATGCCACATGTCCGGTCTTGTACACACACACACACACACACACACACACACACACACTCAACACAAAGCCCCATGAAATCCTCTGACTCCTGAGGCTCTTTATGAGGCTCTTTCATTGCGAGCTGAGGGAGGCGGTGAAGGAGGAGGAAGATGATGATATTTGACATGTAAATCTGGGCAGAAAAAAATGAAGGGAAGGGAGGGGAAAAAAAGCGGGAGCTGAGACGAGTGAGAAGGGCTTCCTCGACAGGGGGAGGAGAGTCGGGGGAGGAGAAGTTGGACGTCTTTAATTGGCACCAAAGGACGGAGCGATAACTGGCAACCGGGAGTCTGGCAGCCTCACCTGTTATCAACAACACGCAGCTCAGCCGCTTCCCTTTGGCTACTTTCTCCTCTTTTTTAAATCTAAGGCAAAAACTTTTCAAGGGCCCGTGCTTTATCTGCTGCTGCTGCTGCTGCTGCTGCTGCTGCTGCTGCTGCTGCTGCTGCTGCTGGTCCTCGTGCACTCTGGTTCCCTTTCCCTCCTTTTAAAACGTGATTTACGGGGGCCTGAGGCCAAGAGTCCGGGGTCTAAGAGTTGAGCCTCAAGGTGCTTTGTGATATTTAATCAAAACACTGAAGAATCTGTGTTTCGCCTCACGGTGCCAAAGCCGAGGTGGCCAAAACCTTTAAAGATTGTGTGTTGGATACTTTCAGATCTTCACTTTTCACCGGCCTCACAGGCAGCCAGCCGTACGCAAGCCCTCATCCAAAACACTCTGCCAGGCCCCCAGCACAAAACAGCACGTTAACCCTCTGTTTACAGCCTCCTGCAAAAACATTTATACCTTCTGGGACAAAAACAGGATGGTGTGTGTGTGTGTGTGTGTGTGTGTGTGTGTGTGTGTGTGTGTGTGTGTGTGTGTGTGCGCGTGTGGTCATGGGTTTCATGCGTTTCTTGTCGTTTTTCTTTTTATTTGTCAGCATTTGTGCATCTTTGCTTTGTGTGTATGTGTGTTGTGTCAGCTTGCATTGGTGTCTTTTGTATCTGTGCTGTGGAGTGCAGTGAGTGTGTGTGTGTTTGGGAGAGAGAGAGAGAGAGAGAGAGAGAGAGAGAGAGAGAGAGAGAGAGAGAGAGAGAGGGAGAGAGCCTCAGCGAGATCCAGCGAGCATGACGGAGAATGACAGGTTGATTTATGGCGAGGCTATAAGTAGAATGACTACTGCTCTACACAGAGGGAGAGTGTGTTGGTGTGTGTGTGTGTGTGTGAGAGAGAGAGAGAGAGAGAGAAAGAGCGAGAGAGAGAGAAAGCGAGGGAGAAAATGCAGCGGGAGAGAGATGGAAAAGAGAAGGAAGACGGAAGGAGGGAGAGGTGAGGAGGAGAGGAGGCAGGGAGGGAGGGAGGGAGAGCAGAGGACTGATTGGGATTGTGTGAGCGGGATTAAGTTGCTCATTTGCATATGCATAAGAGTGACAGAGAGAGGGAGGGAGAGAGAGAGGAGGGGAGGGAGGGAGGGAGGGATAGGATGCATGACAGAATCCTGCAAGCAGCTGCTGGCATGTGAAGACAGCGAGAAAGAGACGATGTCGGAGGAGGAAAGTGTGACTTCCAGCGGAGCTCCGGTGCGTCGGCTTCTCACGAGAGGAGGTCGCAGCGTTCTGCAACGCTCTGTGGCAAAATAACGGCGACAATTAAATTCACCATTTTAAGGTTGTTGCTTTTTTCAGATGTTTAGCTGAGGTCGCTAGGCGTCGATACAGGAACAGATGCACAAATGCGCCTCAGTTCTCTGATTGGTAGACTTGGAAAAAGGTGCCGTGGCATCGCGGGTTGCTGCCACTGTGTTTGGAATTGCTGCGTCAGAACACATTCATGAAAATATATTTTTTTAACTGTTTCTAACCCTTAAAGTCTGTTGTGCAAGGGACACAGCAGACTGCCATCTTCTGGCTGAAACAGTCAATTCACTCCATCTGTTTCTATGTAAATTTGTAAATTTGTAATATGTAAAAAACATACACATTGGATGCCATTTGTACAATTTTCTTTCCTCTTCTTTTGCATGTTGCAGTCTGGGACACCAGAGGTTATTTGTTTAATCTCAGCGTCTCATAGTGGCGCAATCCAACTTCCAGATCCAACTGGAGTCTGTAACATGTTTCCCAAAGAAAGGCCGTCGGGGGGGGAACGCAATGCTCAGTCAGCACATGACGGTCTGAGCGGATGGCAAACCAGC